>NC_092803.1:159721421-160035057 GCF_040954645.1 Diabrotica undecimpunctata
TTTAAAGTGTTTTAAATATGTATTTGTTAAAGAACGTTTTTTTTTAAACAATTTTGGATAGTTTTCGCCATCATTTGTAGGGGTCAAATGAGTTGCTCATTTCATTTGATAAACATCAAGATAACTAACCTCAATTAGTGTAAGAAGCAAAATAATTCTTTTTCTGTATTTTGTACTAATTTTGTTTATTGTAGCACCCTGATGATGCAAATAAAGATTTGCGATAGCTTGGTTTACCAAAAAACAGTACTTCTTTGTCCTATCTTCCGCTGCATAACCAAATGAGTTTTGTATTCTATTTGATCAGCGTTGATGACAAGCGTTTATCGCTTTTTTAGTATATATATATATATAAATATATATATATATATATATATATATATATATATATATATATATATATATATATATATATATATATATATATATATATATATATATATACTTCTCCAAGAAATTAACGCACCACTTCAATAAATCAATTTTATTTGTAAACAGGCAAAGAATAAAAAATAAAACTATTTATTCTACATTTTATTAGTAATTATAACAATTTGTCTAATCATTAGAAAATGTTAAAGTACAGGAGAAAAAAAAAACATAAAACGGGAAATTGTAAAAAAAAAAGATAAGAAAAGTAAACTAAAATATGAAAAAAGTCTTAATAACGAGTGTTTCTACCTCTACTACGTATAACAGCCTCACATCGTTGGCCAATACTTAAAATTAATTGCCGTATTTCATTTTGGTCTAGTTCTCTCCAAATCTGGATCAGCCTCTCTCCCACTTCCTGTAAGTTGTCTGGTTAAATTGGTGTCGCTCTTAATCGCCTACCAAGGATATCCCAGAGATTTTTAATCGGATTTAAATCCGGACTATGTGCTGGCCATTCCATAGTGTTAATTTTGTACCTCTTCTAAATAATTTCTGACGATCTGTGCAGCGTGAGGTCTGGCATTATCTTGAATTGGTAAGAAATTTTCACCGATATAAGGAGCGAATGGTACTACATGTTGCTCCAGGATCTCCAATATATACCTTTCAGCTGTAACAGTTCCATTTTGTATGACCACTAGGTCCGTAAGAAATACCACCCCACACCATAACTGATCCTCCACCAAAAAATGTGGTGTGTGAGAAGTTACACTGAGCATATCGTTCGTTGGGTCGTCGCAACACACGAACACGTCTGTCGTTATTGTACAAACAAAATCGGGATTCATCAGTAAAGAGCACTCGTTCCCAGTCAGCCTCTAACCAATTAACGTATTCTCTGGCAAAATGTAGTCTTTCCCTTCGATGCCCTGCAATTGTATCAATCCTAGGTGTTAAGTTGTATTTCCTAAGTCGCTGGCGAACAGTTTCAGTACTAATTTGTATAGTATGCTCGTCTTGAAGCTGAATTTGTAGACTTCGATGTGGTTTAAAAGGTTGTCGAAGAGCAGAAATTCTTAAAAATCGATCTTGAATAGGGGTAGTTACCCGGTTTCGTCCTTGCCCTGGTCTGCGAGTATGATCCCCTGTTTCGAGGAATCTTTCTAACACCCGTGAGACGGATGTGTGGGACACATTAAACCGACGACCAATTCTTCGGTAACTCCAACCTCCTTCCGACAGTATCACTGCATGGGCACATTCATCTCGGGTTAAATTACGTGATTGAAGCTTCATAATAAACAAAATTAACAATAATCAACAATTAAACAGTAGCCAAATAAAATTCGGGAATACTTGGAAATTAGTATATTTATAGAATTAGTACATTTTTTGCTTCTTTTTGTTTTATTGCAAAAAAACTATAGCGAAAAAACACAGTCAATAAATACACAGTGTACGAATAGAATATACAAGGGACTTGCAAAATATAACATTACAATGAAAATTTTTATTACGCTAATAAAATATTTTAATATTTCAAGGTGGTGCGTTAATTTCTTGGAGAAGTGTATATATATATACATACATATATATATATATATATATATATATATATATATATGTATATATATATTAGTATATATATATATATATATAAATATATATATATATATATATATATATATATGTATATATATATTAGTATATATATATATATATATAAATATATATATATATATATATATATATATATATATATATATATATATATATATATATATATATATATATATCTTCTTCTTCAGTGCCTTATCCGGTCCGGATGTTGCCGATCATCAAGGCTATCATGGTTTTGTTGACTGCTCTGCGAAACAGCTCCGCTGAGGTCATCCCAAACCATTGTCGGAGATTTTTCAACCACGAGATACGACGGCGTCCCGGTCCTCTTCTGCCAAATAGTTTACCCTGCATAACAAGTTGAAGAATTCGATATTTTTCTTCGTTCCGCATCACGTGGCCGAGGTACTCAAGCTTGCGTTGTTTAATTAAATTAAGCACTTCTTTTTCTTTTGTCATGCGCTGTAGGACCTCAACGTTGGTGACATGGTCCACATAAGATATTTTTAGTATCCTTCTGTATATCCACATCTCGAAGGCTTCGATTCGTTTTTCAGTGGCTTGCGTCAGTGTCCAGGCTTCAACTCCATACAGTAACACTGGAAGAACGTAGCACCTCACTATTCGCATCTTGGTTCCCAAACTGAGATCACTGCAGCACAGCAAGGATCTCAACTTTATAAATGTAGACCGTGCCATTTCAATTCTGGATCTAATCTCTTGAGCGTAGTCCCATTGTACGTTGAGGGTAGTTCCGAGGTAAGTGAATCTGTCGACTCTCTGGATCTCTTCGCTACCTGCCATTAGTGCCCCGGGATCTAAATTTGTACGGCTGACAACCATGAATTTACTTTTCTTAATATTAAGGTTCAGTCCGTATGTTACGCTCACAGTTCGCACTCGGTCTAGTAAGGCCTGCAGATCGTTTAGGCTGGTTGCTAGTAACACAGTGTCATCGGCGTAGCGGATATTATTGATGTATTCACCGTTCACTCGGATTCCCATGTCTAGGTTTGTGAGGGCTTCATTAAAAATCTCCTCAGAGTATATATTGAAAAGAGTCGGCGATAGCACACATCCTTGTCTTACTCCTCGCATGATCTTCACTTGGTCGGTCAGCTGGTCTTCGACCTTGACTTAAGCACGCTGGTTCCAGTATAAATTCATGATGATCCGAATGTCCTTCTCATCCAATCCAACTCTTTTTAGTGCGGTGACCATCTTCTGGTGCTGACAACGGTCAAATGCCTTGGCGTAGTCAATAAAACAAATATAGACATCACAACTGACATCGCGGCATCTCTGAAGTAGGACTTGTAAGGTGAAAAGTGCTTCACGTGTACCCATAGAATTGCGGAATCCGAATTGCATTTCACCGACATTTTCTTCGCATTTCTTGTAAATTCTGGCATGTATGATTTTAAGAAAAATTTTAAGTGCATGACTCATAAGACTGATAGTTCGGAAGTCTTCGCACGTTTTCGCAGATCGTTTTTTTGGTAGCGTTACAAATGTTGACAATAGCCATTCCTCTGGGATACTACCTGAATCGTATATGGCGTTGAACAGTTCAGTTAACTCCTTCGTGCTCACTTCACTCATCACCTTAATAAGTTCAACGGGTATTTCGTCCGGACCTGTAGCCTTACCATTCTTAGACTGTTGTAAAGCAGCCTTTACCTCGCTTTCTAGAATTGACGGCCCTGTCATGCAATTTATTTCCGGAAGGTTGCCGCGGTCGTCCCAGAAAAGTTCTTCGATATATATTTTCCAGGTAACCAACTTCTCATTCACTGTCGTCGCCAGATTACCGTCTTTATTTATGAGGATGTGTGTGTTTCTCCTCTTGTATTATATATATATATATATATATATATATATATATATATATATATATATATATATAAACGGATGAGAAATGAGTGTATACTGATTAAACTATACCAAAACTGAAAAAGAAAAATAATAAAAAATATTTATCAAAATGCATATATTTATAAATCAGTAAAATAAAGCAATCAAATGAAAACTCAATCAATGTCTTTTCTTTATCAAATTGAAATATAACAATGAACATAATTATTTTGGAATCGTACTGAAGACGCATCCTAAGGACGATTTTCAAATCCGAATGCAGATAAGATGGGGATTTCTTTTATTAGTAAATCCGTTCGTGGAATCTCCTTAATTCTAACAATGATCGGATGAACGTGAGTAGAATTATCACAAAATTTCAGATTGTTTCAATTCAAATCCAATTTAGGCATTAAAATGAGAGACAGCACAATGGTGGCATAACAAACAAAAGGTTCCGAAAATGTCGGTGCAGCTGTGATCAATAGATAGCGTTTAAAGACAGCAACTGTATTTATATAAATTGACTGAAAATTCTTATAAGATTAGTGGCAAATTATATGCACATGGGTCCGTGTCGTCATCGTCATCTTTAGTTTGTCACTGGTTAGAAATTAAGTGGTACGTTTTGCCAAGAGGGTAGAAGCAACTGGTTTTGTAGTATTTATTTTATTTTCTTATTGATAGTGTTAATTAAACAAACTGTGTCGATAATATTACTAAAAGTGTTTATTTAGACTTAAAACTCTGTTTTTGTACCAGTGTGTTTATTTTGTTTTCTATTTAATTTTATAGGTAAGTATATTTTTGTTCATGTATTTTAATAAATATATGGAATATATATAATAACCTATAATTGCTATAAGCCTTTTTTATGCTAACCAATATATTTTAATAATTAATAATGATTAAAATTAAATATGTTTGAAACTTGTTAAATTAGGAGTGCCTAGTAAATGTGCTTATGTCCTAGTCAATCTATTTACAAAGTCCATATTCGTTTAAATAATTCACTGATTAGTCCAAGGATAGTTAACAAAGGGTTACCTCAGGGCTCAGTTCTTAGTCCCTTATTATTTAACTCGTATTCATTAAACTTACATACTATGGGAATGCAGTGTAACATTTTACAATATGCCGATGACTTCTGTTTATATGTTGAGAAAAAAACTTTTCAAAAATGTGTTAATGCCCTTGAAGTAAATATGTCTTATTGCAAAAAGTATTTTGAAAGTCGTGGGCTTGACATCTCACCTAAGAAGTCAGGTGTAATATTTTTTTCGAGACACAGGTTACCAAAAGTTAGTACGTTAAAATTCTCCCAGCTGGAAATTCCTGTATATTGTGTATTGTATATTCCTGTATACTGAAACAGTTTTACATACCTAGGTGTTACCTTGGATTCAAAATTAACCTGGAACGAGCATATTAATAATTGCATTACCAAAGGTGAAAAAACCTTAATATCCTTAAGGCCGTTAATCGATACGATTGGGGAGCAGACCCGAAAATAAACTTATTATTTTACAGAGCATATACCAGATCAATTTTGTACTATGGAAGCTTTTTATATGGATCAGAGACAAAATCTCGTTTGATTAAATTGGATCGAATACAATACAAAGCTTTAAGGTTAGTCCTAGGAGCTCTCAAATCTACTCCTACACCAGCCCTTTTGGCAGAGTGTAACGAGCCACCTTTACATTTAAGACGTCTATTTTTGGAACAAAAATTTATTCTTAAATGCCATTTTTATAATCAAAACAGCTTATTACAAAAATATCTTGTCTCTTTATTGAAAATCTAATAAACAAATGGTGGACAAATAAAAACTCTCCAACTTTAGCTGTTGCTTTTCCCAATTTATCACAATATTCATTCAATGGAGAAGGGTTTCCATTATTTGGCTCCAATTATGACATACTATATGAATATAAACCTGCTGTAGTAATTCAGCTAGTAGTATTCATGCTTAGAATTAGATCAATTTTATGAGAATTTTTCAAACGTACTAAACGGAAAATTTAAACTGTCTTTTTTAATGTTGTGTGAATCCAAAATAGTAGGAATTTCGTTGTTGTATTTCCCATTGTCTTTCCTTTTATGTCATTTACCTTTAACCGTTGCCTGTATTGTTTGTGTAAAAAAAAGTCGCTATGAAGGGCACCTTAGCGTAAGGCGTGTGTTCCTGTTCAATCCTTTTTGTATAGTCACCCAATAGTGTTTTCAATGGGAAGGTTAGGAAATCGAGTGAATGAACGAACGGTTAGGAAATTGTCATGAATTTAAAGGAAGTGTAGGAGATCGTTTTTACGTATTAAACCAATTGTCTGGCTAAATAGGTATTGAACCTAAGGCCAAAAAAAAACTGTTTAAAAAAATTGATTTGTGTCGTCGTATTAACTAAAAATTTTGAAAACATTTTAGATTATAAATAGTTTATTATTATTCTAATTAGACGGAAATTAAAAACTGGCCGAAACATATTGTTTAGAATATTTCGATAGTACCTATAAAGAATTTATATTATTTGAAAATTTGGAAAATATTTTACGATATAATTATTTGAAAGATATTCAAAGAATACATAAATTAGAGACTTGCCAAAAAAAATTTGTTTAGATTATTATTTCTATTGAAATTTTTAAACATTTAAGTATAAAAGGGATGTTCACTAATTTTTAAATATAGTTACATTCAATTAAATTCAATAGATTATAAAATATATAAAAATATAGTAAACATGAAATTGTTTAAAAATATATATATATATTTTTTAAGATAAATCAATTCTTAATTTTAATTTTGATGGAGGCTAGAAAAACGGCTCCTCGCAGCGAGGCTACGGTGTGTGACGTCAGCAGTTGTATCGACAACTTGTTGTGTATACGTATTTACGAAGTGTAACCAGTTCTTTAAGCATTTATACAGTGATAATGAAGTAAAATAAGTGGTGTTTGCTACAAAGAGAGAAAAAAACTAGAAAAGGCAGTTATTATGCAAGTTAGAAAAAAAAAATAAATGCAAATATCTGTACCTCGGAAGGAATCAACACTATGTTCATTTTTAAAACTTTACAGGAGAGCAGTTTTAAACTTTTTTTCACCAAAAAGTATTATAGCTGCAGCTATATATTGAGATATCGAAACAATATTTTAATAGAACATTATGTTTATTGTTATTTACATAATACATTTGTTATAATTAAAAACAAATTTGTTCCTGTGTTTTTTAACCCTTTTAACGGACATGGTGTTGTATCCATCTAATAAAGTTATTATACTGTAAGAATTAGTATGGGGTATTCAATAACAACTACAATCCTATTTGACTTTTACTGACAAAATGTATTTAACCATACAATTTACCTTTACAAATACAAATAATACATTTGCTATGTATTTAACCAAAATGGAATTTTAGGTACAAACCACTCAGTCATCCTCAAGTAAGTCTCCTTCTGGATAGTCAATATTAGTATAACTAGTAGGTATGCTTTAAGTTTTGATAAAAATCATGGCAAAATGTAGGAACATATGACAGTAATGCCAATAGATCGTTATACTTTTGTTGTGATATAAGTATTGGACTTTGTGATACCAGTTGCAAATCTTTTGGCAATGTAAGGTGTCGCCTTCGAAATCTAACAAGATCAATCTCCTGGTTTTCGTCATGAAAATTACTTTTTAAAAATAGAGTTCCAATACTGTTTTGTTTAACTAGCAGTTAAACACAGTTTGACAGAAGAACATGTTGTTTGTTAATGTCTCTTTTCTATTAATCAAAGGCGGATTTTAAGATGTTTTGACATCATACAAACGCCTTAAATTTTTAAAATCTTCTAGTTCCATATTATGTACGGTATATTTCATTGAGGTTTCTCTGACTAACTGCTGCCAGTCCCAGGGCGTGTAAATAAAAATGTTAAGTTTTTTCTCTTTCGCTCTATCAGCGCATGGACAGTATCCGCCTCCATGTGAGTATCACTCTTAGTAGAAACTTCTGGATTATAATTTTTAGTTTTTTAAACAAGTAGGTATTAATGCTAACATTTTTATTCTGGCCGTAACATTTGTAAGACCATAGTATGATTTCTTTTATGTTACTGTCAGGAATGACGGTATCTGTCCATTTTAGTAATGCAGATCTTATTTTATTTCCACTACGAATAGTTTATCAGAACTTTTGTCTATATCAGACTGATCTTCGTTATCAAAACTCAAGGCATCTCTAATAATATGCTCTTCATTTAAAACATCATAGTGTCTTATTTGATTCTGAAATTAAACAAGGCTTATAATATTGGTTGTAAAAGATTTAATAATATTGCTAGTCTAAGGTTGGTATCAAATCACTACATGACCCTTTTGAGGTTACGTTTTTTAATAATTTAAAAATAATGAGCAAAAAGGTAGCTTACCTGTAAATGCAGTAGAAGAATTCGCAGAACTTTTTAGTAGGTGCTTCAAGAATCTTTCTCCTACGAGAATTATGGTTCATTGTTCTTATTATTAGTAACAAACCACTGTAAACACACCATAAATGACAAAAGTATTATTATTAGATCACTAACAGTCTACCTCTCATCATAGAGATATGCGCGACGGTAATTCACATGCGTAGACGGACAAAACATTAAGTCCACACATGGTGTTTTATCCCTCTAAGTAAAAATGGACTAGGTGATCTTTTAAACGTCACTTTCTTTATCAGAAAATGGTTTAGGACCTAGTACTCTATTCCTTTAAATAAAGTTATAAAAGTTAATTATTAGTCTGTAAGTGTCAAAATTGAAAAAATGGACATAGTGTTGTATCCCTCCGAGGTACAGATATAGAAACCTATGGTTTGACAATTTTAAGTGAATATGGTGTTAAATTCTTTGGAACTGTAATAATAAAAATCTTCTCAGAATTGTTTTTAGATATATTTAGATACCCAGGAACAAAACACCACTTATTTGGCTTCATTATCAGTGATTAAATACTTAAGAACTGGTCACACTTCGTAAATACGTATACAAAATAAGTTGTCTGTCGATACGACTGCTAACGTCACACACCGTAGCCTCGCTGCGAGGAGCCGTTTTTCTAGCCTCCATCAGAATTGAAATTAAGAATTGATTTATCTTAACAAATATATATTTTTAAACAATTTTACGTTTGCTATGTTTTATATATGTTATAACCATATAATATGAATTTAACAATATTTAATATACCTAAGTCCCTTAAGTATAGTTGATTTTATATCGATTTAAAATATTTATATATTTCTGAAACAACCTTAGTACCGGACTAAGGTTGTTTCTGCACTAAATTATAAGTTGTCATTTTGCATATCGACGTTTACCATAGTATATAAAATTCATAGTGTTTCTATTGTTTGTTCTTATTGCTGCTTACAAAAAGTCGTCTGTATATTGGAAAAAAAACGTTCATATTATAATATTATTATGGACAAGGATCAACCAACCACCAGTGCTAAAAACGCGAAGGATTTAGATCCCGCTACTAAAAGGCGTAAGGGAATTAGAAAATCGGATGAATATCAGCGTAATGTTATCATAAACTCTAAAGTTAAACGGTAAACATATATTAGCTACAAAAATAAGGCCATGAAAGCAAAGCAAATAGGACCTTAATGCAAGTAAGATAATAAAAATATAATATTTTTGAGTTTGTAAAATACATTTTTTAAGTGTCCGTTTTAAGTTTAAACCGTGAAAGAATATCAAAGGAACATTATTTTTGGCAATTTTTAAGGTATGACAACAAAAAAGTGAACAGGATATATATCTACAAGGATTAATAGAAGTAATGGAGGTGCCTATAAAAAGAAAACGTAATAAAAGGGGTAAAGATAAGACAAGAAGTTACAAGCTCATGTTATTGTTGATCAGACTAAATAAAAGATATGCGAATGTGCTTTTTTTAAGTATTTACGCCATTGGAAGAGAAAGGCTAAAGAGAATTAAAAGATTTGTGGTATGTGGTGATACCTACAGATAAAAGGGGAAAATATAAAAGGAAACACTATTGATGCTGGAACTAGGGAACTTATCCGTAGCCACATAACTGCATTTCCAAAGGAATTTAAGTACTTAGATGAGAAACACAATACGAAAATAATGCACGAATTATTTATTAAATAGTATCCTGAGAGTTTAGTAAAATACAGTTACTACAATATATTTTTTCATGAAAATTTTAACCTACATTTTGGTAAGCTACAAATTGACACATGTAATCTCTGTGAGGAGCTTAATTTAAAAAATCAAAAGCCATAGTCTTGATGAAGCAGCAAAAAAAGTAGCGGTTGCCAAAAAAGTCGTACAATTCCGCCGAAGTAAAAAAATTTATAGTGCCCTACATGATCAAGTTGAGGAATGCATTCAAAGAGATGATGTAGAAGCAATCGCCTTGATAGATCTAAAATATGTAAACACGCATGGGATAATGAACATAGGGTTCAATGGAATGATTCAAATATAGTCCTTAAAGAAACGGATGGTAAAAAGAGAAAAATCAAAGAAGCGGCTCTAATTATGCTAAATGAGACCAATTGTGTCGCGAATTCCTCGGCAGAATGTAGTAGGATCTGGTTACCCATATTGAAAGAGGAAGTTATTAAAAGGAAAATACCAGTATTGGTAAGTCAGTAACATATAGAGAATATATCATTTATGTTTTTTAAATAACAAACATATAAAATCAGAATTTGGTGTTTATTGAAGGTAAATTAAATGCACGACCAAATACTTACCATGTCGGGATAGTATTATGAGGTTTTTTTCCTGGTTTTTCCCTTATAATTTACTATAGAATCACTAACAGGAGAATTTTACTGTCATCATGGCATGTGTTTGTCATTTTAAAGACGAATTACATGCTGTAATGTTTTCTGACGGATATTCTCAAGTTAAAGTTGATTTCATGTAATCGAATGAACTATCTTATAAGTAAAGTCGTTCCAGGAACGCAACTCAACAATATTGGCAATATTAATTTAAAGTCGTCTACTTTAAAATATATAATGTATGTCTGAATTGTCAATATAGATGAATCAGATAAAATTAAATTATTAGAAGAATTTTTCACTAAGTAACAAAAAAACAAAATTTGTTTAATTTACTAATGTTTGTATTTTGAAAATGATTTCCGAAGTGGAAATTGAAACGTCAATAAACGTACTTTAACCTTTAATTGTGGCTTATTCCCATTTAAATAGTTATAAAAAATAAACTTTTAAAATGTAAATTTTTTATATTTTAAGGTCTTTATACGCTATTTTATAACAACTTTGAAAAAATGCCTGTTTTGGGGGTGAGTACTACTCCTGTAATCAAAGGGTGGAATGTTTATTTTTTAAAGTTTTTAGAGATTAATTTAGTAGTCGTATATAAAAAATATTAAAAAATTCGGTTTACTGAGATTCGCGCAGTAGATATTGAGAAAACCATCTACGAGTTTTGAAAAAAGCTTTTAAAGTATTTTACTGTAATTTTATACAATAAAATAGCCATATTTATCTTTTTTTCATAACTCTGCCCTCTTTTGATGTCCCGCTGCTTCTTCTATTGGCTGAAGCAATAGGAGCTTTTATGTCTCCAATTTTTATGCTCATTAGGTCCATTACGGTGGGGTGGATTTTAGTCCCTTTCATTAAAGTCACTCTACCTATATCTCGATCTATCTCCACCACATATTTGCTACGAAATTTATTTTTGGAGCAATTTTCCAAATTAAATTGTCGTAACTTTCATTCCAGTTTTGGGTATTGCGGCCAAGGTATCTTGTTCGTCTGCGCTAAGGGACTTAAACACAGAAAAAAACATGACATTGTACATTAGCATCGAGTGCTGGTTTATGCTTGTTAGCTTCGTCGTTTTTCTCGCTGAAAAAACTTCGGGTTACAATACTCGTACCGAGGTTCTTCGTTTGTAGAGATCTTATGGTAATAACCAGCGGGAATTTTTTTTTTCATATCTTCAATACAATTTAGATATATCTCTGAATATCAAAACCATAAAAACAGATATCTCTTAAATAAGTTTTAGAGTCAACTTGGTCGTTTTAGGTGCGTCAGTGATAGGAGATTTGACAGTTTCAATCTCATCTTCTGATCTTTTACTTTTTTTTGAGCTTCGTGTTCATTTTTTTCTCCGTGCTTTTTTATTTATTTTTCTATTAGTGTCATTTTTTAGTTTATATCTAATAATCGCCTATACATGCGCTTTCCTGCTTAAAGAACACACTCCAATTTGTTTATAACCCTACGGTTATATTCTATATCTCCTTGTTTGCATCAACGACATTCGCTTAAATTTTTCTGTAACCATCAACAATGTAATAATTACTATTCAAAAATATTTATGTATTCATGATCTTCCATTTTGTCAGCAAATCTTTCGCAATTAGCTGAACAATCAGTGTTGTGTTCCTCCTATCATATGGAAAACATCGTTTAGCGCTGATTTTTTTACTACATGATAAGCAAAACGAAGAATTTACCTTTTAAGTTAATAACTTTTCCTGTTAAGTTTCCATTAATTAAAAAAACCTAAAACGTAATAAAAGACGTAAAACCTCTCCTCATCCACGTGACATTTTGCAAATTGCAGAATAATAAAGTGTAGCGGAAAAAGATGACGATATATCCATCAAACTCATGAACGTTTTCCGGCCATTATACCCTAAATCAAGAATTCTCGTGACATATAGTAGTCTTTCGTTTATTTCATACACATTTTTACTTATTAAAGGTCAAGATTCAATCAATATTCTTTCACAACAATACTTGATACAAATTTTGAATCCAATACCTCTGTTTTTTGTTGTGTAAATAAAATTTTATTATTATATTCTTTGCACTTTATATATTATTTAAAGAGTTGAAAACACAAAATTGCATACTTTACAGAGCTGTGTGTTGGCGATTGCAATGCATCACTAAATTTTAATTTTTTTGTAGGAACTGAGTAATTCAGAATTATTTTCTGCAGTAGACTGATTACCTTTGAATTTTGCTTCTCATATTATGCTTATTTCGATGTGTCCCCTTACTTCGACTGACTTTTAAACGACCAACAAATCCAGGCATTTTTCGGATTTTCAAAACAATAATTTTCGATAAATTTTAATAATATAAAACACGTGCTTACTTTCTAAGTTTCATAAAGCTACTGTCGAGTTGCTGGTGCACACTGTGCACTGCAAGGTGAAGTGGGAGCGCGGTGTTGTATACAAACGAGTTTTAGCTCAGGTGCGTACCGTTAGAAATACAGCTATAACTTCGTTTTTATTTCGAATTTCTCAATAAAATTTTAGGACAGTATTTCTATGATACTAAGGAGTGTTTTTATGCAAAAAATAAAAATCGATTTTTTTTAATTTAACCCTTAACTGGTCCGGTACTGTAGCAGTAGCGTAACTGGTCCGGCGTAGTCTGCGAAACTACTTATTAAGAAAAAATGTTAAAACATACCCTGATATATTTATATAAAAGTGAACGTATTAGATTTGGGCATTATTTATGTTAAGAAAAAAATATTAAAATAAAACTGACATCCATACAAATATTTGTGAAAAAGTACATAGTTTTTTAAATTATTAAAAAAATATATAAAAAACACTATGAAAAAAAATGTACTCCTAGGATAAATGTTTAAACTGCATACTAAACAAAAAACTAGGTAAAATAAAAATCGATCAAAAATGTTTGCTTCCAGCATCAGTCAAACTTTACCAATTTTATATGCAATTTTTACATAGTGGTTTTGTACATCCCAAACAAACAGGCTTTTTGCAACGCAAGCACAGGTATTTTGTCATCCTGCAAATCTTGCGTTTTTCTAAAATATGAACATCCGTCTGACTGTCCTCTTATTCTTCTTGAACTCCAAGTATCTGGCTAATTGTAAGACGTAATAGACGTGGAATATTCGTCATTGTCATTGTGATCTTGCACTAACTGCATAGCCAACTCCAAAGCAAAAACACTTTTTTCTTTTATTACTGGAGTGTTTTTGTAACACTGATGTAGAATATATGAATTTGCTATAGAAATGTCCAATATGCGGAAAAAAATTGTTAAGGGCCATCTTCGGGTTCGACGGCTTGAGGTGCTTTTGGAGCATTTCTCATCTAGGGAATCTACACCTCCCTTATTCTCATTATAATAAGAAATAATTTTTGGTTTTTCAGTAGAGGGATCACTATAACGTCTACTATGCATTGAAGATATAAGTACTGTAGCCTTTCCCACTTTTTCTACATGAGAAATTAAGGTACATTCTTCCCTAAATCCATAAATTGTTGACCCTTCAGGTCTGTTTCTGTTGAGCAGAAAAGATGGAGGTATTTCAGCCTTATTTTTTTTTCAGTGTGCCCTCATAAGTCAAGTTTTTAGTTCGTAAAATATCCACTAATTAAATAGAAGAGTACCAATTATCAGCTGTGATATTTCGGTTGCTACCAAAGAGCGGTTCAGCTAAGCGCAACACAGCTTGTGTAGGCTTTAGAAATTTTTTGTACTCGTCACTGATACCAAATCCATCTGAGTCTTTTCCGCTGTAGATATAAGCCTTATACAAATAACCATTGCGTGCATCCGTAAGACACTGTATTTTGAGTCCGTATTTAGCCGGTTTCTTAGGCATGTACATTTACCTCGAAAACTTACAAGCATTTCATCAATTGTGGCAGATTGACCAAGTCCGTATACACTTTGAAAATTTTCTATGAAAGTATTGAATATAAATGAAATAGCTGCAGTTGGATCATCTTTTTTGCGTTCCTCCCTGTCTTCAGGATTGTCGAATCGGATAGCAAGTAGAAGAACAGCAAATCTTTTTTGCTCATGACTGCTTTGAAAATTTCTCTTCCACTCCCATCAGTTGCAAATAAACGGTCTATATTTTCGTGACTGGAGTTGAAAATGGCAGTGTAAACAAGGAGTCCCAAAAATGCTCTCAATAACATCCATTTCTCTAAGATGATGGATAGAACTAGCAGAATATTTCTCACGCATTGATCGTAATTTTGTGTTATCACTATACAACATATTCCAAACAAAGGGTATCGCAGCCTCGCCGAGCATTTGCCTTTGTTTTTAGAATTGGCACTTTTATGACAATGTTGTGTTTCGTGTTCTAGATGAGGGGATAACTTCTGACGTACACCACCTGTGTCGATTTTTACCATAAACATACGTTTTGTCACTATCACTTACTGCTAATTCATCACAATCTGCAGGCTCGTCAGAATCAGAAAATTCCGAACATGTATCGTGTTCAGATTCAATGTTATAGTCTTTCGAAATATCGTCTACATCACTGTCACTATCACATTCCTCATTGTACCACTTTAAAAGAGTTGTCTTATAATCGTCATCGCCGAAACGCACTCGTTTTGATGGCCTGGCCAAAATTTCTAAAAACGCACGACACACAAAAAAGTCACACCAACAGTCCGGCGTCGTCTAAGGAACTACTCTCGACCTAATTGTTACGATAACTTTTTAGCAACTGAGAGAAACTTGTCGCAAATACACCCACTTGTCAAGCTCCAATAGTTTAAGGATTAGATAGAAGGACTTGCCTGTGGGCGGTGCCAATTTCCAATAAAAGATAATTAAAAATATGGAATCCTCTGTCAGAAGACGCCGGACCAGTTAAAAAGTAAAAGTCACATTATTACAAATTTTTTGTGAAACAGTTCGTATTTATTTTTGAATGTGAATTTTGTGTTAAAAATATCTATACATTCAAGCAGTGATAACAATATTTATATCTCTATGTTCAAAGAAGACTAATGTCCAAAGTTCGTTTTTTTTTCTCTTATTTATTTTAGACTAAAACACTAAATTACTTTAATATTAACGTAATATTAAACATATTATAGAATTATTTGTTATCTTTATTTCCCTAACTCAATAAGAAGAATAAAATTTTGCATACATGTAGCTAGAGTTTGAGGATACAGCACTCGATTATCTTCTTTATAGCTTTAATCGTCTTGACTTAACAGGAAATAATATTTTGTTATTTTCAAGGAAAAAAATCCAATTGCGTTATGTTGCATGATTTGGGTTGCTAATTCTGGTCAACAAAATGGAAAATTGCACGATCAGAAAATAATTGTTGTAGCAACTAATATGTAATTAGGACTTTATGGACTGTATTACAATCTCTTGTTCGGAACAAACACCAGCTAATGTCTAATACTTGCATTTCCGCAAAAAAAATGATCCGATTATGCCTTCAGATTAAAATATTTAATAAATACTGCCACTGTACATTTATTGTTTTTAAATAATCAAAAGTATAGTTTGTTTGAAACCAAAGAGAACATTTTGGACCATGGATGACAAACGAAATATTACAAATTATGGAGAGGAGACGGATGGTAAAAAACAAAAACCTAACAAGATACAAATAACTCAACAGGGAAATTGAGAAAAAAATAAATGTAGCTAAGGAGAGTGGATGAAAGAAAAATGTAAAGAGGTAGAAGATCTGCAAATGAAGCATAAAGATAGAGAACTGCACAGAAAGGTTAAAGAAGTAGCTGGAGTATGGAAACCCAAACACTTATCGACTGTAACAAACAAAAAAAAACAAATGGAAATGGACCCTGAAAAACAAAAACAAATATGGGAGCAATATCTTAAAGATTTGTTTGGTGATCAGAGAACAGAAGAGCCCCCACAAATAGATATAGATGAAAAATTAAACATTCTCACCGAAGAAGTTTTGCAGGCAATAAAAGACGCAAAGAACAACAAGGCACCCGGCGAAGACCTAATAACAGCCGAACATTTTAAACACCTAAGTGATAATGCTGTCAGGAAATTAACATCCCTCTACAACAGTATATATGAACATGGCATAATACCGCATGACTGGCTAACATCCACATATATAGTCTTCCTAAGAAACAAAAAGCAAGGAAATGTGAAGACCATCGAACTGTATCTCTAATGAGTTATGTCACTAAGATTTTTATGCGAATAATTTATAACCGAATTCAAAATAAGTGTGAAGAATACCTGAGTCGTTCTCAATATGGCTTTAGAAAGGGTACAGGCACTAGAGAAGCAATTATGAGATTGACACTGATGGCAGAAAGGTTTCTTGAGGTTCAAAAACAGCTGTATGTGTGCTTTGTCGATTATAGAAAGGCCTTTGACCGCATCAAACACGGAAAATTGATTGAGGTGCTAAAAGAAGTAGGGTTGGACGGACACGACATAGCTATCATCAGTAATACATACTGGAACCACACAGGATGCGTTCGAACAGAGAACGGAAACACCAAGTACATCCACATAGAACGAGGAGTGCGTCAAGGGTGCATTTTATCCCCCCTATTATTTAATGTATATGCCGAACATATAATCAGAGCTTCTCTTAAAGATCGCCCTGAAGGTGCCAGAGCCAATGGAACCATCATTAACAATATAAGATATGCCGATGACACCGTAGTATTAGCAGAAACAGAAGACCAACTAAATATATTGATGAACATATTATCAGAAGAAAGTCACAGGCTGGGCTTGGACATTAACTTTTCCAAAACCAACATTCTGATATTCCACAAAAACCCCCATGAACAAGTTACACCTAACATACAAATAAATGGTATCACCCTTCAGAGTTCCCAAAGCTTCATATACCTGGGCAGAGAACTAAATAGTCAACTAAACCACTCAAAAGAAATTAGAAGACGCACTGAAATAGCAAGATCTGGTTTCATGAATATGCGTAAAATGCTCTGTAACCCCAAGATATCAGTCTCAATAAGATTGAGAACACTAAAGTGTTGGACCTGAGACCTGGACATTAAATCAGTATGACGTCAATAAATTAAATTCATTTGAAATGTGGATGTACCGCCGAATGCTAAGAATAAGCTGGAAAAGCAGAACTACGAATGAAGAAAATTTATTAAAATCCTTTGTAAAAGGTATATATTTTTAAAAACCCAAACGGGCTGTGCTAGACAAAACGTTTTCGGAATCCATTATTCCATCATCGGTGTCCTAGAAAATATATAACCACTTAATTAAAAAGAACGTGAAGTTCTTTTTAATTAAGTGGTTAAGTGATTTTAATTAAGTGGTTATATATTTTCTAGGACACCGATGATGGAATAATGGATTCCGAAAACGTTTTGTCTAACACAGCCTGTTTGGGTTTTTAAAAATATGTAAAAGTAAACCTATGTTTATTTTAAGTGAAACAGCAGGGCTTAGTTATTTTTAGTTATTTAAAGTTTTAGGTTGTATGACTGTTTAAGTTTTATTGACATCGACATATTGTAAATTGTATGGTACAACAAATTACTTAATGGCGTAAGAAATAGCGTTGTTCTTGATTCTCTTTTTAGGTTTGTATATTTGTTAAGTTATTTTAGTTATGTTATTATTGTTAATAATTTATATTGTAGAATTTTAACGATAATAAACTCTTTTTAGACGAATTCAAACTGCTATCTCTTCACATGAATAAGGGTATGATATTACACTTATAAATCAAGAACTTAAGCTGATAAAAAAAATATAGTGATAACTATAAATTTCCAAGCCGTTATTTGGATAAAACGATATTTAAGAATGAATTTTACATCAATGAGAATTTGCATGGCTATAGAAGCAAACAGTAGTGATAGTAAGAAAAATGTATATAAATTTAAGTGGCTGCAGCCAACAGGGTCCCGTTTTTATTATGAAATCCCCTTTGAAAAACAACTTCAAATTGATCATTCTGAACTATTTCATCTGAAAAAAGTGAAGAATATATTAGCATCTATGAAAACAAGAGGATCCTTTAGAACATGTACTATAGCATTAGAAGACAATTTGAAGGAGATTTATTTTGATTCAGATGGTGATGTGGTTTATCAAAGTGAGTACTTACAACAGACCTTATTACCAGTGTATGAGAAGATAGAAACAGCTGAACAATTTCCATCATTTGCTGAGTTGCTCCAGAAATTTAATGACACAAATTTACCTAAAGTTGAAAAGAAAAATTTAAAAAAAATAAAAGATGATTTTGTACTTCGAAATTTTGATGGAAATAATGTTCCAATGAATTCATGGCTCAAGACCTTCGAATCAGAATGTTTGCGATGTGAGGTGGTTGCTGATGAAGACAAGATTTTGATTCTACGTTTGTTTCTTGATGGAATAGCAAAAGAATGGTTTGAATCAAAAATAATAACATTAGGCTTAGATAACAGTTTTGAGGTATGGAAAATTAATTTTTTAGATAGTTTTTGTGAAACAGGTTGGCATAATCATAGGCAAGCTTATTCTTTTAGGTATATAGGTGGTAGTATTGTTGATTATGCGTTTCGTAAAGAAAATTTATTGCTAAATATAAAGAATGATTTTCCCATTGATATACTAATTGATTTAATTGTAACAAATTTGCCAATTTATATACAAGATAATATTAATAGAGCTGACGTTACAACAATGGAAAAATTGGTAGGTGAATTACGAAAATTGGAAAGTTTAGTTATAAAAAAGAAGAATAAATTGGAGACAAAACCAAATTTTTATCAAAAATCTACTATAATACCAGAAGAACAGAAAACTACTTGTTAATATTGTGATAGAAAAGGATTCCCTGGGAGGTTTCATCCAGAGGCAATATGCCGTTTAAAGCAAAAAGATAAAAAGGTAACAAAAGAAAACAAATCAAATGATATTAAATATATTAATAATATTGCTATACAGGAGACATTAAATGAAACAGTAACTGAACAAAAAAACTAGATTTGCTGCCATTGATCAAATTAAAAGTATTCCTAAATAATAAAGAATTATGTGGAGTTTATGACCCAGGCTCAAATGTTACTCTTCTGAATTCGAAGGTGGCAAGAAAGTTAGGATTAGATATTCAAGAAGATAGGAATATGTTTAAAACGATAAATGGCAGAACAAATTTTACAGGAAAACTAATTGCAAAACTGAAAATTAATAAAATTGAGAAAAATATTAATCTTTTTGTAATTAATGATGAATATTTTGAGTACGATATTCTACTCGGATTAGATTCTATTTTAAATTTTCAAATGAAACAAGATTTTGATTTAGAGATTTATCAAAGATTATACGGAAAAATTGAAGAAAAAATCGAAAAATTTAATTATAATATTAATATTACAGAATACTCCATAAACTTTAATGAGGGAATTCCCACAGAACTTTTTGAAGCAAAATTACAACATTTATTGCCATATCAGAAAAATAAAATAGAAATATTACTAAATAAATATGACAATATTTTTGCAAAACATAAATTTGACATTGGGCAGGTTCAAAATAATGAAGCTCAAATTAAACTTTTAGAACATAAATTTGTTGCAAAAAGACCCTATAGATGCTCGATAGAAGACCAAAAAGAGATAGAATTTCAAATAGGACAATTATTAAAAGCAAATTTAATAGAAGAATCATCTTCACCTTTTGCAGCACCTGTTATATTGGCTTTTAAAAAAGATGAAGGATCTAAAACAAGATTGTGCATTGACTTTCGTGAGTTAAACAAATTAATTATTCCTGAACCCCAACCTTTTCCTTTAATTGACGAGATTTTGACCAAAACAAGGAATGCTAGGTTCTTTACTACTTTAGATATAAATTCTGCTTTTTGGTGTATTCCAGTTCGGATAAAAGATAAATACAAGACAGCCTTCGTTACCCAAAGTGGTCATTGGCAATGGAAATGCTTACCTTTTGGGCTTAAAACATCTCCCGCAATATTTCAAAGAATTTTAAGTAATATTATCAGGAAGCATAATTTAAATTCATTTTGTATAAACTACATAGATGACATTTTAATATTCTCATTATCATTTGAAGAACACTTAGACCATATAGAAAGACTTATGAAAGCAATTATTGAAGAGGGATTTAGGCTCAAACTTCTAAAATGTAATTTTGCAAGAGAAGAGGTTAAATATTTGGGACACATTGTGGGACACAATTCAGTTTGTCCGTTACATGATAATTTAATATCGATCAGAGATTTTCCAGCACCAGACACGAGAAAAAAAGTACGACAGTTTTTGGAAAAAGTAAATTTTTACCACAAATATATAAAAGATTCAGCTAGGTTATTAGAGCCACTACATAATTTACTTAGAAAAGATATCAAATTCCACTGGTCTTTAAGCTGCCAAACAGCTTTTGATAGGGCAAAGAATATCCTCTGTTCTGAACCTATACTAGCCATTTTTAACCCAAATGCTCCTACATCTATATATACAGATGCTAGTGTTCTAGGAATTGGTGCGGTTCTGAAACAAAAACAAAGAGATGGAGAAATGAAACCCGTAGCATACTTTTCAAAAAAATTGAACAAATATCAAAAAAATAAAAAGGCTATTTTTTTAGAATGCCTGGCAATTAAAGAAGCAATAAAATTTTGGCAATACTGGCTAATGGGAAGAAAATTTCTCGTTATTACTGATCATAAACCCCTTGAGGGAAGAGAACTTCGTACAAGACCAGATGAAGAATTAGGAGATATGACACATTTTCTTTCACAATTTGACTTCGACATTAAATATGAACCTGGAAAAGAAAATGTAGAAGCAGACTGCCTTTCTAGAAACCCAGTGTTGGAAAATATGAAAAATGCAGAAACATTCATAAGAACAGTAAACCTAGTCACATTAACTGAGATAAAACAAGACCAAAATAATAATCGACAAGTTATAGATACAATGAGAGGAACAATTTTGAACCAAGATATATTTTATAAATTAAGGACGAATGAAAAAAGAATAATTTTATCCAAAGATTTTGGAAAAGAGTTAATAACAAAAGTTCACAAATTTTATGGTCATATTTGTGCTGGTAAAGTAACAAACAAAATTAGAAATTTTTACTACATTAAGAATATAGATTCACTAGCAAAGGATATCTGTCAAAAATGCGAGATCTGCTGTAAAAATAAAACAAGAATCGGTCCAAAATATGGTCTTCTGTCACAATTGGGTCCAGCAAAAGAACCTTTTCAGATAATGTCCTTAGATACAATAGGAGGAATTGGTGGCAATCGTTCGACAAAAAAATACCTCCACTTACTTGTAGATCACTTCACCAGATATGCGTTTGCAGTTACTTCTAAAAATCAGACCACAGATGATTTCATAAAATTAATCACCAAAATTCAAGATAAACACCCCATAAAAACATTATTAACAGATCAGTATCCAGGAATTAATTCCAAAATATTTAGAAATCATATGAAACATTTAAATATTCAATTAATTTTTACAGCAGTAGACTGTCCATTCTCGAATGGATTAAATGAAAGACTTAATCAGACATTAGTTAACAGAATAAGATGCAAACAAAATGAAACTAGAATTCGAGCATGGACAAAAATAGCTGAAGAATGTATAGAGGAATACAATAAAACAGATCATTCTGTAACCGGATATAGCCCAGAATATTTGCTTTTTGGAAAAGCAGATCCGATTGTTCCCGAGGAACTGTGTGAGACAACAAATGTATCAAAAGATAAAGAAATAGCCTATAAAAATTCGGTACGGTAAATATTCGGTAATAAAAAACTGTATGACAAAAATAGAAAATCCTATGAATTCAAAGAGGGAGATTGGGCATATGTAGAAAATAAATCAAAACTAAATAGAAAAAAACTTGACGAAGTAAGAGTAGGTCCATTTCAAATAAAAAAACAAATTTCAAATACATTATATGAAGTAGATATTGGATACAAAAAGAATGATATGAATTATTTCCATATTTCAAAATTGATGCCTTGTGATAAACCATATACTTAGATGGTTCATCATACCTTTTTGGTAGGGGGATGTAAAAGTAAACCTATGTTTATTTTAAGTGAAACAGCAGGGTTTAGTTATTTTTAGTTATTTAAAGTTTTAGGTTGTATGACTGTTTAAGTTTTATTCACATCGACATATTGTAAATTGTATGGTACAATTGTCAAATTACTTAATGGCGTAAGAAATAGCGTTGTTCTTGATTCTCTTTTTAGGTTTGTATATTTGTTAAGTTATTTTAGTTATGTTATTATTGTTAATTAGAAACGATGAAATAAGAAATCGGATGGGGGTAGATGGATCACTGGCAACAGACATAGAAAGGAAACAACTTATATGGTATGGCCATGTTCAAAGAATGCCAGAAACAAGACTACCAAAAATCGCCATGAAATGGATACCACCAAATCGTAAGAAACGAGGAAGACCAAAAAGAACATGGAAGGAGGGAATAACAAAGGCAATGAGCTCCCGAGACTTGACCGAAGAACAATGGAATGATAGAAATTCGTGGAAATTAGGCATCGGACAACGACGCAAGACGTTTTGAAACCGATATATATATATATTATTGTTAATAATTTATATTGTAGAATTTTAACGATAATAAACTCTTTTTAGACGAATTCAAACTGCTATCTCTTCACATGAATAAGGGTATGATATTACACTTATAAATATATACCTTTTACAAAGGATTTTAATAAATTTTTTTAATATATGGTATACAGCCAAATACAGGAACGTAGATTCCTTGTGGATTACGAATGAAGAAGTACTGAGAGCAATGAACACACGCCCTCATCTGGTCAATACTATCAAAATTAGAAAGACGTCTTATCTAGGACACATAATGCGCCATTGGAAATTTGAGCAGCTTCAAGTAATATTGGAAGGCAAGATTGAAGGTAAAAGGAGCATAAAGCGAAAGAAAAAATCTTGGCTACGAAACATCAGAGATTGGACCCACACAAAGAATTTATTTTTGAAGAATCCAAAACCAAAAATTTTATTGAAACCAGCAAGAATGTACTGAATATTTGAGACGTATCCTGGACAAGTTTTAATACGTCAAAATTATCACGGCACATGGACTTTCCACACCATTACTGGAAAAACAACACCAAAACAAATAACTCTGATACCAAATAAAGTAAAAATAAAATAAGTCAACCAAAGTTTTGAGATCGAATGGAGTTAACTAAATATCTCAAGAATCCTTTTAATAAAGAATTTTATCTTAATCTAGAACCAGAATCCGGGGAAACCAAGGACCATACTTTATTCGTAGAATTTTAGTGATGATAATAGCAGTGGTGGCGAATATAATTTTTTGTTATTTCTACGAGGATATTATATATAAGTTCACTTTTTAATATATTTCATATCACCGATTTTTATTTAAAATATCAATAAAAATATGAATTCAACATATATAATTATTTTAATACCCACATTCCTGCCAATGAATATCTTAGTAAAATTAAGATTTGAAATCAATTGAAGCTGGGTAGTTTTTCTTGATTAGCCAAAATTTTAATTTTTGGAAAAGTATTGTTTTTCAAATATCTTATTCAGAACAAACACTAGGTAATGTCTAATACTTGCATTTCCGCAAAAACATATGATCGAATTATGCCCCAAGAATAAAATATTTAACAAATATCGCCACTGTACATTTATTGTTTCTTAATAAACAAAAGTATAGTTTGTTTAAATCCAAAGAGAACATTTTTATATCTTTTTTTCGGCATCACACGTTATTGTTACAAAATCAATACAACGAAGTCTCTTTGGTGTGCGTGATCAGTACACTTTATTTCGTGACTCAATTTACTAAATACATTATTAAGAAGTTCTCAAGATGTTTAGTTTTTAATAATATAAAATTAATGTTTCGGAACTCCAAACAATGATTTCACGAAATAGTTCGAAGTTTGATTAAAAGCTACTTGTTCTAGGACTACCCGAATATAATAATAATAATTATTAAAATTAATCTAATATATTCTTATATACTAATATGATAACATTTTTACGAGAATGGGAAATACCTCTCTCCTGAACAAAACTAACTGAAAACATATCTTTTCTTCTTCTTTTTTACAGAGTCTAAGTTCTTTAACTGAGTATGTAAGTAATCATTTAAGGAGATAAAAAGTAGAATCGATAAGGCTAGGAGTGCATTCAAAAACATAGCTAAACTCTTTAGAAGCTACAACCTTAATCTGGATATCCAAAGGCTCCTACGATGGTATATCTTATCGACATTATATTATCAAATAGAATCCTGGACATTCACTGAAATCATGGAGAAGAAACTTAAAATCTTCGCGATGTAGTTATAAAGGCCAATTCTTAAAATATGGATACACAAAATAAGTAACGAGGCCATACTACACAGAAATAAGAAAATGGGAAAACTAAAAAAATGGATAACTAAAATAACAAGGTAAAGAATTCGGAAAGCGAGGAATCAGAAGAAGAATATCATGGTTAAAAATCCTGAGAAAATGGGTTTTTACAACAACGATTAATCTACTTAAAGTATTAGTCAATAAAATAATTATAGCCAGGATGATCGTCAATATTCGAAACGAATATGTACTAAAACAAGAAGAAGAGTAATCATTGTGGTCGTTAATTAAAGTACCCCATATATCTATATTAATAAATACGCTGTATAATTTTTTGGCTTACTGCTAACTGTATGATGTGGTTTGGTCTTTTATTAAGATCAGCGGCCTCGCAAACCATAGTGAGGAGATTAAGACATTTATAAAGCTAAATAATCGTTCGATTATACATTTTGAATTATTTTTATTGCGAGCCATCTTGATAGGACATTGTAAAAAACAATATAATGCCTTGCATTTTAAGGGTTTTCTCAGCTTTTTCAGCTAGACGATACAATTTTTTATAAATATTGAGTTATGAGTCCTAATAAATGAGAAATTTGTAGAAAAAACTTCGGCAGAGATCATTAAACAAGCTGTTTTTGTCAAAGATATTCAAGTAAAAATAAAAAATCAGCTTGTAATTTATTTAAAAATGAATAGACAAATTTATTATTTACAGATAACAATAACTCATCAAGTAGTCTTAATGAAGATAGGGCTTCATCCAAATAAGAAACTAACCATGAAAAGAACAAATTAAAGTAAAAATAACGCTACAATTAAAATCTACACAAACAAATTTACTTCTTACTTTTTATTTTATCTAGATAAACAAAGATAACAACTATCTACGTAATATCAGATATCCGTATATAAAATTAAGTCCATACGGACCTCTAAGGACTAAATAATGGAGATTCTCGAATCCATTAGATATCACAGTTCTAGAAACATATCGATAAAAACATTAACAATCATGCTGTGCAACTTGGTATATTTCAAACGCAACAGATTACGATTGTTTAAAAGTATTACATAAAATAATTTATCCAACATAAATGTAAAATGTTTAAAAGTATTACATAAAATAATTAGACTATTATGGCTTCAATCCACTAGGATTCAAGAGACATACTAGGGGTAAACTAGTACTGTCTGGTAACACCTAGGACGATTTAGTGTTATTATATTTATTTTCCGTCGATCGTATATTTATGATCAATTTTAACACCCTCAAAATCATTGATTAATGACCCATAATAATAAATGATTTTCTAATAATAAACGATTTCATTATATGCAACACAACATACATTGCTTGCATAAATTAATTAAATGCTCTGTGATTGGCAAAGACCTGTGGTGTAGGCAACCAAACATATACCCACTAAAAAATTTAAAATGAAGTAGCCGCTGTTAGTACTATCTGTCATTGTATGTCATTATTTACTTTATTGTTTAAAATTCTGTGTATTTGAAAAATCAAAAGATGGATATTGACGAAGAGTTTAATTTAACTCCACCAGAAGTGGCAGAAACTGCAAATGAAATATCTTTAAGTTTACTGCCTGAAAAAAGCACAGTGTTGTACGAAAAAACATACGCTAAATTTATTGCATGATGTGACGAGAGAAAAATAATACGATATTCAGAATCTGTATTGTTGACATATTTTTCAAACATTGCCGAAAAAGAACTAATAGCAAGTTTGTGGCCCAAATATTCGATGCTAAAATCAACCTTAAGTTTAAAATCAAACATTGATATATCTAAATATAATAAGTTAATTATGTTTATTAAGAAAAAAAGAACAGGTTATGTACCAAAGAAATCAAAAATATTTGAAAAAAACAAGTCCAGAAATTCATCTCTGATGCTCCTAACGACGTGTTTCTAATGATAAAGATAAACCAGTAAATTTAGTTTATATATATTTAATGCTCATATTTCATAACATTTTACTTTATAGGTTGCATTGATTTTCGGAGTGGCTAGTGCATTAAGAAAGGACGAACTATTGAAATTAGAAACAAATAACGTTCAAGACTTGGGGTCAAAGTTTCTTGTCACAATAAAAGTATCAAAAACACACACAAATAGAATATTTACCATAGTAGATAACGAAGCAAATACCATTCTCACTGCGATCAAAAACTATATTTCTTTAAGACCGGCACACACACCACATACACGATTTTTCATTTTTTATAAAAATAACAAATGTTCCACAAAACCAGTTGGCATAAATACGTTTTCCAAAATTCCTTCCGTTATTGCTAAATTCTTAAAATTAGAGCACCGCCATCTCTACACTGGGCATTGTTTTAGACGTTCCTCTGCCTCAATTCTGTGTGACAGTGGTGCAGATTTTTCAGCTATTAAAAACACTAGGTGGCTGGAAATCGACTGCTGTAGCAGAAGGTTATATGTTAGTAGATAATTCTATGCAGAATGAACTTGAGACGGTTGAAAAACTCTTGGGACAAAATACCACCAAACCTTGCCAAAGTGCTTCCTTCAGCACCAAAGCTTCTTCTTCTATCATATAATTTACAGAGGTACAAGAAGACTTAAATATAAATTTGTCAAAATGCTATATGGCAGAGAATCATTTATCAATACCTTCCTTTAATTTCAGTAATTGTCCTATTTAGAATATTAATGTTTACAATAATAAAACTACCACTAAGGAAAATTAAACTTTGAATAAAGTTATTGAAAGCTGAAAAAATTGTTGTTTATCGTTAAATAAATAAAAATTTAAAGTAACATATCTTTATTTCTGAAAAGTACGGTCGACGGAAAAGTTTTGTGTGAATTAAAATGGCGATTAACAATCTCGAACAATTGTTAATCGCCCTTATTAATTTACTTGTTGGTTAAATAACTATTAATAATACTTTATATGTATATATAAAACTTCGGGGGAAATAGAAATAGTTGTTTAAACTTCAGGGCACCATAGATTTATTCTCAAGACTCAATGGAAACATAATAAAACAAAATTACAGAACAGGTGACAGATGTAGAAGAACAACATAGTTTTCATGTAGGCAGATCCTGTACGGATAGCATATTTTCTCTAAAACAGGTTATTGAGAAAAGATTAGCTCACAATCTCTCAACTCATACAGTCTTTATAGATCTGACAGATATACGATAGCGTACCACTTTCTATGCTCTGGGTAGCAATGGAAAAACAAGGAATAAACAAAAGTAAATATATATGAGTACAATAGCTTTACAAAAATATGACGGTAAAAATTAAAGCTGCAAACAAATTAATTACATAAATTCATATTAGTAAGGGTCTGAAGCAAGGCTGCTGTATAGCACCTACACCCTTTAAAATATACCCAAATGAGGCGCTCCCAGTGTGGAGAAGAAAATGCGCCAATATGGGCATCTTAATTGACGACAAGAGATTCTACACGATACACTTCCCTAACGACCAAGCCACTTTAGCCAAAGACAAGTGTGATATAGTATATATGCTAAATGGGAAATTAGTACACCAAGTGGGGTCTCACAATTAATATACAAAAAATCGAGTACTTAATTGCAGGAGAAAAACCAGAAAGCTTACAAATTGAAATGCAAACTATAAAATGAACTGAAACCTTCAAATACTTAAGACTTCAAATAATATCAAAAGCAGGGAGTGACGTAGAAATACATTCCAGGATGGACCAAGCAAGATCAGCCACTAGATAGCTACATGGACTATTGTAGAATAATAAAATAACAAAAGAAAATAAAAGAAGAATGTATTAAACAATAATAAAAAGTATTGGCTTGTACGGCAAAAATTAAGGCATGGGAATGAACTATTCGAGATGTTGTTGCCGGGTCACTAGACTTAATTGGGCGAGGAACGAAGATATGAGATAAATGAAAATTAATCTGGACATAAACAATAGATACAATTTTGAAGCCAACAGACTAAACTGGTATGGACAATTGCAAATAATGTCTGAAAGAGATGGCCAAAAAAGATAAAAAAAAAGGTACTTCGCTCACTAAAAGAAAACGAGGTAAAACCAAGACGTTCCTGGAGAGAAGATGTAATGACCGCCAGAGATTTAAAAACTGAAGATTGATTCGACAGAAAACATTTAAAATTATGATGCGAGAAACAGAGCCAGCTGTAGAAGACTCGCTTATTATGTTATGTAATGAACATAAAGTACCTAGGGAGTACAATGTCCAGCTATGGAGACGTTGAAAAAGAAGTAACAGATCGTGTACAAAGAGCAAAGAAATTAGCAGAATGCTTTCACAACGCTATATGGCGTACCCGACTACAACACATTACAATTAGGATAAAATCAAAAAATATTAGGCCAGTATTAAACCAACAATAAAGTATTCATCAGAATAAAGACCCGACACAGCCAAAACAAAGAGAATGCTGTAAAACGCAGAAATGCGAATACTGCAATGAAATATAATGTACAGGGTAAAAAGTAGTGGATCCTAGACAGAAAAAAGAATGAAACAACAACATCAGTGGAAAAACCCACATAAGTGAAATTGAGGACACAAGAATTGTTAAAATAAAAAAAGGGTAAATCACTAAGTGATAGAAGAAGTATTGTTCAACCGCGCACGAAGTAGGGTGACAATCCTCCCTAAAGGTAACAATTCGCCAATGAACAATATAAATTGTATATAGAAGAAAAGAAGAAAAAGACGTGTATATAAAAAAATTCGAAAAACTATACAGTCCAGTATTAAAGTTATGTTATATTATAAGTTATAATATTATTAAGTTAGTAATCTAAAAGCATGCAAATTAATTTAATCATACATTACTTAACATCGATAAGAATGCAAAACACTAATAAAGATCAAAAACTGCCTACCATCGTACTTTTCTACGTAGATGGACCACTCACCAAGTAGGAGGGCCTCTCTCAGGGGCACGTTCTCGCTCTGGACCACACTTTCCCTGTCGCTTCTGTATAATATCGGAGCGATGGAGGCGACGCATTTAACTCTCATCGAGCCGCCTCTGAAGTGCTGTTCCGATAGAGTAAAGCTCAAGCCTAATGTTGAAGACATCAGCCCTTTTGGATGGTGCGTTGGGGGATAGTAGATGAGAGCCTCTGAGTTTTGGATCTGGAAATTTCAAATTATTATAACGTTTGTGTTCCCATAAAAAACGCAAACGATTTGTAACTCAGTTAAATAATCCAGGAAATATTACGTAAAGATCTAAAACTTTAATAAAGATAAGTGCTAGTAGGACATGAACAAAATATGTAAAACGAAGACGCAACTACAAATGATTTGCTAATTTTTAATGACAAAATGATTTTAAAAAGCAATGGTTTTATTTATCTATAATCAATTTGGAAATGTATGATGGTACAGAACTTATGTCAGCAGATTTTAACGTTATTTATACAGAACTGCTCAAAGCAGACAATTTATAAATATTAACACCTTTTATACACATATGCCTCTCCTGTTTGTATTGAAAGTGCACGGTCTTATGCAGTATGGATCCAATGTTTCGCCATATTTGCCCAGTACTCCGTAAGGGGGTAATGGGTAGATACACTTTACGATCCCGGTAAAGTTAGGTGTACTACAGGTTCGCAACCCTGCCCTGCCTACGTGAGCGGTGGTTCACTCACTCCCTTTAACCGAGAGGGTATCACGTCCCAACCGATCATCCTTGTCAAATACCCCAAAATTTCTTAACCCATCCTAACATTTGTCTACCAACCCGCACAGGCCAGCGTGGTAGAAAAACGGCCATGAACCCCCGTAAAATGAGAAACGATGAAGACGCAAGGCCCTCAGTCTCCGGCAGTCCCTTGAAACTAGGCTATGGTAGGGAAGGGATTTTAACACTAAAGAAATCACTAATACCATAGAACAAAATAAAAGCCTTAAAGTTCTAAAACGAAAGTTGAAGACAGGAACCAGGAATACGCTAAAAAATAGACAAAGACATGCTGTATATGAACAACAAGAAATTATGAAAATTATCGAAGAGTACCTACTATAGAACATTATATCGTTGAGATTCTTACATTTCAGAGGTGGAAATCCCAGCCATACAAAATCAAGGATCACAAAACTTCCAGATATAACCGAAGAAGAAATCGAATCAGCGTTGAAAGGTATGAAGAACAGCAAATCACCTGGAGAAGATGGCATTGTAAGTAAAATGCTAAAATTAGGAGACGAATGCGTCATAAAAGCTTAAAAAATCCTTTATAATACCTGCCTCTTTGAAGGAGTTACACCAGAAAAATGGAATAGTGCCATTATGATAATATTGCACAAAAAAGGAAATGTAACAAAAATTGGAAACTACAGACCTATCAGCTTGTTATCTCATTTATATAAGCCCTTTATGAGAATAATTTTTAACAGACTGGAACCTAAGCTGGATTTTCACCAATCATTAGAACAGGCCGGATTTAGGACTGGCTTTGGAACGAATGACCACCTACAAGTAATAAAATCCTTAATAGTGAAAGTTACAGAATACAACAAGCCATTGACATTAATATTTGTAGACTTTGAGAAGGCGTTTGACTTAGTCCAGCATAGCTCCATGTTAAGAGCTCTTTCAGAGTGCAGTATTGATCATAGGTACACAACTCTTCTTCGGAATATATATAATAGCGCAACAGCAGCAGTTAGAATGTATTATGGCAACATGCATTTCCCCTCGAGAGTGGTATTAGGCAAGGAGGTACCATCTCTTCTAAGCTATTCACCGCTTTGTTGCAGAGTGCTATGAGAAACAATAATTGGGAGAATATTGGAGTCAACATAAATGGAGAATTTCTGAACAACTTGAGATTTGCAGACGACATAGTCCTTATTGCAGACCGGGTAGATCCTGCCTGCCAGCTTCTTTAAGACCTTCAGAGCTCGTGTACACGAGTTGGATTTAAAATTAATTTCTCCAAAACACAATATATGACCAACCTAGTACTGGTAAAAAACATCTCAACTAACGGCACGCAAATTGAACAGGTATATAGCTATCAATATCTGGGCCACGAGATTAAATTAGGAAGAGATAATAATCAAACAACGGAGCTAAACAGGAGAATAGGACTGGTATGAGCGGCTTACGGAAAACTGAGAGAAGTCTTTAGATCAGATATTTCCATGTGTTTCAAAAGGAAGGTCTTTGATCAATGTGTACTCCCAGTTCTAACGTATGGAGCAGAAATATTGATCCTTACCAAAAAAGTAATCAATAAAATACAAGTGGCACACAAGAGCGATGGAGAGATAACTGGTAATGCTAACGCAGTTCAAAGGATTACAACATTAAAATGGAACTGGACGGGGCATAATGCCAGATTAAAAGATGGACGAAGAAAATTCTGGAATAGAGACCTAGACACGATGCTTATCGTAATCGAGGACGTCCTTCAACAAGGTGGTCAGATGATATCAAACGCATTCAGCATAACTGGATTCAGGGTGCTCAAGATAGAATGCATTGAAATTATTTACGGGAGGCCTATGTCCAGTAGTGGACTTAAAACGGCTGATGATGATGATGAATCACGTATCCCTAAATATTAATATTCGGCATCTAACATTAGTGAATTTCATTTTATATCCTATTACACATATTTTGTGCATAAGAGGAGATACCTACTGCTATCTTTAGGAAAAATGGCTAAAATTTCTTCTGTTTGATTCACATTCGTCCTCCCTTCTACTGATTTGTAAAGCACTGACTTGTTAATGATCGATATAATATGAAAGACATATTAACATATTTCAACTGTATCTAGATTTATATCAATTCTTTCAGTACTTTTTTGAACAGACAGTTCGACTTTCCATATCCTAATATTCCGCTCTCTGTTAAACTCACTGAGTTGGCAATAATTTGCCATTACTTGCATTCTAGGTAACAACTTGTTGCCTACGTTAACAAGCTTACACAACACACATACACGGTAGAAATTCCATTTGTCGTTTAAATTGTTTGCAAATACAAAAAACATCAAGGATAATCAAATCGCTTAAAGGATAAAAATAACACAGGGTTTTTGTTTACAGGGTTTGATTAAATATTTATGCAAAAATTTAACTAAATCAACTTTATACTGTGTGTTTGTGAGTGTTTTCAAACTAACGAGTAAGAAGCCTTATATAAAAGCTATAGGCCAGTTCAATCTGAATATCCCTATGCATCTCTGGTACATTTTTGTATAAATAAAAGACATCTTAAGACTACTTTCAATAGTACCTACTACAAACAAAAAACTCTAAAGTAGTTTATACTTAATATTATAATTTAATTTTCTTTTAAATAAGACTTTAACAAAACATCGCAGTGTATTATCAAGACTGATACGACACACACTAATTAAAACGAAAAATACCTACTTATAAAAATATGTTCGCAGTTTTGAACTAATTCTTTTTATCATTATATTATTTTTATTTAGTTACATCTAAGGATTTTAAAAGCTATAAATATAGCAAAGTTTTTGTTACTGAACTGCCATTTTACCACGAGAACTTCCTCGAGATGTTGTACGATGGCTAACGATCCTTCACGAGATTCCTGAGTGTATACCAAATTTAAATGTGTATACCAATAATATTTAAATCTGGACTCCTCGCTGCCCACTCAATAACTTGAATATTGTGGGTAATCAAATAATTTTGCTTTATCCTGATCACTTGCGGTCTCGCATTATCTTGCTGAAGGATAAATTCTGGACGCATATTTTTAGCAAATGGGACAACATCCGCCAAAAGCCTGAGTTTCTAGAACTGTGGAATTTAAAAAGTGCTCGCTTGGTCTTCTAAAGACTGTAAAACGTCCATCAACATGATTTAAAAGAAATATAAACTCGTCAGTAAACATCATGTTACTTCAATATGCCATGGTCTAATTTATGTGTTCTTCTGCAATCATGCGTCTGGCTGTACAATGTGCAGGGGTCAAAGGCGATACTTTAGCTCTCCTTCTTGCATTCAACAGATGTTTGTGAAGCCGAGTATGTATAGTTCAAGTATTTAAACTCGCAGTTTTCCGTAGTACCTATCTGGTCTAGGCTCCATTTATCGCAGTACGACTAATATTTAACATTTTTGCTGTACGTTGTCTTAAGTAACCTACTGAAATTAAAATTATTGTCATGGAAATATGAATCTCTGTGAGATACACTCGGCTTCGGGGATTTTCAAGTACATCAAAATCCGTCATTATAAGTATAGACGCTTTTTGATCGATCCTGACCAATTGTGAAATGTACATAGTATTAACAATCGTAAAATTCTTACACTGCACCATGATACAGTGTTATAATGTTTATTTTTTTAGTACAAATTTTATTATTAATAAAGTACACAAATTATACCAGCCATTTATCAACACCAGTTTTTATCATCAAAGGTAATTACCAAAACCTGAAGCAAAACAGGTCCGTATTTAGGATAATCAGATGGTAATTAAAAATGAAAGTTGATGTTACTGAGAATAACGATTAATTATCTCAATCTACCTCACAACCACCTATATCTTACTCATATGCAGCCAGTAAACAACAAGAATCAATCTATCCATCCAAACTACAAGCAATAGTTTTTAATTCTCTCAATACTGTCAAATTAGACGAATATTTGTTAGCGATAGGCACTTTAGTTTGTCCAAAACATATTCTTTTTTTATCAAGAATCACCATCAATCGTATCTGTAATTATTTCTCAAGCAAACAAATCGTAGATGATTTTTTTTAATCAAAGGAGGTTTCATCACTAAAAACAATATACAAATTCAAGTCCGTAGACTAATTACTTCAAGTTAAAGACTTTTAATATCCAATGTATCTGTTACTATCCCGCATAAGATAATAGAGAAATAACTTTTATCTTTAAAGCTAAAACTAACTTCATCAAAATCATTTTTGCGAATGGAACCATCCGGAATACAAACATGTACAAACATGTTTCCGTCGACATATTTACTCATCCCCACCCAAAATTACAATTCCCAATTCCATTGTTAAAACATATGATGACATTATCAATCGAATTTTTTAACGCTAGACAATGTATGTTTCCATTGCAAACAACACGGCCACATTTCCAGTTGTTGCTTAGTAACTGTAAATAACTTAGCTGTCCCAACTACTACATTTTCAAACAAAAATAAATCTACACTACAGTATCTTTAACAGCAACAAATGTTATGATACCTTCAACACTGAGTACCTCTACAAATATATCAAATACCTTAACGTCATCTTCAAAAACATCATCTACAACCCACTTAATAACGTACGATTACAAACGATTTGTAACTCAGTTGAATAATCCAGGAAATATTACGTAAAGATCAAAAACTTTAATAAAGATAAGTCCTAGTAGGACATGAACAAAATTTGTTAAACGAAGACGCAACTACAAATAATTTGCTAATTTTTAACAACAAAATTATTTTAAAAAGCAATGGTTTTATTTATCTATAATCAATTTGGAAATGTATCTTTCACAGATCATTTTGTCATCGTGTAGGTGGTCTTTATCTGTTTCATTTGTCTGCTCTTGATCTTCATTCGGTTAACTTGCATGTCCACCTTCCATCCTTTATGCTTGCCACGTGACCAGCTCATCTCGATTTGAATCTGGAAGGTCTCTCCACAACTTCTGTAACTCTGGTTTTTTTGTAGGTCTTTCTTTGAAATCTTGTCTTTTATTAATACTTTTCTCAATGAAAGCTCAAGCTCCATCCTTCTTTGTGCTATTCTTAGTTTTGAAGCATATGTTTTAAGAGCTCCATATGCTCCCCATCCATGTGCTATTTTTTAAATACTTTACCTGTTTAGCTGTCCTGGTCTATTATAACTTCGTTTCCAAGGTGTATGTATTTATCAACAAGTTCTACATCGTCTTTCTGAATTTTTAAATTGCTACTGGGCACGAGGTTTGTAATGTATTTTGTTTTGGGGATATTTATTTTTAAATTGATTTCTCTTCAGGTTATTTCCAGATCTAAGATGATGATAATTTTGCCCAGGTCATCTTCTATCAAAACTATATCATCAGCATAACTCATGTGGTGTAAACTCGAGACTGCTCTGGGTATTTTAAACAATTTTATGGGTAACTCATCCAAGACATTCCTCTTCATTCAATGATATGCTTTTATCTAAATCTTCTCTGCATAATTAACGGTTGAATTTGGTATTCATCTCCAAGTATAAAATCTTCACTAACATAATGTTATACGTAATTATTATGTGGAGAGGTCGATGTTCTTCACGGTGCATTTTTGCACGCTGCAAAAGATTTAATTGCCGACAAATTCCACATTGGTGGATTATCTAATTAATAAAGTGTTAAATAAATTTAATCATGGTAAGTATTAGGAAATGACAAAAATTTAATAATGTGTAGATGCGCTACATTGTGCTGCACCTTTATTGATGCGCTTAGGCATGGATGTTGATTCAGTGACCAATATACTCTTGAGTTATCTTATTCGAGGACACCTGCACCTAATATCGAAATGCAACAAGTGTTTATTAAGAATGTTGTATATATAGGCAAATTTTACAAATATTTTGATAACCACATTTAATTGGGGATTTCTTTGGACGTCTAATTATTATCAGTGGTCATATTATCTTTGATAAACAATAAAGGTAATCTAAAGCCTCAAGTAGTGGTACCCTACACCATATTCCGAACTGTATCCTAAACATTTATTTTAACAAACTTAAATCTGGATTTCTCCCTTCACCATCTCGCCTTTGAAATATGTTCCACTAATCACGTATCGTAACGGGATAACTTACCCCGTAAGGCGTAACGGGTAGATACACTTTACGATCTTGGTAAAGTTAGGTCTACTACAGGTTCGCGACCCTGTCCTACCTACATGAGTTGGCCGTGGTCCAGTCTCACTCCCTTTAATCGAGAGGGTATAACGTCCCAACCGATCATCCTTGTCAGAGACCCCAAATTTCCTAACCCATCCTAACATCCGTCTACCAACCCGCACAGGCCAGCGTGGCAGAGAAACGGCCATGAACTCCCGTAAAATAAGAAACGATGAATACGCAAGGCCCTCAGTCTCCGGCACTCCCTTGAAACTAAGCTATGGTAGCATTCACAGAGGTAAAGGGACAGAGGGTGCTAAGAATCTCCGGAGTGGACCAGGCTACCTATATAAACGACAACGGCAAAGAATATGGTTTCTGGCAACACATAACACCAGAACATTTATGGAGGACGAAAAACTTAAGGAACTTGAAAACGAGCTGAAGCATATAAAATGGGATAATCTTGAATTATCTGAAGTACGGCGAAAAGGCAAGGACCAAATGATACTTTTCTCGGGAAATCTATTTTACTATAGAGGAGAATCTTCTAATGGTGGCGTCGGATTTATGATAAATAAAAAACACACGAAGAATATACTTAAATTTAAAAGCATAAGTGATATATTTATTTATCTTATCTACAAAATAAACGAAAAAATTCGATTAAAGATCATCCAGGTATACGCACGTACCAGTGCTCACACAGACGAAGAAGTTGAATGGTTCTACGATGACGTTAACACTGCGCTAGAACAGATAACCACCAACTATACCATACTGAGGGGAGACCTAAACGCAAAAATAGGCCACAAGAAGGATAATTCGGAGTTTGTACTTGGACCTCACGGATATAAATAAAATAATAAATAAAATATGGCGACACAAACGAAAGGAATCAAACTCTTATAGAATTTCTTCTGCAACACAGACTATATGTCATGAACACCCATTAAAAAAAACCAAAGAAAGTGGACTTGGCAATCACAAAACGGCTTGAACAAGAACGAAGTTTACTTTATCTTTACTAACAAAAAAGACGCTGTTCAAGACGTAACTGTATTTAATCAATTTTCAACCGGAAGTAATCATAAAATGGTTAGAGCGAAGGTAGTCTTGAACGTAAAGAAGGAACAAAGAAATATGGCAACAACGACTAAAAATGTTACGTTCACTGCGATTACTAACAGAAGGGTATACCAAGAAAAATAGATAGAATCCTTCAGAAGACGTGCAAGATAAAACCGATAATGAACAACTTAACGAAAGGTTGGTGGACGCTCTCGGGAAGGCACAGAAGAACTGTCAAGTTAAGCAAACAAGGAAAAATGAAAAACTTATAAGAGGGCACAAGGAACCTAATGCAAAAAAGAATGAAAATGAAATATAAGCACACAGTGAACATCGCAGAGCTGAGGAACTTAAATAAAACCATTCCAAAAGCTGTTTAAAAGGAAAGACGTAAGATATTTTAACACTAAAGAAACAACTAATACCATAGAAAAAAATAAAAGCCTTAAAGTCCTAAAACGAAAGTTAAAGACAGGAACCAGGAACATTTATAAGCTAAAAAATAGACAAGGACATGCTGTATATGAACAACAAGAAATTATGAAAATTATCGAAAAGTATAGAACATTATATCGTCGAGATGCTCACATTCCAGAGGTGGAAATCCCAGCCATACAAAATCAAGAATCAGAGGAACTTCCAGATATAACTGAAGAGGAAATCAAATCAGCGTTGAAAGGTATGAAGAACAGCAAATCACCTGGAGAAGATCGCATTGTAAGTAAAATGCTAAAATTAGGAGGCGAATGCGTCATAAAAGCTTTAAAAATCCTTCATAATACCTGCCTCTTTAAAGGAGTTACACCAGAAAAATGGAATAGTGCCTTTATGATAATATTGCACAAAAAAAGAAATGTAACAGAAATTGGAAACTACAGACCTATCAGCTTGTTATCTTATTTATATAAGCTCTTTATAAGAATAATTACTAACAGACTGGAACCTAAGCTGAATTTTCACCAATCATTAGAGCAGGCCGGATTTAGGAGTGGCTTTGGAACAAATGACCAAGTAATAAAATCCTTAATAGAGAAAGTTACACAATACAACAAGCCATTATTGATCATAGGTACACAACTATTCTTCGAAATATACATAATAGCGCAACAGCTGCTGTTAGAATATATTATGGCAACACAAATACATTTCCCTTTAAGAGGGGTATTATGCAAGGAGATACCATCTCTCCTAAGTTATTCACCGCTTTGTTGCAGAGTGCTATGAGAAACAATAATTGATAGAATATGTGAGTCAATATAAATGGAGAATTTCTAAACAACTTAAGATTTGCAGACGACATAGTCCTTATTGTAGACCGGGTAGATCATGCCTGCCAGCTTCTTCAAGACCTTCAGAGCTCGTGTACACGAGTTGGACTTAAAATTAATTTTTCTAAAACACAAGATATGACCAACCTAGTACTGGCGAAAAACATCTCAACTAACGGCACGCAAATTGAACAGGTGTATAGCTATAAATATCTGGGCCACGAGATTAAATTAGGTAAAATTTCTTTTGTTTGATTCACATTCGTCCTCCCTTTTACTGATTTGTAAAGCACTGATTTGTTAATGATCGATATAATATGAAAGACATATTAACATATTTCAACAGTATCTAGATTTATATCAATTCTTTCAGTACTTTTTTGAACAGACAGTTCGACTTTCCATATCCTAATATTCCGCTCTCTGTTAAACTCACTGAGTTGGCAATAATTTGCCATTACTTGCATTCTAGGTAACAACTTGTTGCCTACGTTAACAAGCTTACACAACACACATATACGGTAGAAATTCCATTTGTCGTTTAAATTGTTTGCAAATACAAAAAACATCAAGGAGAATCAAATCGCTTAAAGGATAAAAATAACACAGGGTTTTTGTTTACAGGGTTTAAGTAAATATTTCTGCAAAAATTTAACTAAATAAACTTTATACTGTGTATTTGTGAGTGTTTTCAAACTAACGAGTAAGAAGCCTTACATAAAAGCTATCGGCCAGTTCAATCTGAATATCCCTATGCATCTCTTTGGTACATTTTTGTATAAATAAAAGACAACTTTAGACTACTTTTAATAGTACCTACTACAGACCAAAAACCTTAAAGTAGTTTATACTTAATATTATAATTAAATTTTTTTTCAAATAAGACTTTGACAAAACATCGCAGTGTATTATTAAGACTGATACGACACACACTAATTAAAACGAAAAATAGTTACTTATAAAAATATGTTTGCAGTTTTGAACTAATTCTTTTTATCATTATATTATTTTTATTTAATTACATCTAAGGATTTTAAAAGCTATAAATATAGCAAAGTTTTTGTTACTGAACTGCCATTTCACCACGAGAACTTCCTCAAGATGTTGTACGATGGCTAACGATTCTTCACGAGATTCCTGAGTGTATACCAATTTTAAATGTGTATACCAATAATATTTAAATCTGGACTCCTCGCGCCCACTCAATAACTTGAATATTGTTGGTAATCAAATAATTTTGCTTTATCCTGATCACTTGCGGTCTCGCATTATCTTGCTGAAGGATAAATTCTGGACGCATATTTTTAGCAAATGGGACAACCTCCGCCAAAAGCCCGAGTTTCTAGAATTGTGGAATTTAAAAAGTGCTCGCTTGGTCTTCTAAAGACTATAAAACGTCTAATAATATGATTTAAAAGAAATCTAAACTCGTCAGTAAACATCATGTTACTTCAATATGCCATAGTCTAATTTATGTGTTCTTTTGCACACATGCGTCTGACTGTACAATGTGCAGGGGTCAAAGGCGGTATTCTAGCTCTCCTTCTTGCATTCAAAAGATGATTGTAAAGCCGAGTATGTATAGTTCAAGTATTTAAACTCGCAGTTTTCCGTAGTACCCGTAGCTTCTACCAATTCATTTTGTAGCGTTCAAGCACTACTTTGACAATCTCTGATAACCCAAAGTTGTAAAAGTCGATCCTCTCTACCTGTAATCGCCCTTGCACGATGCGTATAAGGTTGTCTTCTAGTAATTGCATACATGTCATGTCTGGTCCAGGCTCCATTTATCGCAGTTCGACTAATATTGACCATTTTTGCTGTACGTTGTCTTAAGTAACTTTCTGAAATTAAAATTATTGCCATGGAAATATGAATCTCTGTGAGATACACTCGGCTTCGGGGCTTTTCAAGTACATCACAATCCGTCATTATAAGTATAGACGCTTTTTGATCGATCCTGACCAATTGTGAAATGTACATAGTATTAACAATCGTAAAGTTCTTACACTGCACCATGATACAGTGTTATAATGTTAATTTTTTTTTAGTACAAATTTTATTATTAATAAAGTAATCCGTGATCACAGTATCTTATAAACACAGTACACTAATTATACCAGCCATTTATCAACACCAGTTTTTATCATCAAAGGTAATTACCAAAACCTGAAGCAAAACAGGTCCGTATTTAGGATAATCAGATGGTAATTAAAAATGGAATTGATTGTTACTGAGAATAACGATTAATTATCTCAATCTACCTCACAACCACCTATATCTTACTCATATGCAGCCAGTAAACAACAAGAATCAATCTATCCATCCAAACTACAAGCAATAGTTTTTAATTCTCTCAATACTGTCAAATTAGACGAATCCTTGTTAGCGATAGGCACTTTAGTTCGTCCAAAACATATTCTTTTTTCATCAAGAATCACCATTAATCGTATCTGTAATTATTTCTCAAGCAAACAAATCGTAGATGATTTTTTTTAATCAATGGAGGTTTCATCACTAAAAACAATATACAAATTCAAGTCCGTAGACTAATTACTTCAAGTTAAAGACTTTTAATATCCAATGTATCTGTTACTATTCCGCATAAGATAATAGAGAAATAACTTTTATCTTTAAAGCTAAAACTAACTTCATCAATGTCATTTTTGCGAATGGAACCATCCGGAATACAAACATGTACAAACATATTTCCGTCGGCATATTTACTCATCCCCACCCAAAATTACAATTCCCAATTCCATTGTTATAACATATGATAACATTATCAATCGAATTTTTTAACACTAGACAATGTATGTTTCCATTGCAAACAACACGGCCACATTTACAGTTGTTGCTTAGTAACTGTAAATAACTTAGCTGTCCCAACTACTACATTTTCAAACAAAAATAAATCTACACTACAGTATCTTCAACAGCAACAAATGTTATGATACCTTTAACACTGAGTACCTCTACAAATATATCAAATACCTTAACGTCATATTCAAAAACATCATCTACAAATGCAATATTAGTAATATCTGAAACAAATATATCCACTCCACTAACCATATCATCCCACACGAGCATTACTAAACGGTCTTCATCTTCCAGTCTATACAATAATTCTAGCTTTCTTAATGAAAATAAAGACTGTCCAGCAACACAAGAATTTAGCATATCCAATGAGGAAAATACGAACTAACTATATCTGAAGCAATAACTCCCCCATTGAGACATCAGCTGGTGACAATGTATTGCCGTACAAAGCCAACCCAGAAACAAAAAAGGATAAAAACAAAAACATCAACAGTGTCTTTAGAAACCTTAACGCAACCAATCGAAGAAATATTCAATTCCGAAAAACAAATATTAACCTTCGAACAAACAGCTGATTTATTCGAAAACATTCAAGGAGCTAAAGATGTTATCAGTATTGCAAATAAATATTCCTCAGACACTCAAGCATTTATACATTTCTTATCCAAAATCCAGTCATGTATGGTTAAAAATTTGTGACAAAACCAGTGGATAGTTCCACTTCTAAACTTCGCGAAGTGAAAACATATGTAAAACCGTGGAAAGATCAAATTCTAGCACATACCCGACTTACACAAGGGCATATAATTTTCTTCTTCTTTTGGTGCCTATCCTCTGTGGATGTTGACAATCACGTTGGTACATACAACTTTGTTGACAGCTGCTCTAAATAGATGTATGGTAGTCATTCCTGTCCACTGTCTGATGTTCTTCAACCACAATGTCCTTCTGCGCTCTTGAGATCTTTTGCCTTCTATCTTGCCTTGTAATATTAGTTAAATTAGTTGATACTTCTCATTGCGCATCACATGCCCTAAGTATGTCATCTTTCTGATTTTCATGATACGCATAATTTCCAAATCTTTATTCATACGTTGGATCACGGTGTTGTTTGTAACATGATAGATATAGGAAATTTTGAGCATGCGGCCGTAGCACCACATTGCGAAGGCTTCTAATCGTTTGGATGTTGCCGCCGTCAAGGTCCAGGCTTCGACTCTATATAAAAGGGTAGAAAATACATAGCATCTGAAGACCCGTGTTCTTATATCAATGTTTAAGCGCATATTAGATAAAATCTTCCTGAGGCGATTGAAGACAACTCTCGCCTTTTCTATACGACGTCTTATTTCCTGTGAGTGGTCCCATTCCTTATTTAGGCTGCATCTAAGGTATGTAATTTTGTCGATTGTTTTCAAGGGTTCATTATCAACTGTGAATTGGTGCTGTATTACGAAGATTTTACTTACTACAAGAATTTTGGTCTTTTTACAGTTTAATATCATGCCGTATCTGTCACAGGCTTTCACTACACGGTCTATTAATGTTTTCAGATCTTCCGCAATATCAGCAATCAAAACCGTATCGTCCGTATATTTTAAAATGTTTATGATTCCACCATTGATTTTAATACCTTCTCTTAAACCATCAATAGCTTTCCTGAACAGCATTTCCGAGTAAGTTTGATGTTGCACCTTGTCAAATGCTTTTTCAAAGTCTATAAACTATGCGTAGACTTCGCAATTTACGTCTCTAGCTCTTTGTATCAATACTTGTATGGAAAATAGGGCTTCTCGCGTTCCCAGTCCGCTTCTAAACCCAAAGTAAACACTGCTAATGTTTTCTTCAAGTTTTCTATATGTGCAAGAATGAATAACAGAAAGAAGGATTTCGAGTGCATGGCTCATAAGCTTATAATTCTGTAATCAGAGCATCTGGTGGCATTTGCCTTTTTGGGGAGAGGGATGAAGATGAAAACTAGCCAATCTGTAGGAAATTCTGCAGTTTCATATATTTTGTTCAGTAGACTCGTTAGGAGTTTGAGTTGGTTGTTTTCAAATAGTTTCAATATTACATTTCCATGTATTGCCTCAATCTCTTAGGTATTCTTTCATTTTTATAGAGCAGATAGTTGTGCTCTACTATTAAGTTATGACTTCGTGATCCGTTTTCTCTCGTTAAGTTTTTGATCTTTTTATGTAAGTTAAAAGTGTCATGCTTCTGTTCCAGGGATTCTATTTCTATTCGTTGATCTTGTAGCCATGATTCTTTTGCTTCTTTAATCTTTTTCTTAATGATTTTGTTTATTTCTTTGTACCTTTCCTTATTCTTATTTCTGTGTTTTCTTCGTTCTTCCATTAGCTCTAATATTTCTTGTCTCATCCATGGCTGTTTCTTTATATTGTGTTCTGGTTTAAATTTATTATCTATCACTGGATTACAGATATTTTTAATTTTATTCCTCATATCATCCACACTTATGTTTTCTGGATTAATATCTGAGATTACCATGCTGTTTATTTTGTTGTTGATCTTCTCTTTGACTTCTTCTCTTGTGGTTTTATCTTTCAACTTCTGGGTGTCGATCTGGGACGATTTTGTGCTTTTCTTTTATGGACTTTTTTCATGTGGAGTTTGAAACGCCCTAGTAAAAGATTATAGTGTGATGGAACTTCTGCTCCCGGATATGTTTTTGCGGATTTTATGGAATTCGGAAATCGTTTGTTGATAATGATGTACTCAATCTGGTTTCTAATCATTTTTTTTGTACAGTAAGCTGATGATTTCCAGGTGTAGAGTCTTCGAGGTGGTAATTGGAAAAAGGTGTTCATTATTGCACTATCCATTTTCTGGAAGAACTGAATATAAATATTTATATATATATATATATATATATATATATATATATATATATATATATATAACTGACATATAATCCGCCACACTAATCCTACTTTATGTGACAATTGTAATGTTCCATTCAGTGTTAAGCATGTCCTTGTAGAGTCTCCAAGATACCAGTTGAAGAGACAGACCAACCACATTATCGGATCAACAAGTGAAATCTTAGGAGAAAAATGTAAAATTGAACAATTGATAAAATTTCTTAAAGACAATAATAATATACTTAACAAAATTTAATATTGATAAGTAAATTATCTTATGTATATGTATATATGTCCCTAATAACCCCAGAGGTTGATGCGATAATGTTAGTAAATAAAAAAATCCTTCAATAATTTTTAACAACTTTAATGTAAATATCGACAAAAATTCAACGGAATAAATGTGATTCCAAAATGTTATCAAATTTTGCATTTTTATTGAATAGAAGAAAAACGAAGATAAGAAACTTGTTTTTTCTTTCATTTATAAAAATTATATGTTTCTACTGGGTGGACGTACATATTTAAGTTCTTACTTAATGCCATAAACAATTTACATTAAATTAAGTTAGTGGTTCGTTTTTCATTTTGATCAGTGTATTATAAGTCAATCTTTTTCAGAACGTTGCTTACAACAAAAGCAAACAAGTCAAAAGGAACTAAAATGTACATAAAACTCGATGTTTACAATGCACTACACTTGTTTTCAGTATATCCGTTACTGGCATATGAGTGTATTTAAATATGCGTACATTATTTGTTTAGAAACGAAGCAATCTGCCTGCCTGAAGATATAAACCGAAAACAATGTAGAGTAGCTGTATTATGAGTATCTCTAACAAAGAAATTACGCAAAAGCAAATAAAGAATGCAGATACATAATTGTTCTTGGGGTAATTTACAATGTGTGTTATACTTTTGAATAAAGGATTTTGCCGTGTTTTAGCTGTTATAGAATATGTTAATAAAAATATTCAACTTTTATAAAAATGGAATGAAGTAAAAATAGATATTAAAGCAATATGTATTATGAAAAAAACAACAAGGATAAATAAATCTACTTTGGTAGGTTGTATTTTATATTTTTTCACAAAGTAGAAGAGGTAGTTCTGATTTTATTTATTTATTACATTTCAATATCGTAAGTCTATTTTTTTATTTCTTTTTTTAAGATTTTATTTGGCCAAATGGAGAAAAAACATCAAAGACAATCAATTTCATTGGAAACGAAAATTGCAATTTTAGATCTCTCAGGAAAAAGAGAAGGATCTAGGATAATTGGGAAACATTTTAATTTAGGTGAATCAACTGTAAGAGTAATTAAGAAGAATAAAGTTGCCATAAGAAAATTTATAATTTCTGGTACAAAATTAAGTGCCAAATTTTTATCTTACTCAAGATAGGTATTGTTAGATAGAACAGAAAGAGCAATCGAAATTTGGATTAAGGAAATAATTCAAAGAAGAATTCCTGTAATTCTCCTTTATTTATTCCAGAAAAAAGCTCTTCAGTTTAATGAGGTAATGAAACAGTCAGAGCCACCAACTTCCACTTCCCAAGCTGATAAAAAAATTTTCATCTAGCAAAGTATGGTTAATTGGGTTTATAAAAAAATGCACTTTATAATATCAAGATCACAGGAGAGAGTGCTACAGCAGATAAAGCAGCAGCAAAAATATTTCCACAAGAGCTAGCGAAAATTATTGAAGATGAGGACTATTGTGCCGATCAAGTATAAAACGCTGATGAAACGGGACTGTATTGGCAAAAAATGTTAAAAAACCGTACTTATATCTTATATCGCAAAGGATGAAAAAACTGCAAGTGGACATAAAGCAAGTAAAGATCGAGTAACATTATTACATACTTTGTAGCACTACATCGGGATATATGTTGTAGCATTTGAATATTCTTTGGATACGTATTGAAATCCCCTCGTATTTGCTAGAGAAATCGAAGAATATTTTAGTGTATTTCATTTCCCATCCGTACGTATTGAAACACCAAATTCTTTTAATTCATCTTAGCGTCGCCGAGTAAAATGAACCATTTTTAGAGTTGTTTATATTTTACAAGATGCGTATTTTGCCGGTATTCTTTGATCGAAGCCTCTTTTAGGATATTCGGCGTTTCAAATAAATATTCCAGTTTATATGTTTTGTTTATACCGAGATTGTGCGAATGAATTTTAAAAGTAAGTGGACTCTCGGTAAAGCCTGCCGCTGTTAAAGGCGTGTTTAGTTTTGTTGGAGTCCGAATTTATTTTCAAATTCGTATTTTTTTTTTCGTTTTCCTTTTCTTGTCATGGAAATGTAGTATGAAGTCACAGTAGCAGTTGGATGCTTGGTATTTAGCAGTTTTACAACATTACAACATTTTTTGAAGATGGCCTCATGTTGCCATTTTGCTCCGCCTGTTCCAGTCTTTGAAGGAGACGAGTTTTCAAGGTTTGTGTTACAGCCGGTGCTGGCTTCCGCCCTCATCTTCTTATCCCTGGTCGTCATCCCAGATCTGCCCCCGAAATAATTCCAGCAACTTTTTGTGTTAAATTTTAAGGTCGAGATAGAATTTTTTTTAAATAATAATTGCTTTCAATATTTAAAAAGATAATTTTTTATTTGCCACAGTTTATAGCTCAGTGAAATTTTGTAAATTTTTGTAGCATCTCTCGAGTGTGTAAATGAATAGAACACATGTAAGTTTTTCTTTGTTATTTTTATATTTATTTTTGTGACTGTCTTTATGTATTATCTGTATTTTTGAAACTGTTTGTGGTAAGACACAATAAATGTTTAATTTTTTGTAAACCATTTTGTTTGTTTATCTTTATAATTTGGCACCTCGAAGCGGCGTCCTTTTTAAATTGTTAAAGGTATTTCCTGTTTCCTTTTGTTTGTTTGTCCCAAGAGATTTACGTTAGAACCCCTTTGTTTCATTTTCTGTAGTTGCCCCAATCCGACCCCTTGTCATTTACTTATCCAGCTCTCCTAACAAACCCTGAGTACCGTTGGCACAAGTATCGATTATTTTGCTTGCCTTATCTCTGCCCCAATAATTTCTGTCCCCAATTTTCTACCCCTTATAATTATACCCTATGTGGTAGGCAAAATATTTCGTTACAATGTTAAAACTAATCTTAATAAATAAAACTCTTAGAACACGTATGTACTTTAAAAGGTAAAGATTTACTTTACAAATAAAACAAAAAAGAGCAGTTGATGTTATAAAATTGAGAGAAAAACATGATGATTTAAACTGGAAGAGTATTAAAGAATTAAGCTATTTTAAACACCTTTTAGAATGAGACAACTTTGAAAAACATCCATCTGCAGACTAAGTTCACAGATAATTAGTTTACTTTCATCAACAATACTAGTAAAATAAATAGGTTCCCCTGTTTTCCTGTTTATCGACACGATATAAATAAATATAAATAGTCACAAAAACGAGTAGAAATATGGACTAGTTTTGTCCTAAAATAATACCAAAATATACTTTACAAGTAAAACAAGAAAAAGCAGTCGATGTTAGAAAATGGATAGAAAAACATTATGATTTAAACTGGAAGAGTATTAACCCTGCGGCAGTCGCGTCTTTTATTTTCGTGTGAGCGGTCGCGCTGCGGTCCTTAGGTCCGCATGATAAACTATCAGTTGTTTCGTGAGAATATGTTGCATGTCATACAAAACAATTAAAATAAAACAAATTTTATTAAAAATTAAAATTTTATATAAATAAATTGTATTGATTCAACAATTTGGAAAACAAAGAGACAAGAATTCGCTTAGTACACACAGAATGCACATCGGAACATGTAACATCAAAACGATGAGGATAAAAGATAATCTAGAAGAGTTGCAAAAAAACTTAAGACCATAAAATGGGACATAGTAGGCTTATGTGAGACAAGGCTTAAAGGTGAAGAAACGACTCTAATAAAATCAGGGCACACTAACTTTGTACCAATACAATTTACGAAATAACCAAGTTATAGGAGGCGTAGGCTTTTTGGCACATAAGAGAATTGAAACCTTGGTAAGTAAATTCCAAGCGATTTTTAATAGAGTTATCTATCTGGTAATCGTAGATACAGCATTCAAATAATCCACTGTTATGCACCAACTTCTTCTGCAGATGATGAAGAGGTAGAACAACTTTATGAAGACATTACAAGAGCCAGAAACTTAGAGAAAACATATAACGTAATATTTACGGGATATTTCAATGCTAAAATAGGAAAGAACGAAAATAACAACTACAACAAATATATTGGAAATTTTGGACTAAGAAGTAGAAATCACAGGGAAGATATGCTCGCAAATTTCCTCAGCAAAGAAAAACTATTCTGCTTTAACACATTCTACAAGAAAAAGATGCAGGGAAAATGGACGTGGCACAACCTAGATGGCAAAGTAAAAAATGAAATTGACTTTATACTCTTTAACTTCAAAAACATTGCTAAAGATGTTACTGTATTAAATTCTGTCAACACTGGTAGTGATCATCGAATTAGTTAGGGTACGAATAGAAGTAAATACGAAATTCGATAGAAGAAAATTATTAACACAGAATAAATTACCAAACATAGAAGTACTCGAAATGAATCAAGAGGAATATCAAAGTGAACTAAAAAAGAGACTAGGACCTCTACCAGTATTTAACACGAAAGATATAAATAAAATAACACAAAAATTAACGAATCGCATAACATCAACTGCAAAAAAGATCTGTGGTAAAAATAAAAATCCGAGAAAAACAAAATTCAAACAAAAAACACTGGATTTAATGGAAGAAAGAAGAAGAACACCGAAAGAATCACCAAAGTATGAAGCTATCAACAATAAAGTTGAAAAGAGCACAAGGTCAGAAATGCGAGTCTATCAAACAAAACAAATATTGCAAGCCATCGAAATCAATAGAAACATGAGAGTATTGAAATCAAATTTAACTAAACGAAAATTAAACATAACTAAAATTAAAAACAAACAGAGGAATACGGTGACGGAAAAAACTCAAATAATCAAGGAAATACAAACGTTCTATGAAAATCTGTATACATCTACTATACAGAACCCTGGAACAGACCATAGAACAATTCTAAACGTCGGCTCAAAAACTCTCCCTAAAATAACTTCTTCGGAAATTAGACATGCCTTACAGCAAATGAAAAATAAAAAAGTTCCTAGTGAGGATCGTATAACGTCTGAAATGTTAAAAATGGGCGGCAACATCGTTGTAGAGTTTGTGGAAGTTTTTTTGAATAAGTGTCTAACAGAAAAAAGAATAGCCAGTCTGTGGGAAAACGCCGAAATAATACTTTTACTTAAGAACGGAGACACTACTAATATTGAAAACTACAGACCTATATGTTGTCACACTTATACAAAGTGCTAACAAGACTAATAACCAACCGCATAACACAAAAACTTGATTTATATCAACCGGTTGAACAGGCGGGATTTAGAAAAGGGTTTGGTACTAACGATCACTTACAAACCATCAGAACACTGGTCGAAAAAACCACAGAATACAACGTACCTCTACATATGGCATTTATTGACTTTCACAAGGCTTTCGATAGTATTGAAACTTGGTCCTTTTTGTCAGCCCTGAGGGATGCTCGAAGAGACTCACGGTACACTACACTTATTAAAAACATTTATGAACAGGCCACATTCCACATCAAAATCAATAAAGACGAAAAAACTGAAAAAAATGCGTCTTAGTAAAGGTATTAGACAAGGTGATACTATTTCATCAAGGCTCTTTACCTTAGCATTAAAAAATGTATTCAAACAGCTCGTCTGGGAGCAAAAAGGTCTAAACATTGATGGTGTACGTTTGAGTCATTTGAGGTTTACGGACGACAAATGATAGTATTATTTGGTATAGATATCAAGGAACTGGAGCAAATGCTCAAGGAATTAAATCAGCAGTCAAATAAAATAGGTCTTAAAATGAACCTTCAGAAAACAAAAATAATAAGTAATTTACAAACTAATATTGTTACTGGCAACGTCAGTCTTAAAAATGTATGCAGATCAATATATATATATATATATATATATATATATATATATATATATATATATATATATATATATCTTGGACATACCATCAAAATCGGCAAAGAAAACCAAATAGCCGAAATAAAAAGACGCATACAATTGTCTTTTGTAGCTTTCGGCAAGTTAAGCTTTATCTTGAAGAATAAGGATATACCAATGTGTCTAAAACGTAGAGTTTATGATAACTGTATCTTGCCTGTAACTACATATGGACTGGAGACCATGGCCTTTACAAATAAAACCTTAGAGCAGCTCAGTACAACCCAAAGAGCAATGGAGAGGGCCATGCTAGGGATTAGTTTGAGAGACAGGATTCAAAATATCGACATTCGTAAAAGAACAAAGATTACTGATGTCGCAGAACGTATAGCAAGGCTCAAGTGGCAATGGGTCGGACATGTTGCCTGAGATAATCCCGAGAAATGAACACAGAGATTAACAAACTGGAGACCAAGAGAGAACAGGCGAGGAGTAGGCAGACACCAGAAGAGGTGGGCAGATGATATCAAACAAGTCGCGGGCAAGCAGTGAATGGGAATTGCCAATAGTAGAAATCAATGGAAGCAAATGGAAGAGGTCTATGTCCATATTCTATTCCTTCCTGTTTTATTCTTTTAAGATATTATATTAAAATTGTTTTAAAAAGTTCTCAATACGCTAGAATATCCTAAACTTTAAATTTACCTGTTGTTCATTTATATACCAATGAAGAATTGACACGGGGTGACTTTTTCCCGAAGTGCAGTTTAAGTTTATAACATCTCCAATTTGATACTGAATTTCTACTCCTGTGATTATGGGATCCTCTTCAGGCAAGGCTGAAACAAATAAAAAGAAAATATTTGTGAAATATATTAAAATCTATAAAAATACAAAACTGTAATAAAATCATTTTCACAAACTGATTTTGATTTTCAAATTTCAAATTTCAAAACAAATATTTTGATCGAATCGAAAAAATAGGATCGAAAACTATTTTCAAAAGTGATGAAAAGAAAAATAAGCCTAAAACTTTTTGATGGTAACACATTAGCTAATATTGAATAATTTGTTAAGAATAAACCACGATTATAAGTAAAACTTTTTATTTGTACTTTCATCTGCAAGGACGTAGTCTGTTTAAAATAATGCTTTGGGAATATACAGATTTTAATATTCTCCTTTTATGTTTCATCTCTTTTGAGGACTATCATGGCAAGTTCATTTCAATTTATTTTGGGTTGTGTACGAGGCTTTTTAATATTTGTACATTCTTTTATATTTCTCAGACAATTTTGATATAAACTTGGATTCGCGTCTATTGCCACTCAACTATGAACTTTTTTTCTGCATATTTAGCATTCCCCTGTTGTTGTTTTTTTTCTATATCCCATATACAGGGTGTTAGTAAAAAAGTGCGATAAACTTCAACTGAAAATGTAGGGAATATCATATTGATCATATTAGAATTGTATAGATATAGTTATATAGTCGAATTTGTACCACCAAAGCAAACTGTATTAAAATAAATCTTGCCACACTTGTATAATTTTATACAAAAGTAAGTTTTTTGTACTTGAAATTTAATTTTACCTCAGAGGTAAATAAACAACAACACGATACAATAATTACATAAAATGATCCAATCCGAAAATTAGAATTTGTGAAACTTCACTTTTCACTAATATCAACTTACATTGAATGGCTGTATGGCAAACTGCCGAAGCCATAAAAATAAAATAAAAAAAAAAAAAACTTACATTGAAGAATACTGCCGATTAACAAAACTGTACCAATCATAAGTTCCAGTACGTGTCATCGGCAACTGGCAACAACGTCGCTGTTCAGAAAATTAAATTTCGGGAAAATTAAAATATTAGAATATAATGCACGTGTTGCCATCTACTCAAAGAATTGTTTATTAGTTTATTTGAACTCCATTCCTTTTAACTGCGGCATGAACATATTCTTTATGTGCCGTCTTCTACCGAAGGTTGGCGACCATCAAACGATAGGTTTCTCTGTTTTGTACCGCTTGTATTATGTTCGCAGCTTCTGGTATTTGAAACCATTCTCTCAAGTTTCTCAACCAGGATTTCTTCTTTCTGCCTAAACCTCTTCTACCTTCAATCTTGCATTCCACGATGAGCTGTAGCAGACTGTACTTATCATTATGGAACACATAGCCCAGTTGGTCACTCTGTCCAAGGTATTCTCAGTATGCCTCGATACAGCCACATTTCTAGAGCCGCTAACTTCTTTATAGTTGCTGCTGTTAACGTCCAACCTTCAACTCCGTAAAGTAGCGTAAAGAGTACGTAGCATTTCGTGGCGCGCCATCGGAGGTTAACGCTTGGGTGGCGGTTGCTTTCTCATTTTGATGAATTTGGTTCTTGCTATTTCAACTCGGATCTTAATCTCTACATCTGCGTCCCACTTATCATTTACTGTATATCCCAGATATTTAAATCGGTGTACTCTTTCAATACGTTAGGCTTCAATATTCAGGTCGATATGTTGTATCCAAATTGGTTGCTAGTTGTATTTACTTCATTTAGCATCATCTGTAAATCTTCGATGTTATCGGCCAGTATAACAGTATCACATGCATATCGAAAATTACTTATTGGTACGCCATTAATCTTCGCAATTTGGAAAATCAGTTGGGCTAATGCAGCGGGAGCGCGACAACATATTACATTCATCAGTCATATAATAAATGTATTGCATCTCTAATCTTTCCTTTAATAAATGCCTTCTTTAAATCTACCAGGCATATATATCCTGGTTCGTTTTGTTTTTTTTATCAATCCATACATTTTATTATCAAAGTTACATTCTGAAATTTTTAAATTAGGTTTTTTATAACCTGCAAATGGTTGTGAGTATCGTTTCCTGCTCTGAATCTAGCTTATTCGCTGAATTTGTAGAGGGTGATATTCAAAATAGCATTCTACATAAATCAATCATCTGTTGAAGTATTTCCCCACATGTAAACTATGTTCTTTTTAAAAACTATCCTGATTTTTTTAATCTATTAAAATGCAGCAACCTTGATGAAAACCCTTATTAAGAATAACCACACTAACGTGGTAATTCCTATTTAAACTATTACACTTTTAGTATCCTCATAAAAGTTTTATACTCGAACTCCATAGCAAGTCATATAAGTTTCTTAATAGTATAATCTTATAATTTATCTTCTCAAACAAATTTGTCAAGTCGCTTCTGACATACATAAGAAACATAATAAAATAAGTACTATTATCGCCAAGAACCTGACATGCTTCTTTAAATAACGCAATGAATATATTATTTAAAGGAAATAGATCTCAACTTATTACTTTTCAGCAAACGTAGTAAGCTGAAACTTTTTGATATGTTTACTGCATATTATATTACCTTACATACATCTGAAAAGTGAGATATATGACTTCAGTATATTTTGAAATTAATGCAGGAAGAAATATAATATCTCAAACTGAGTTTCTTAATAAACAATTTATTATTTATATACAGTTTTCAAAAAGTAAAATACTAAAAGCTACTGATTTATCACTTATTATTGAGAATATTTATATAAATGTCAGATTTGAATTTAACGTAATCTAGCTAACGAAATATTATTTGTTGGCGATATACAAATTTTTGTATTAGCGAAAAAATAATTTGTTTTTGATTCTAATATTTTTATATTTAATGGTGTCTTTTATAAACAAATTTTTGGTAGTCCTATGGGATCTAGTCTTTCACCCATTCTAAGTAGCTATTTCATGGATGATGTTATCAGTGATTGTATCAACAATTGCACTTTTTTTATTTCTTTTATTAAAAAATATGTAGATGTTTTAGTTTTGGCACTTCCTTAACACAAAATTCATGAAACAGTTTCCATTCCTTGACATGAGAATTGTAAGAACTACAGACAATGTTTTGAAAACCAGATGGTTCAGAAAACCCATGTGTAGTAATAGATTTATAAGATATTACTCACATCATCCAAACAAGATGAAAATGAATCTTATAACAGGATTAAAAGAACGTGTTTTAAGGCTTTCTCATTCAGATTATGTACAAGAAGATTCTCAATTGTTAAAAAATATTTTAATTGAGAACTCTTATCCTCCAGATATGCTACATAGGATGCTTTTTTCTAATATTGTTAATATAAATAACTTAACACCATTTTTTGCTAAATCTCAGAACATTGTATCCAACAATCAGAACATCTATTATCATTCACTACCTTTTATACCAGCATTAACACCTAAATTAATACAAACACTAAAGGTTATTGACAATAAAAAATATAAAAATTTCATCTTTATATTCCAAAACGCCGGTTCGGCCGGTTTCCGAAACGTTATTCAAATCTCCAATCATGTAATCAAGTATCAAATTTGATCAATTGTTAACAAGCGACAGGTTTCCGAAAAGAAAATTATGGTAAAATTACGTGATCACCGATTATAGATTATTTGACATACGATTTTACATGGAAACAGTAGAATCGATTGTAATCGTTTATTATTTCTGTACGAATTGTTCTTTATCTTGCTCTAAATTAAGAAAGTAATGTTGCTGTTTCACTTTACCATCATTCCTGTTTATGTGTAATCTGCATTCTGAAAATCAACAAACAAACATAACCTAACTAACTAATAATTTTGTGTCGTTCGTTAATGTTTACCAATTTGTCATTTATCATCTTTAATTCTTAAAATGAACCTTTGTAACAATATTTTTGGGTTCTTTCTAAATAACAGCTTTTTATAAAACACCTTAGGTTTATGTATCTTACAACGTAACCAAAGATTTTATTTTATTTACTTACAACCATTGGTACATAACCAAAGATTATAAGATTAATCGTCCAAAAATCTCAGATTATCTGACAAGCTAGTATGACAGAAGTTTGGCATAGATAAAACGATAGCGTTTCGGAAACCCAAAATACTTCTGACAGGCTGTTAATCATCGATTATTTGCTTGTTAGATTAGTTAATGACTATGTGATTGAAGTTTGATCGATGTTTCTGCAACTCAAAATGCATTTAATCGACTGTTAACAGTAGATTACCTAATTTTGATAATGATTAGCCTTTCGGAAACCGGCTGTATCTTATAGACAAATTAGATAAAACAAATGTAGTATACAGCAGGGACTGGAAGAAATCTGTCAAATCGTATTATTTGCCACAACAGTGATTGTAGAAATAAGAAACCATCTTGTGCTTTAGCAGAGCATGTAATCGACAAAGACCATATTATGGATTTAATAACATTAAAATTTTGTGCAATGAAAGTAATAAATTTAAAAGGACTTTTTTAGAAATGGTTTGTATTAGCAAAGTGATAATATTTTAAACAATATATTTTCCATATACTTCTTACATATTTTCAGGCATCTATCAATGATGAATAAATCATCTTTTTTATTACTAAAAAAAAATAATTTTTAAACAAAATTTTACTTTTTGTTTAAATTTGAATTTTTGCTGCCTATATACATTTTTTGCTTTTGGAATATTATTTAATGAGCCCATTGCTCTTCCTGTCTTTTAATAGTCTCATTTCTATTTCTTTCTCTTCTTCCCATTTATTCATTATTGTTACACCCAATTTATTGTGTTTTGTTATCTCACCACGCATTTCCATAAACTTTGTTTTCGGTTTATTTATATACAACCCAAATTTTCTTGCTTCTTTTTCAAAGTTTACGGTGTTCAAGTCGTTTTTTTATTCTTGTTAAGAGGACTACATCATCTGCGTACGCTATAGATTGCTGTTTATAGTGAAAAATGTTACCCGCAGTTCAAATCTTACTTTCCCTTATTATTACCCCCAAGACAAACAAATTAGTAGAAAGTGGATCCCCTTGTTTTAATCCTCTTGTAACCGAAAACAGATTTGACATACTTCCTTCTATGACCACTCTTTTGTTTGTAATAGTTAGCGACATTTTCAAAACTCTAAACTATGTTGCTCTAATATATTAGTGGCTACTAGTTCGATTTTATGAAGTAGCAGGCAACTGTGTGCTTCCAAGTACTTCATCCGTGACCACTTTGTATTTAATTCTGTTGATTTTGAATGATCCATGCAGTAGATTGCTGTATTTTGGGTTCCTCTATATATAAGTATATCTACAAATTAACAAATGGGCAGGTGATTAGACTGTTGTGACAAAGTTTTAATTTTTGAGACTTATATAAAAGAATTAATATTTATATTAATTCTATTCTTATATTAATATCTATTTTTCGGTTAGGTATGACTGTTCTTATGTTTATAGGAAAGATGAGCTCGAGTGTTTAATAAATAATAATCCGATCTACATTTTATACACCTGTATAGTTGTATAGTCGAACAAGCTATAAGTAGGATCGTTTTAGCCTGTCGCATAAGTAATACAAGTGTCTGTTCAGATTTGCCTCAGGTTCTCAAATTAAAAATGTACGGTTTTCTTAATTTGATAATAGGACATTAGGAATTTTTTTAATAAAATAACTTTGTATTATGTTTTATAATAATTGAATACCATAATGTAAATTGATAAACATTGAGTATGAAATATACAGGGTCATTCACGCAACATGTTGGTTAAAAGTTTTCAAAGTTCTGGTCGTCACTGGTTTCTGCAAACTTGGAATAATGGGTTATGCAAAGCATTTTTTATTTTTTAAATATTTGCATTCTACTAGCACTTCCGGTTGTACCGGAAGTCGCCATTAAGTTTCTTATTTTAAATAGAAACTGTGCTTTTTGTTTTTTTTAGAATCTACGTAAAATTCTGGATCGGTTTTTATTGGGATACCATTCTCGAATAAATAGCCGTTTTTGAGATATTTAAAGTTTTTGAAAAATTTTTCATATTACACATGCAACTTCAAAAATTAATATTGTGGTTAATATTTATGCTGAAAAAACAAGAATTCTTTTTCAGCGTGTACTAAATAAAATTAATTTTTATTTAAGCATAAAAAAATTTGCCAATGGTAATACTGGGTGTTCAAAATTTTGTATTATATTTTTATTTTTATATATTTTATTAATATATCTATAAAAATATATATCTATATAAAACAAAGACTTATTTCTACTTCCCACACACACCTTCCCAAACTCACCGAGGTAGGTTGTCCTCCTGCGGTACAACCAGCCCCGGCTTTCCTCCGCCCCCTGGTCTTTGGAGCCAGGTCTCGACCATTTCGCGGTATCCACCGTCAGGCAATGGGAGATTTCCGCGTGTTTACATTTAAGTGGTAGGTTAGCCCATTTGGCTTTATCACTACCGGTCAAAGCAATTATTCGGCGATCTAATGATGGTTGTGTGTGCCGATACTTGTTTTCCCTTTTCTGCACCAAGTGCCGTTGAGAGCGAGCAAGCATCAAATCCTGTCATCCGTCGTCTAATACCCAGTCATGTCCTTAATCTACCTTACTTGCTAATCTAATTTTTTTGGTGCTTTTTTGTTTTATTTTTTTTGTTTTTTTTTTGGTGGTTGGTACCCTTTTGTGTTAATTTTTCTATATACCCTGGACAGGTATCATCACTATCTGACTCGCTATGCTATCCGTATTCATCTGAATCTGCATCATTACGAATAATTAAAGGTCTTACTTCATCAAGAACTTGTTTTTTTTTCATATGACTCTAAAATTTTTTTTCAGTATGCTCAACACATTTCCGCCATTGTTCCTCATTGACTTGGTTTAGTGCATCTTGCCAGAGTTGTAAAACGCTGGCTTCGTCGGTGGTCTTACATGAATGTTTATCATAGTAGTTTTTAGTGATACTTCACACCAATTCAATTGGATTGTACTGGCAGTGATATAGTGGTAGTCTTATGACCCCATGACCATATTTTAGTGCCATTTGGCCAACGACAAATTTTTTCTCAGTAATGTGTTGTTTGCACTTATTTAATAATTCAGCTTTTAAAACTAGATGTTCGTATTCTATATTTTTTTCCAACAGCCACTTTCTTAAGTCTTCTTTTTTCCAGCTGCTTGTGGTAAACTTTTCCTCCTCTCTGGTGTGACACGAAGCATTGTCTAAGACTAATAATGACGGATATTCCAGATTTTTTAATAATTTTTCCTCAAACCAATGTTCAAAAATATCGGCTTCCGTATTTCCGTGGTAATCATCAGTTTTTTTTTGTCGAAGAAAATATAAGACTAGCATTGGGTATAAAACCTTCCGTATTTCCTGCATGCAATATAATATATCTTTTGCCAACTCGCACTAGTACTCGAATAGCATTTGGTAGAATCATCTTGTCAGGATGATTTGATATTATTTTCTTTCGTAAAAATCCATGTTTCGTCAAGAAACACAAATTGTCTGGCAAATTCGGAATTCTTGTTTTTAAATAGTTTCTTATAAATTTCCACCTTTTTCCAACAACATTGGACAGCTCGCACAACACTTTACGATTATTGGTTTTTTTGTATCTAAAACCCATAGCTTTTAATACTTTTGATAAACTGGTCAAACCCATATCACAAAGTTCCCTGTCCTCTATTTTTTAAATAAGTGTCTTTCTTGTAACATGTTCTTTTGCTTTGTAAATGTCATAAATGATATTTCTAATTGAGATTTTAATACCTTGTGGCAAGTCGAGGGTTTTCGGATGCAAACGAATCCTTTTATTTTCCTTACTTAATTCCTCCTCACTCATTTTGCAAGGTCCGTTCTGAAATTCCACAAGCTGCGCTTGTCCTTTTTTGAACTGCCAATACTGATGTAATTGGTCCCATGTTGATTTTTTCTAAAGTAAAATAATTTTCTACTTTCAACACAATTCGACGCTTACTCGGAGATAAAAACTTATATTTAGGTGTTCTATCGTTTTCTTGTCCGTATCCATTGTCACTATTGAAAACCGGCGATCGTTGAATACTAATAGCGAGATTTTTCGGAGATCTCTGAATATATACACGAGGGGGCGGAGCCTCGGTGGCAGGGCCCGTGGGTCAATGGCCGATGAGTCCGGTCAATAGAGAGCCTCGACTCCGCAGACTGTTTACTATTTTTGAAAATATAACAACTAAAATTATCCAGTTATACGACCGCAAGGATTGGATGCACTCCTGGAGAAAATTTTATTTGAAATAAAATTATAAAAGTTTTTTCAATTAATTATTATCACAAAGCATCCAATTTGCGTTTTTTCACGATTTATAAAAAAATTGTTTTGGTAGCGCTGATTTATCCTCAAGTACTAGAGCCGACCAGTAGGAGGTTCGGTACCACAAAGCAGGTAGAAAAGGGACAGCATAACATAGCAGAAAAGGAGTGGCTGTCACTAGAGTCATAAATTATTTTTCGGGCGTTAATCCGAAATACGACAGGGTAAAACGACTTCATTATATCTAAGAGACTAATTATTATTCAGTGTGGTGCTACTGTTAACAAACTTAATAAAATTATAACATTATCAGAAGAACAACAAGGTTTTAGGTCGGAAAGATCATGCAACAACGCTTTATTTACAATAAGGCAAGTGCAAATAAAAATCAGTAGAATACAAAAACCATCATATTTATGTTTCGTGGACCTTAATAGTATATTCGGCAGGGTCAAATTAAAGGACGTTATTCATTTATTGTACGCAAGAGAGATACCTCTAGGAGTAATCAAAATGATCGAAAATATCTACCAAAACCTCCAGGAATAATTAAAAATATTAAAAATATCTTTTAGAATAATACAATAAAAGTAGGAGTAGAAGAAGAACGAATTAATCCAATTGAATCTGGCAATGGGATACAACAGCTAGATTCCTTGAGTCATCTTTTGTTTAACCTGATTATGCATAAAATAATAAAAAATTAATAACTAAAAAGGATACCAAATAGAAGAAGAACAACTTGGAATAATTTGTTAGGCAAACGACGCATCTCCAATACATTTAATGAAATTAAAATCTAGACTGTGACTAAGCGAAACAAATCTCGTAAATGGTAAAACAAGGGCTTCGGAACCTTTGCCAGATACCATTGTGCAGTCAATGTCTCGTTCTCAATAAAGAGTAACTCCGTGCGATGTCCACAATATATGCTTTCCCATGCTATAAGTATAACTGATTCTACACGAAATTCTTAATAGAACCTTGTTGTAGTCTTACACGTCTGTATCCTCCTTAATCCTGTAAGGTAATATTGCGGTCCATCCGAAAACACTACACCACTACACTTCATTTAAATATTTTATAAGAAGTTTAGATGACCTGCCGAACTTTGTATTGCCTTAAAATTAAATAATGTGTCTAAAAAATTAACAGAAGAAACTCAAAAAATACTCAAATATATTATGTATAAAAAAACTTGAATCAGTTTAATGCTTTCTGATAAACAATATTTTAATTTTTTTTACGTTGGATAAATATACAGCGATGACGGTATTCCGGTAGCGAAACATGAAAACTAAGTTATTTTAGCAAACTGTCATTGAAAAAGGCAAACGCACGAAAAAATGTAAACGTTTAAAATCAAACGGTACGTTCGTTTAAAGCATCGGTATACACGGCACCAAGACATCTTCTAATTTGTTTTTTCCTTGTTGATTGTTGCCTTAACCCTAAACTGGTGAGGTGGTGCCCTACACGACCCCACCTCTACCAAATATTGGTGATATCTCAAGATTACGGTTATCTATCGCCAGACTCGTTTCGGAATGCCTCGTTCAAGCAGTTTTATGAGAGCTGTTGCGAGAAGAGCGTCGTGTGAATTATTATTTTACTTTTATTTCGTGTTAAATATTTGCTGGGGTATGTGAAGGCATCACATCACCGTAAGTGCAATTTTTTTATTTTGCAGGTAATAATGTAATTACTGTGTTTTGTAGAAAAATGGCTAGTGAGTCATCAAAAAAAGTATCCTACAACGATCCCAACTTTGAGGAGACTGTTATGAAGTGGTTTAGCGATTTATATAGCGATACAGAAGAGGAAACAAATAATGTAGCAGAATTATACGACTCTAATTCCGACAAAGAGCAAAGCGAATGAATCAGTGATGAGGATATAACGGTCATGGAACAGTCTTCTTCTGAGGATAGTGAAGAAGAATGAGCAACTAATGAAAGAAGAGCCTTTTATGAGAGGAACAGATACAAATGGGCAAGGGAACCTGCTCAGAGAACTCATACAAAAACTCCTGCTACCAATCTAGTCAGGCAACTTGCTAGTCTCAAAGGTAGTGCGAGGGCTTTAGAAAATCCAACACCGCTAACTCTTTGGCAGTGTATCTTTACAGACGATGTTCTCTTTATAATAATGAGAAGGACATGAAAAACTGGCACTTTTAAAAATAAAATACGAGGACCAACCAAAAACTGAATTAGTTTATGTTGACATGGTAGAACTAAAAGCGTTCTTTGGCATTTTGTTTTTTTTATCTATTTTTAAATCGAACCACGAAGATCTTGATAGTCTTTATGCCACAGACGGAACTGGAAGGGACATTCTTCGGTGTACAATTGCACAAAAAGGGTTCAAGTTTTGTTGGCATGTTTGAGATTCGACTGTGCTGATAGTCAAAAAGAAAGAGAAAAGACAGATACGACAGCAGAAATATCATGGATTTTCACTACAATTGTTGAAAACTCTAAAGAAAACTACTGCTTGAACGATTTGGCTTGTATTGACGAAATCCTTATTGGCTTTAAGTATGGATGTAAGGATGTAGATTTAAAGTATATATGCCCAATAAGCCTAATAAATATGGTATCAAAATTGTGGCCTTGTGTGATGCTCGTACATCGTATCTATTCAACGCGTATATTTATTCGGGAAGAGGTAATGATGGTCAAGAACTAACAATAGATGAAAAGCAATTATCATTTCCAACTCAAGCTGTTTTGCAGTTATGTAAACCGATCTATTGTTCGAATCGAAATATAACTACAAATAACTGGTTCAGCTCCATTCAAGTTGTTGATAAATTATTAGAGAAAAAGTTAACGTACGTTGGAACGCTAAAAAAGAATAATAGGGAGATACCTATTGAATTCCTGCCGTCAAAAAATAGAACTCAAAAATCTCATTCTTATATGGTTTTATATCTAATAAAACACTTTTGTCCTATGTTCCAAAAAAGAATAAGGCAGTTATAAAGATGTTTTCCATGCATAGAAACAAGGCTACTGATGCTGACACTGGAAAAGAAGAAATAATTTCCTTTTATAACTCCACTAAAGGTGGGGTTGATAGTCTGGACCAAAAATGTGCTACTTTTTCGAGAAGCAGACGAACTTGAAGGTGGCCGATGGCGATTTTTTTGCAGCTCCTGAACATTTCTTCGGTTAATTCATATATTTTATATACATGCACAAAAAATAGTGACAAACAACAAACAGTGCTCACTGCAATACACTAACAATAAGAACACTGTACAAGCAATGTAATCGACAAATAAATACAATAATAAAATGGAAATTTTTTTTCTAGTAATGGTTTTAAGTTATTTGGATTATGTGGCCGTTTTTTTGTCAAACATTTAACAAAAAGTTTGACGGATGGCGAAGATCTGTATCTGTAGAGTAGGAAGGGCGAGTTAAGTTTCACAGCACCTAGGCCACAATTTACCCATTGTGCATCCTCCCAGTGAGCTATCACCCTTAGCTCATTGTCCATCCTGCCATTTCTAGGAAGGTGGAAAAGTCACCAGGAGACATCTCTCTTATGTGGGCAGCTGTGGACCAGGACTCGCCGAACGGGCACTCTCGTATTAACGATAACTCCGGGCATTCACATAGGACATGCTCTAAAGTTTCGTCTTCTTGTTCATACTTCCTACATTGAGTTGTGTCTGCTAGCACCAGTGTGTGGAGGTGTTGGCTTAGTTGACAATGACCAGTTAAAAAACTAACTGTCAAACGTAGGTTTTTCCTGGTCATTCCCAAGTATTTCTTTGATGTTGACTCTTCAATTAGTCAACACGTCATTACTAACCATGATGTGACACGTGGTCTATTCAAGGTTAGTAGCGCTTGTCTGCTATCTGTGCAGATCATTATAGTTTTCTCTGCTATACATTTTTGGGTTATCTCTTTTGCGGCTATTGAGACATCAGTCAGTTCTGGCATTTTTGTCCATACCCCGGATAGCGGGGTATGGGCTGCGGATGGGTATGGATGGCGACGGTAACGACATATCAAGCCGGAACGCACGACATACGAGCCGTCACCGTCGTTAGGAGGGCACGGAAAGCCGTCGGTCACGGCTATGTAAGTGGTAGTTAAGTAATTTTTGTAATCAGTCATTATATTACAATTAAAAAAAATATAAAAAAATAAAACAAAAAGAGAAATCAAACGATTTCTACCTAGCGAAACCGATTTCAAATTTTTACTGTGTTTCCTAAAATTTGCGAAACAAACAGCTGGATAAATTACTCGTCAAGGGAATCGAAAATTGCATCCCACATGCCGTTCATCCTGGTCAAAATTCGTAGTGAATTCAGTTTCTGGTACTCCAAACGAAGTAAGTAATAAAACATAATGTCGGTACTACTCATACCGTTCTGACGAGACCTAAATAGGTCGAAATACGTATAAGCGGTTGTCGCTGCCCTGTATCAAAAAACAAAAATCTAGTACCGTCTATATGTGATAAAAAAATAAATTTTTCATATAGTTTTGAATTACGCAGTGTCTAAATTTTATTCTCGATAGCATTTTTACTTCTCCTAAATGACTATTCATGCAAATAAAATTCTTTAGAATCTAGCAAATAGTTTAGATACGCACTTTTAAATATTTTATATTATTTTCAGTCTGATATCTGTTATATTACATTACCTATATAAATAATAAATATAAATTGAACTTATTTATTGAAGATCCTGTGTACTGATTTCATAAAAGTGCCTACAATATATTCAAACGGTATAATAAGAAAATTTTTGTTTTCTCTGGAGAATGACGCAACATACAGGCAGGAAACTAGGGTAAACTATTCCCTTTAAAACTCTCTAGTGTTTTCAAAGACAAAAAGAAAATGCAAATAATGTACGGATCATCTGAGTTTTCGTTGTATGTATAAGTGTGTTTGAATTTGAATTGAAATCTAATCTAACTATCGTGTTTTTGATAAAACTCTGGGGATCATTTATATATATATATATATATATATATATATATATATATATATAATGTTCGGAAAGATTTCCGCGGTTAGTACAATTAAACTTAGAGCTAAGATTAATATTATTATAAAAATTAATATTAAACTCACCAGTCTTCCGGGTTGAACCGCGTCGATATCCATTTTGCCGAGCTTTCGACATCCTCTCTGATGTCTTCTTCAGGGCTTCCGAGGTCTCAGTCTCCCGAGCCCCCAGACACTACTACACTCACTAGTCACTTCTAGTAGTGAACTAGAAGTGACTAGTGAGTGTAGTAGTGTCTGGGGGCTCGGGAGACTGAGACCTCGGAAGCCCTGAAGAAGACATCAGAGAGGATGTCGAAAGCTCGGCAAAATGGATATCGACGCGGTTCAACCCGGAAGACTGGTGAGTTTAATATTAATTTTTATAATAATATTAATCTTAGCTCTAAGTTTAAATATATATATATATATATATATATATATATATATATATATATATATATATATATATATATATATATATATGTGTGTGTGTGTGTGTGTGTGTGTAAGGTTTTTTATCAGCAAACTTTTAAATAAACTCAACTGCGTTTCTTTGTAAAAAAATAAACTGTATTATTTTCTGTACAATATTAATTCTTAACAAATACATTACCTGTAAAAAAGAAACAACATTTAAAGCTTATATTCTAATTTTACAAATTACAGACAAAAGTAAGAATGGCCAGACAATTGACAATCGTAAAATTAATGAATTGTCACTGTCAAAATACCTTACAAGTATGTCTAACATGAAAACAAAAAGAAGAACTTAATGTTTTGACAGTGGCGTAACAAAATGAGAATATAAATAGAAATATTATTAAAGGAAAACAAAACAATAGTTTTTCTTTACATCTCCCCCCCCCCCCCTGTAGAAGAAATTTTAAAACAAATATTAAACGTTCACTACATATTTGTTTTCAATACTGGAGTAAACTTAGTGATATGAAAGAAGTTTGACTCTGTTTTCCTATGCCCAGTATCAATTTCATAAATTGAATTGAAAATCTTCTTTAATATTTTGTATGGTCCAATCCTTAATTCATCTAACTTTTTTCTATTTAGGCGGTTACCGTTATCCACATATACTAAATCCCCAATGTTTAAATTAATTTCCTTCCTATGTAAATCGAACTGCTTTTTATTATAATTATGTGATTCTTTTGTATTTTCTAAGGCAATTGTTCTATCTAGTTCGAGATCAGCATGTGCGACTTTAGATGATAATTCATGTGGCAGGATGCTTATATTTCCTCCTTCTATTAAATATTTTTGTGCAAATTTTGTGATGGTATGTTCAGTTTCATTATATTTCTCTACACATTTTTGAGCAATTGTTGTCCATGCTGTTTTCCTGCCACCTTCATTTATTTTGCATCTAATTTTATTAACCAATGTTTGATTTAATCTTTCATTGATACCGTTTGAAAATGGTGCATCAACAGCAGTAAATATCATTTTGATATTATTGATCTGTAGGAAATCTTTAAATTCTTTTGAGTTGACGCCAGGATATTGATCAGTCATAACAGTTTTAATTTTGTGATCTTGTGTTACCATTTTAATTATCTTTATGAAGTCATCAGAGTTTTGTGTTTTTGATGTCAGACAAAAGGCATATCTTGAGAAATGGTCTACTAATAGATGAAGATATTTTTTTGTTGAATGAGATCCTCCAAAACCACCAATGGTGTCAATGGAGACAATTTCAAATGGATACGTAGCTGGTCCTAATTGTGACATTAAACCATAGTTAGGTTTCCTTCTTGATTTATTTTTAATGCAGATATCACAGTTATCACATATTTTCTTAATGTTGGTAGTCATATTTTTGGCTGTATAAAATGGTAATATTTTATATAACATCTGGTTTGTTCCTAAGTGATAGTAAGTATTGTGTACATTTTTTATCAATGTTTTATTTAAAGCTTCAGATAAAACAATTTTGTCTTTTATGTTTGACTTTATATAATGTATATCATTTTTGAAACTGTATTTACTTTTATTATTTTGCAGATCAATATTTGAGAGTTGGTCAATTTTTATATCTTCCAGATTGATCAGGTTTACTATTTTTAATACTGGATCTGTATTTTCTTGAGATTCTAAAACTGGATTTCTGCTTAAACAATCTGCTTCCTGGTTATGTTTTTCTGGATTATACTTTACTTTAAAATTATATTAAGATACGTAAAATGTCAAGTCTTCCAATTCTTCATCTGTTGTAGCTTTTATGTTTAAATTTTCTAAAGGTTCGTGATCTGAATATACTATAAACTCTTTTCCAATGAGCAGATGTTGCCAATATTTTATAGCTTCTTTTATCGCTAGACATTCTAAATATATTGCTTTCTTTTCTTTTGATTTTCCATTAATTTTTTTGAAAAATATGCCACTGGCTTGCTGCATCCGTGTTCATCAATTTGTTTTCATACAGCTCCTACTCCTTTTATGCTGGTATCTGTATAATATATATTAATTGGTAAATCAGGGTTGAAAATCCTTAATATTGGTTCTGAACAAAGTAATGACTTTATTTTATCGAAAGATTCTTGACACTCGTTAGACCAAATAAAATCAATATCTTTTCTTAATAAGTTGTGCAGAGAGTCTAAAATGATTGCAATATCTTGGACAAACTTAGGATAATAATTTATTTTTTCCAAGAATTGACGTACATTCTTTCTAGTTTCTGGAACAGGGAAATTGTTCACAGCAATCAAGTAGTCTTTTAAAGGTTTTATGGAACTATTTTCTATTATGTGTCCTAAGTATTTTACTGATTGTTCTGCAAAGGTACATTTAGAAAATTTTAGTCTGAAACCTTCATTTAATATTGCATCAAATAACTTGGACAGGTATAATATATGTTAATCAAAGGTTTTTGAGAAAATTAGGATATCATCTATATAATTGACTGTAAAGTCTGATAGTTTATATTTTCTTATAAGGCTGCTTAAAATCCGTTGAAAAATTGCTGGAGCCGTCTTCAAACCAAATGATAGACAAGTCCACTGGAAATGACCTTCTTGTGTCACAAATGCTGTTTTATCTTTGTCTTGTACTCTCATTGGAATTGACCAAAATGCTGAATTTATGTCTAAAGTAGAAAAATATTTACAATTGTTAGTTTTTACCATTAAGTCCTCGATCAATGGAAAAGGTTGTGATTGAGGAATAACGATTTTATTAAGTTCCCTGAAATCTATGCACAGTCTTGTCTTTTTGTTCTCTTCTTTTTTGTATGCTAGTGTCACTGGAGCCGCAAATGAACTATATGATTCTTCAATTAAATTATTCTTTAAAAGTTCTGCTATCTGAAATTCTATCTCCTTTCTATCTTCAATGGTAGATCTATATGGACGTTTGAAGCAGTATTTATCTACAATTAAGTCAATATGAGCTTCATACTCTCTTATAGTACCTACATCATATTTGTCTTTAGCAAATGCTAATTTATATTTATTAATCAGTTGTTCAATTTCTGATTGCTGATTTAAATCTAAATGGTTAATTTCTATTTCAAAATTGTCAGTATTTATACTCTCATTAAAATTTATTTTATATTTGTATATATCACTAATATTTTCTTTAGATGCATTTAAATATATGATACCTGGAAACTCAGGAATACTCATATTATCAATAATAGACAAATTTTCAAATTCTTCAGAGTTGTTGTATTGTGTGATCCTTAGATCTTCAATTTGAATTAATCTGAAATTCTTAATACAATCTAACCCAACTAAAAAATCATAATTGAAATTTTCATTATCTACAATAAATACATCCATTTCTTTTTCAATATCATAGATTTTTATCTTAAGTGTTACTATACCATTTGTTTTTTTAACACCATTAATTGTCCTCAAGTTTACTATTTGAAGGTCATCTCTATTATGTGGTTTTATCTGTAATAATTTTGCATTAATCAATGACACATTGGCTCCTGAATCATATACTCCATAGATCTCTAAAGTGTCATTCAATAGTAACTTGATTCTAATTAGTGGTGGTGTTAACAGTTTGTTGGATTTGTTTCATTTAATTATATTTCTAATTTATGGTTGTTGACAGTTCTTACCTGCTGATTTTTCGAAATATCACTTTTGCTTCTGAACCAGCAACTTGACTCCAGGTGGTAGTGTAAAGCTCTTTCTTCTTTTTCACAAATTTTGCAGGCTTGTTTTTTCTCAAAGTAACATTTTTCGTTTGTTTTTGAAGTCTTAATTTTAATTAAGTGTTCTCAACCTCTAATTTCAGTGAAGAGATCTTCCGTTTCTTTCAAAGTGTCTCGATCAATTCTATCAGCTATATAATTTGGAAGCCCAATAGCTATTAAATCAATCATACTTTTTTTATCTAATGATTTGTTTATTTGTAGTATGAGTCTTTCCTTTTTAAGAGCATATTCTAATAAGGAACCATTTTTGTATTTGAACTGAAAAGCATACCTCACTGGATTCCACCCTTTGTCATCATGAATGGTTTGTCGTTACCGATTAAATCTTGCATATTTCTATGTTATGCTTCCAGTGAATCAACAATTGTAAGTTACTGTTTTTTATTGTAAATAAACAATGTTAAACATTTTAAAATTATTTTTAATTCTAATCATATATAATTCTCTCAAAAATAAAAATATTTTGCTCTCGAGTAAAAAACACATTTTTTAAAACATATAAAACTAATAAAAGTTGATATCTGAGGGTATATGGTATAGATCAGTTATTATAACTGTGTCTATAGGAAATAAAACTGCTTTTAATATTGACCTTACAATTTCATCATATTTTCTCGAGTTTATGGGAAACGAAAAAAGTAAATAGATAGAAAGATAGAAACAAGGTAAACAAGTTGGTTTTTGAATTAAGTAATTTAAACGAAGTGTAACAATACTTAAGTGATTAAATATTGTAATTTTTTTAATCGAATATTCAATTAGTATTAAAAAAATAAAAAAAACTTACTTATTCTCCTAATCTCCTAAAACTATCATCAATTATCAGATTCACAGCCATAATCACTGTCTTCGCTATCCTCATTCGGATGGTAAATTATAACAGGATTAACTGCTTTGATGCGACCTTCACGGATACACCATTCTTCAATTAAGCCTTTAAATTTTTTTACACTTCTTTCCCAAATTTTAGAAATGGCCATATCCAATGCTTGTTGCCATGTTTCCAAGACTGCCTCATTACTGTAACCCTTGTATCTAATATGGTCATCATAATATGTTTTGCATATCCCCCAAATATATTCAATTGGATTGAATTGGCAACCGCAATAATAGGGCGGTAGTCTTAACACACGATGTTTAGTTGTGCATGATTTTAGCTAACATTAGTAATGGAGGCTTAAAACAGTATTAAGGAAATGTAATATTTTTATTAGTTAACCATCCTTTTATTTTATCTACGGTCCAGGTGTTTGTTGGTTGCTTATTTAAAGTTTCCGAATGGTACGCAGCATTATCCAGTACTATAAAGGATTGCTCATGTAAACTTGGCAACAGTTTTTAACCCTTTTATAAACATCACCTGCATGCACTATAATATATCTCTTTCCCTCGTTATCGATGTGTTTTATGGATTTTATACTCTCGTCCTGCCAAATTCGTTTGATACCGCCTTTAGCAAAAATCCATGTTTCGTCTAAATAAACGAAGGAAGAACATTCTTTTTTAAATTTGTTATAATTTCTTAAAAATTCTATTCTTTTGTGAACGATACTAGCTCTTTCACACACAGCCTTTCTATTGTCTTCCTTTTTGAACTTAAAGCCAATATGTCTTAAAATTCTCCAGAGACTTATTCTAGGAATTTCAAATATATCTCTGTCTTTTAATTTTTGTAGCACTGAATTTAAAGAAACATCAGTTCTTTCTTTTCGCGCATTTTATATATTTTCTCACGGATTTTAAATTTGCAACCTTCGGGAAGATCTATAGTCTTTAATTGTCGGAGAGATTTATATTGTGCGATATTTTGTTCACTTTGTCCACTTTTTTCTGCTTTTTGCAAAACCGACTTGTTTTTTTCTAGTTTTGTTTCATTAATACAGAGTGGATCACACACACGTTTATGTACGGACTGAACTGGTCGCAAAGGGCCCCCGTTTGTTTTCTCAGCAGTAAAATAAGAAAGTACATTAAATATAAAGTTGTCTACATCTAAAACACGTCTCATCATTTTTGGCTTCAATAAACAAATACACTACACTAAACTCTCTCTTAACTATTGGATTCTTTTTCTGGTTTCTGAACCATCGTTCTGCCAATTTCTTTTCATTTATATTATAAATAGTATATCTCTTTTTATTACAGTCTTAGATTAAAGAAACCAGGGTTTCTTTAATATAAGATTACAGTTGTAGTACCTAATAAAGTAATAAAATAGTGTAATATCAAAGAAACCCGGCACGCCTCTTTGGTGTTTACATTCGACCGAAAGCCAACCCAAATGTCTGATGGACACATTTGGCTTCATAGACATCATTGTATTTATTTGTAGAAGCGTTTGCGTAAACATTTTTGTTATTTTCGGATTAAATTTCACAATAAATTTTGCGTCTATCTGAACATCTATTAACTGAAATAATTTTAGTTTAGATGTCATACTAACAGTAGATCCGTTTTATTGGAATAATGATTAGACCAATTTACTTTCATACTTCTACTTGCACAGTAAAATATTAGTTGTCGCAATAATTCAAAACAGTCATAAATTCGTGGAATAATCTATACAGTGCGTTTTTTGCAAAGAGTGGTGCTAGACAGATTGTTCCGGCTGTGAAACTGATACCTCCATTTGCAAGATTTTTAAAGACAATTAATGTGTTTGGTCAATAACATTATCTAAATTGTAATATTTAAAATTTAAAAGTAAAGAATGTCGTAAAATGTATACAGTTCTATTTTTAATAAGTATTATTTTTATATTTATCTACATTTTATTGTGTTTCATACTGCATATTAGGATCATAACATATTCCATATTAGTTACAAAATTCCTTTTTTTCAAATAAGTATTACTTTTTGACTATAATTATAAACCAAATACAAACATATATAACACATCTCCTCTATCAATCCTCCCAATCTAGAATCCTTCAATAGTATGGGAAATTTAATACAATTCGCTATTTTTTACAATTGATAACATTAAAAGTAACAATGAAATTTAATTAAATTTTACTATATATCATAATATATTTACCATATCAGTATTTGTATCAATATTAACCTTCACAATCGAATAAAATAAAACCTTTTTTCTCATTGTCACTATTTTCGCCTTCATTCACATACTCAATAAATACATCAAAAAATAGTTTAAAATAAAAACAAAATGTAAGTAAGTAACGATTTAGAACAATAATTGTGCAAGCTCATTTGCATCTTAAGAACGAAAAAAACTCCCCGCCATCACGTTTTTATGCCTCAGTTACGAGTATACACGAAAGCAGCTTCAAGACGGCAATGTTGTCGTGTCAGAATGTTTATTTTTATGGCACTTTTAGATTTCTGGCCGCGATAATAATTTTACGTATTTTGAGGGCTCTGCAGTTATGCTAATTTATGATAATAAAAAATATGAATTATTTTGGATTTCAGACATTTTTCTCTAGTTAATTTTGATGAAGTGGCTGGGTGGAATAGTAACTTAACTTTTAATGGAAATTACTTACTACAAAATATTAAGAATACAGTTTTTTATTTTGCTACATCTTTAAATAAGTCATTTTTTTAGCATCATTTTTTATCTGTAAATGTAATAAGTAAACTACTGTTAAGAATGAACACTAAATAAAAGTAAAAAATACCTATAGTCCAGGATATGACAGTTTTCTACTCAGAATTCTTTTTATATGCATGAATTTGCTTGAAATTTTGACAGTGAGTAGAATATAGCTTAAAGATCAAAATCTACTCCATGCCAATATGTGATTTCTTTATTGGGTGGTTATCACCCCAACGCGGGGGTGGAAAAGTTTATCAAAAAAATTCTATGACAGTTGCTAAAATCGTGAATTTTAAGACAAAAATCTTCACAAATTACACGACAAAAAAGCATGTTTTAAAACTGTTTTTCGCGAGTAACTCCAAAAATTTAGATTTTATCGGCAAAGCTGTTTGGATATAAAATGAAGCTACAGTCCAACAGATTTGTTTTTATTATTACCGCAATTTTATTATTAACAAATATATGGTTGTTCGAAAGTAGGCTTTTATTCATTGAATACAAAAATCCAAACATATGATCCTAAATAACCAGAAAACGGTAAGTTTTTTATAGTTCAGAGATTTGACTTCTAACAATCACACGAACAAGCTGAATTTTGCAACAGATTTAAGATCTCAAAAAGATGCAAAAAAGTTTACCACTTTTACCTTGGCATAGAGGGCTAAAACCCCCTCGTAGAAAAAAATGTTTTAAATAAAAAATGTACCTGAGATAATTTTTAACAAAAATATTTATTAGAACTTTTTTTGTAATATGAATCGTTCTCTCATAAACAACACTTAGCGATCGGTGATTTTCAAATGACAAGTAAGCAAGCGAAATCAATTTTAAATAAAATTTGTATCAACTTAAGGGTAAAAATTCGATATCTTTTGATCAGATTGTACTACCGAAAAAAATCAAAATGCGCTTTAAAGGTGGAAAGTTTAACTTTTTGAATATTGCCAAAAATAAATTCAATTTCTATAAAGGTGTTAAATAAATAAACGTTAATAATATTTACCATTTTTTAGGATTCTCATGAGATCAATAAAATTTATCACTTCCATTGATCGGTGACTTCCATAGTCACTGGTGATTGGAAGTGATAAATATTATTAATAATTTTGCAAAACGCAAAAATTGTTTACAAAAGCAGCTCTTTTCACCTTTAAAACCCGCATTGATTTTTGTCGCTCTGATCAAAAGATATTGAATTTTTACCGTCGAGTTGATATAAATTTTTATCTTTTCTATCGTTTCAAATGTGTAAAAAAAACTTATCGCCATTTTCTTTAAAAACTGCGCAAATAACCGCGTATATAACGCACTGTCTCTGATTCGGTTTACTGCGTCAATGACAAATTTGAGAGATTCATGCATTTTTCAATTCAAATTTTTAGCAACTAAATGTTGTCTCTAAATAACGCAGTGCAGAAAACGATCACATGTCAATATTAATACTTCATTACCAGGTAAAGTTGAGTCGTCTAGCTGTATAGAGAAATGGGTAGTTTGTAATTACTTACACAAGCTTTTAACATTATAACTCATTTCATTATAACATCTTTCGACTGTGTTGTTACTTAAAGAAATTGATTTAATGATATCAGATGCAGGTTTGTGCAGAACAGTTTTTAAAACTGGCGGGCAAAATTGAGTGTTCTCCGATAGTATGAGGTTTTTTGAAATTTGCTATAAGCAACAAGGTATTGCAAGACGCTTGCAAACCATTATCTTTTCTTTGAAAATTCTCTTTAAATTTTTGAAAATATTTCAAATATTGATCTATTTTATCAGGGTGACATATTCTTCATCTTCCAGCTTAGATGACTACACAGCGTCATTTCTAAAAACTTCATTGCATAAGAGGCACAAAGGCATTTGCTTGTACAATAATGATTTATGACTGAAATTTGTTGCCATTGACCCCCATTTTCATTTTATAGACCTTCAATTTTAAACTGGTTAAAAGGTTGTATTCGCATGCCTTTAGCATCATCTTCAAACCGTTTCAGAGCAACCCTATTTTAAAAAGAGTGCTTTAAAAAAATTTAATATGCTCAATTTTGTGATTTATTTTAAAATCTAGAAAGTGATGTAAACTAATTTTTTTTCTAGTCCTTTTCTTTTAAAGAGTTTCGGTGAAAGAAGTTGAAGATGGTGCTGAACGCATAAAAATACAACCTTTAAACAATTATATCTTGTTTATTTTTAGTTTAAAGAAATCAAAAATATTCTTCAGTAAAAAAAGCTGTTTTTTGAATCTTAGCATTTTTTCTGTATCTTTTTTAGTTGTCGAGTTATTTAAAAAAAAATGAGTTTTTTTAGAAATTTCAAACAGTGTCTTCACTCTATACTCAGATTATTTTAGTTATAAATAAATATAAGGTTGAATGCTCGAATAAATGAACTTTGATCAAATAAAAGGCATATATCGAGCACAGTTTAATTTAATCTTGCCCAAGTACTTTCGATCCCTAGATCATCTTCAGGGACATCTGAAATAAGCCAAGAAACGTTTTTTTTATAACTAAAGAAATTGATTAACTTCGATAAAAACTCGAAGTTTATGGTTAATAAAGAGTTTTTATGTAATTAACGTTTATAGACTTACTTCGTCAATTGCGGCCTATCCGACAAGAACAAAATGTCATAAACATAAAATTGTACATCACACTACACTACAAAAGGACAAACAAACACTTTAAAATTATTAAATCTTTAATAATTAAAGCTACATTGCGTGCAGAAGCCGGAGACAGAATGGCTCCCGATCTAACGGAAATGTTGGGGTGACATGTGACAAATGACAGCTTGAATGAGCAGTCACAATCATAGATATGTGATCTGCACCTTTTAAAAATTCTATGAAACTAAGTATTGACCAAAAGTCCAACTAACACTACTATAGGAGGTCACTGATGAAATATAAAATTATATAGATTATTTTTTAAGTAGATTGAATAATCCAGATCTCACACTCAAACCTGTCTATAATAATTAGGGTGTTAGTTTGAGAGCAACTGAAGTCGACGTCAAGTAAGAATGCAAGAAAAAGACTAAACAATATATAAGACAGTGGGTGGTTGACTACAATAAAATGGTCTACCAAGCACTATCTGTAATGTAGAAAGGAAGAAATCTGACTATGTAATTAAAATACTAAAAATTAAAATTCAAAATTGAAAGCAAAGTATATAAATGGTGTGTAATCCAAGTAGTTCAGTTGAACCCACAGTCAATGGTAAAACTATAAAATTAATATGGATGTGCTCAGTGCAGGAAGTCTAAACAGTCGAGCTGGGTCCCCTACGAGGTGAAGCTGTAATAAAGTTTTTAAAAATAGGTTTAAATTTAGTACAATTAAAATTAATTTGAGTATTAAGACAGTGAGAGTTTCCATTTGTTTCCCTTGTAATCTGCAAATCATCCAATAAATCCAACTCCATATAGTATTTCTTTCTACTAATGTCATGTAAGATAGATGAACCAGTGTTGACGTTAAAATTGTGTTTACTGGATAATAAGTGTTGACCAAAACAAAGACCAAAACCAAACAGACATTCTGTCTCCGGCTTCTGCACGCAATGTAGCTTTCCTTCAATAATTTTAAAGTGTTTGTTTGTCCTTTTGTAGTGTAGTGTGATGTACAATTTTATGTTAATGACATTTTGTTCTTGTCGGATAGGCCGCAATTCACGAAGTAAGTCTATAAACGTTAATCACATAAAAACTCTTTATCAACCATAAACTTCGAGTTTTTATCGAAGTTAATCAATTTCTTTAGTTATAAAAAAACGTTTCTTGGCTTATTTCAGATGCCCCTGAAGATGATCTAGGGATCGAAAGTACTTGGGCAAGATTAAATTACACTGTGCACGATATATGCCTTTTAGTTGATCAAAGATTATTTTAGTTATAACTTACCTCAATTTCCATGCAAATATAAAACAACCAGTGGTTGTTTTAAAAATTGTTTTAAGATCTTTAAAAAGTTTGTATAAGTTTTCTAAGTAAAACTTACCGTTTTCCAGTTACTTAACAACATATGTTTGGATTTTTGAATCCCATGAATAAAAGTCTACTTTGGAACAGGCAGAACTTTGTCAGCACAGTATGGCCTGTAGTAAACAGTCTAGGTGTCTCTTTATCCGCGATGTTGTACCCAAAATAACTAATATAGACCTGTCAAATAATTCTTAAACGATTAATTAGTAAGGCCTAGTTAGAATTAGTAAAGTAGGGGTTATTGAAAAGTGCAGAAGTACAGGTCATGTATTGTGCCAATGAAAAGGAAACTCGGGGCATTCCAGGACAGTTAACAACAACAATACCCATGAACGTATTTTTGAGCAAATCTAGGAAAATCAGAAAGCCAGCCAAACAAGAACAGCGTTGCGTCTTGGTTTAAAATGAACTTCCTTGCAAAGAATCCTGAAAAAGCTGGATGCATTTTTGTATATGATTTAGGTATATCAACAATAACATCCTCGACATTATCGCAATAGAGTGAAATATTACACCAGAATTCTTGCTTTACATTATGGAAATCCTGAATTTATGAAAAATATAAGTACGGTTTTCGGACGAAGCACATTTGCATTTGTGAGGCCATGTAAATCGTCGCACAAATCGATTTTCGGCCTTTCTAGACCAGATTAAGTTCGAGCAGTTACTTTACATAGTGAAAAGTGAGTGTCCAGTTCCGGGACACGGAATCATTGGTCCGTAATTTTTTTAAGTTTTCGAAGGTTCTTATGGAAATAAGATATACGACAATTTTACAGAAAATTAATCAATTTTAGATAAGTTAACCATTATTTAAATTTTGCGAGTTAAACAATTTTGCATTTGCCATTATACAAATGTCTAAGCATACTGTTGCGATGGAAACAAATTATTTAAAAAAAGTTATACATATTAAAAAAACATTTTTAAAAACCCCTTTTAAGTGATTTAAATATTTACATCTTATTAAATATTTAATGAAAATAAATTCGTACAATTCAATTAACTAACAGAATAAAATAGTACCTCACTTAATAATTTAAACTGTCTTAAAACTACTACATTGTGTTGAAAGCGGGTGCGTTTTCCTCTGAAGTTTATCGCCTGAAGTGGACTTTACATACAGTTAGGTTTACAGCCATTTATGAGCACTCCATATGTAGTAGTTGAGCAGTAAATACAACTTTTTATTTTATGTGTCCTAACTTTGGCTATTCGTACTCTCTTTTACTCTGTTAACACACATTTTTATGGTAAACTTTAATTACTTACTCGAACATGTGACGAATAAAAATGCACAGTAAAGACATTAGCCAGTGGCGTTATAAAGTTTTTTTATATTTCGACCAAAAAATGTTATTTAACAATAAAACACTGAAAACTTGTGTTTTCAGCACTTTCATAAAATTTATTATAATTTATTATCACTACTGTTGTTTATCTGCCTCATTCAAGTGAGCTATTTTTGTTATGCGTCTATGCCTCTTAGTTGGTCATTCAGAATTAAATCTGTATTATTTTACTTTTCTGGGAATTGTTTACTTAGTTTCTGTATAAAATTTATCAACAATTGTTAGTTAGTTTGATTGTGCTCTTTGCGAGTGCGTGCAAAATCTTTATTTTGACTTTTTATTTTAGTTTTTTTTTTTCTATTTGCTGTTATCATGTCTCATAGATGTTTGACAGAGTAGGAAGTGTTTAGAATTTGTCGGATAGTAAATCTGAAGAAGAGCTATGTGATGAAGATGTATCCGATAATGAAGATGACGAATATGTGCCTGATAAAGTTAATCAAGCACATTAATCAGATAGCGATTGTAAAGATGAAGTTGAGATTAAGGAGCTGCCCAGTACTTCTGCTTCAATATTAAATGCAGTTTCCAATATCTTTTTAGGAAGGATTACCAACCGAGTAAGAGTAATTCGCACAACCAATTTAAAGAATCCCTTCATCGAGAGCATAGTAGTTACTAGTGTTGCCCAAATGAAAGAACAAGACGAGACTTAGAGAGTCTTGGTCTTGGTCTTGCGCCAATACACTTGGTCTTGTGTCTCGGTCTTGGTATTGCACTCCCGATCTTGGTCTTGTTCTTGGTCTTGCAGCAGGAGTCTTGCAAGACCATCATTTACCCATTAGCCTATTCCTATTTATAAAACATTACTTTAGACCTTAAAACAACGTAATAGAGTATGAACATTTTAAGCTTAAATTAACAGCTATAATAAATAAACCATGTGGGGTTTAAATCCATGATCTAAGCGATCCGTGTCTGTGCTCTAACTAACTGAGCTATCCATCATATCCCACGGAAGTCAATCTGTTTCTTAATTAAAGTTAGCATTTTATAATCTTACATGTACTAAAACATAGTTAAAACATAAAAAAAACCAAATTAATAACATAAACTTGACTGTATTTATTATTATAACATTATTTGTCTAAAAAGGAATTGATGGATCCTCACCTTATATAAAATGGAGTAAAAAAGTTATACAATTTGCCATTTATTTAAATAAAAAATAAAATACAATACAAATTAAATTACAGAACAGTACACAAGAGCCTTTGACATTATTGTAGTTTATATTTATTCCTTTAACCAAGAATTAATACAAAGTATCCATCTGGCTGCCTTATTACTTAAACTATTTCTATGTTTACTAATAACTATCATGCTATAGAAAATAATCTCTCAGCAGGTACTGAAGTTGCAGATATTGAAAGAAAATTACGGGCCATCTTTGATAAAGTCGAATATTACGTCTTATGTGTCCTCCACTACTCTAAAATGTCTTTTGAGCTGACGGCTCTGGGTTTACTTAGGTACTCCTCCAACTTGTCAATAACTAAGCCTTGATGACAAATTAAAGATGAAGTCGAGGAGCATCCATACAGTTTCTCAAAGTCTATTAAGTTTTCATCTTCATCATATTCACATACGATTTTTTCATTTCTTGGTGATTCTACAGATTTATTCACTGAGTGTAGAGTTTTATATTTTTAGTCAAAAGTCTGTGACTTATATCTAAGGTCTAAAGTTAAAGAGATACAATAAATCCAGTTGCTATTCTTATACTGTTTAAGAATTTTGTCTCAAGTTGCTTGAAAACTCAGAATGAGCCTTTTATCTACTTCAGATCGATTAGGTTTCTCATCTCATTGTTTTACGATGGATTCAATATTATCGAGTAAGAGATTTAATGCTACAATGACTAGTGGTAATGTAACATACGTTTTTCCACCAAGTTTCGTAAACAAAATTTTAGAGTTTATTAGAAAAATGTATTTTTTCGAGTGTTTGCCATTTACTATCTGTGATTTAAAAATCATTCAATTCGGTGACAGATGTGCACAATATGTTTATGCCAGTTCTCACTTTTAAACCAAATCCAATTATATCATGTGTGCAATTCAATCTTGTTGGACAGTCGCATATGGGATTCAGATTTGATGGCACGTAAGCTACTTCGCAAGCTGCTTCGACGACTGAAATTCTCTTTTCAATATCTCACTTCTTTTTATTTTACTGGAAATAATCCGTAATTTTGTTAAAACTGTATGTGAGTCAGAAATATTTAGCGCATATTCTTTATCTTCCTCACTTTCGTCTTCATAGGCTTCATACTGCTGTTTTAGTCCGTTATTGTTAGTTTCACTGTGTAATGATAAGGTCTTTAATAGATTTTGTACACCAAGGTCCAAAATGGGAGCAAATCACCGGAAATTTTGATTGTCATTCATTTTGAGAAGACGTAACTGTCAAAATGTTCTAAAGAGAGCTGATGGATAAACGCATTATGCTAAGAGAAGCAATATTGGACATTCTGCAGCCAGTGCGTGGCGGCTGTTGATTAATGAACGCATACTTGGCAAATTTCAATTGAAAAAATCGAACGTCTATATTTTTAGCATCAAGCTGCTGGGATCTTATACATGAGGTCCAAATTTTTTTTTAAGAGAAGATGACTAGAAACAGTTTTACACAAATAACGAGCTTTATCTGGTTTGGTATGGGAAGTACCAAGTCTGAGCGATTGTCAATATAAATTTGCACTTGTGTCGGATATATGAAACCCATTTATAGAGAATTTTGTATTATACGAGATAATTTTATCACGGTTGGCTATGAATATTTAATCATCTTAAAATATTAAGGTGTACAAAGTGTTTTGCTCCATCTCTGTATTCATTCTGTAACACTTCCTGCTTCAGGTATATAGTGACTCCTGAATATGAATATATATTTTAAATAGAGTTAGAGACAATCAGCAATCCAGTCTCAATCCTTAAATTATTCTGAAAAATTCTGATCTCATTATGTACAATTTTAACACTGCTTTATTATTTTTATAGATATTATAAATAGCTTTCACACATACTTGATCTAAGCTGCCTTTTCTTAAAACTTCAAATGGTTTTTTTTTCATTTTTTTTAATAATACGTATAATAATGTATAATAAGTGTAATATATGACATTGAAATGGAAGTCCCTATTACTTTAATCAATTTAGTAATTTAAATTAAATATTATGAATATCAAAAAATTAAAATTTGTGTCCCAGTGTGTATCAAAAATGGATACCTCTGACAGCTTTTTGTCTGAATAAATTAGTATCTAACAATACATATTGCTGCATAATGCCGTGGTAAAACAACTCTATGAATTTAAATTTTAGCGGAATTCATTGTTTAATGTAGTCGCATTCAGTTTAACAAATGAAGCGAGCAGACCAGGAACGGTAGTTGGATCGCCCTCGGGGAGATGTTAGAACGACAATGACTAGTTTTTGTTTCCATGTAGTTCGACTACAATGCTGTGCTTTTCACAAAATCAGCATATACAGAACGAGAAACTTGGTACATTAGAAAAATTAATTATTGGTGAGTAACAAAAGTGACAAACCAATGTAATTTGAAATTGAGTTAATACGTAATTATGTAGACAATAATGTATTATTTAACAATAATAATGTAGATAAAAAATATATTGTTCGATATAATTGGGACAAACATGTATTTCTGGTTTTATTTCGTATATGGTTTCCAGATAGTGTATCTCAAACCGCCTCAAACCAGTTATATCTGTCTAGAAGCAGTGTGACGGATCCACCTTGACTCTTGTAAATTGTCTTCATTCGCATGTAGCGCGTAGGAACTCCTCTGGATAGTCCTATCAGAGAAAATGAATCAATCCCTGCCATCCGCAGATTTCAGGGGTTTCCTGACCCGGGAAACTAGTACCTGCTTAGGGTCCCTTATCCAGGGTCACGGATGAAGTCCACAACGGCAGACACGGCGGAGAAGAATACCTTCGGTACGGCGTGGATGGCGGAAGTGGCAATCCCCTAATTTTAAGGATTGTATAGAATCACTCGCCAACCCGCTCGGCAAGAGGCGTTTTAAATATGCTAAAACCTCCCAAGTTGAAGATGTCGAGTATCAATACGAAATTACCTCAGGTGAGTTAAACACTCAGAATCTCACACTGAACAATCAGTCAGCCTCATGAATTCTGGGGGAGGCAAATATTCGACTGAATCAAATAAGAAAAACTACCCATCATTGCTTCGTATAGCCACTTACAATATAAGAACTATGAGGGTCCAAGAACACCTTGACGAACTAGAACAAGAGCTCTCAAATATCAAATGGGATATAATTGGACTGTGTGAAACTCGCTTACCAGGAGAAGTATGTACCATCTTAAAATCTGGTCAGCACCTATACCAGAAAAACTCGGTAGAAAATCATCACATAGGCGGTGTAGCGTTCCTGATAAACAAACGAGCTCCCTATAAAGTAACGAAGTTCTGTGAAGTATCAAATAGAGTCATATATCTTGTCATCGCTTTGGACAGCAGATACAGCTTACAGATAATACATGGATATGCACCGACAGGAAACTCAACAGACGAGGAAGCTGAATCATTTTACGAAGATCTGACAACAGCAAGGAACCAAGAAAAATCACACTTCGTAATAATCACAGAAGATTTTAATGCAAAAATTGGGGCAAAAAAAATTGCATCAAATTATGGGCAGTGCTTGAATCTCTAGAAAATGCACGTATAGATTCAAGATACACTAACATAATTAAAAACATATATGAAAATGCCACCATGCAGATAAAGCTAGACGAAAGCACAAAAACTAATCCCATAAGACTATAACGGGGAGTAAGACAAGGAGACACCATCTCTCCCAAACTATTTACCCTTGCTCTAGAAGACATTTTTAAGAAACTAGAATGGAACAATAAGAGTATCAACGTCGATGGATCACACTTAAACCACATGCGATTCGCAGATGACATAGTATTAATAGCCGATAATATCCAAGAACTAAATGATATGTTACAACAATTAAATGCAGTTTCAGGAGCGGTAGACTTAAAAATAACCTACAGCAAAACAAAAATACTGAGCTAAGACCAGACAAATATAACAATATAAAATCATACCATAGAAAATGTTGAACATTATGTATATCTAGCTCATGTTATCAAACTAGGAAAACCAAATCAAGATGCTGAAATTAAAAGAAGAACACAACTGGCATGGGGCGCTTTCGGCAAATTAGCATAATATCTTGAAAAATACCTCCATTCCTGTAAACTTAAAGAAAAAGGTGTATAACACATGCATACTACCAGTTTGTACTTACAGCTTGGAGACAGTAGCCCTTACCAAAAAATCTGCTTAAAAATTAGAAACAACGCAAAGAGCAATGGAACGAATCATGCTTGGAATATCACTAAGGGACAAGATTAGAAACATCGAGATAAGACGTAGAACGAAGATTAGGGATATTGTGGAAGAAACTGCAAAAATGAAATGGTGCTGGGTGGGTCACGTAACCCGATATAATGACAACAGGTGGACACGGAGAATTCTGGAATAGAGACCAAGAACGACAACAAGAAGAATGGGAAGACCTCAGAAAAGATGGGTAGATGACATAAGAACAGTAGCAGGCAAACAGTGGATTAGTTTGGCGCAAGATAGAGAAAAATGGAAGCAATTGGGAGAGACCTACATTCAGGAGTGGATGGAAAATGGTTGACAAAGAAGTCTTCATTCTATAAAGAAATCCTTTGTCCACACAATTTCTAAGCCGATTTGGTAATAAGTAATCAAATTATGTTGTCTTACCAGAGCGTACCAAATTATGTTGTTCCACTCGGGCGTAATAAGTTATGTTGTGAATTGTTTTCTCTTCTACAATATAATTAGAAAGCCAGAGGTTGAAACTGGCTAAGTAACAAGATTTGGATCAAATAATCCTTCGTCGAAAATAATTTCTAAGTCGAAATGATAATAGGAAATATTTGATGAGTTTAAAAGCAGTTTATTTTATGTTGTGCTATCACAAAAATACTTTGTTACAAAAAAGTATTTAACTAAGATAATTTTTCTTGGATAAAACCTTAACTACTAAGTTAAGGTAACAGATAAGTTTGTTCTTATTTTTTTGCTATATAATTTGCTATATTTTTGCGAGATGAACTGTCCCATACGGGAACCGAGACGAGTAACGTAATTGTTTCCGGGATAAAACTATAATTCGTTTTAATAAATATCTGACTTTTATGCACCTCCTTATTATCGAAAATTGCTTTTGATGATATGACAGCCTGTGAAGAGTCGTTTATTACGTTCTTTATCCTATCATAATTTAGGGCGTAAAAAATAGCTGCACTTAAAAATTTATTAAACAAGTTTCCACTCAACTAAAGCAGCGTTGAACGTCCAGGAAAGCATTACTGTCTGCTTGAAGTTTAGGTGGGAGTACGATTGACGACAGCGTTTTTAATCGGCCACAACTCGTTTCGGGAGCTGTAAGTCTATTGAAACTATAAATGAAAATAAATAACAGTTCATTTTATGATTACTTTTGGTTAATGCCAGACCCCACATCCAAGTCGGTCAACTCAATTTGCGGAGATTAAGAATTGTTAAAAGCTCAGGTAAATAGTAGGTACCTAGAAATGAACGGACAGGCCCTGCATAATTAAATCTTAATGGTTTTCAGGTTTTCCATTGCAGAGCAAAGTAACGAAAGTATGTAAATATATGCACTTACCACTTACATATGCACTTTTTTCAAAAAATCCATAAATGTATAATATATGTAAAAATATACAACACACATATAATCCGCGGCCTATTCATAAGTTAAACTTTTGCTTCACTTTCATCTTTCATCTTTCATCTTTTGTTAGCTGCATATTTTTGTAAAAGAAATCATTTTGCAATTTTCTTTATGAATGTATGCTCATTTAACTAATTTTAGATGAATTGATGATGTGTATGAACTTATATACGAAACATATTTAATATAGAATGAAGTATAATATACTTTTCAGCATTTTAATATAGCCTATTAAAAAATTTTTTATTTTTGATGATTGTATTTTATATTTTAGAACATGCACAACTTTTTATAAATAATATGTTTTTACAAAAAAATAAAAATTAAAAAGTTTCCCATATGGTGCGGACTTCATTACATGCCCTGTATATAACGTTCCTCACTATGTTCTTTAAAGTATACATGGATTTTATATCAAAATCTTTGTTGCAACTTAAATTTTTCATCAATTTGAATAAATCGTTCAATAATATTTTCCATTTTTCCGAATTTTTTTCACAAGAAGAATAAGAATTTACAAAGATGAAATTACTTATCATTAGACTAAGGCAAATATAAAAATTGCATATTTTGCATTTAATGCATAAAAAATGCAAAAATGTCAAATTTTGCATATTTTTATAAAAGTGAGCATAAAGTGCATATAATTTGAAAATTTGGTGTTAATTATATATTTTTATATTCAAATTTGTAGATAGCATGAAAATGCCAATATTTAATTTTGTTTTATAATCACTTGGTATTCAAATTATTGGTATCATAACTAATAAAAGACAACGGCTTATAGTTTTGTCACGTTTTGTCCTAGAATTAAGGGTTTGTGTTTGCCAGTTTGTCTCTAGGTAAAAATTTTTATTTTGACGGTCAGTTTTACTTAGTTTCACTTTGTTGTAAAACTGGAGGCGTAAACAACGTATATTTCTAATAATGAATAATTATTGTGTTTTGGAAATGCCGGAAATAAGCAATGTTTCAACTTGGATAAAACCTCACAAATGTATATGCATGCTATGTATACGCATAAAGTTTATTGCTCATGTTGTAGAACAACCGAGAGTACATACGCATTATTTTTCATTTCATTTTAAAAATTTACACGGTGGTACAAACAAAGAATTTAAAATTGGAGATTAGGTTTAAGAAAAGTAGCGACACAAGGCTAGTTCGCAATAAATCGATGTATTTTTTCTTTTTTTAAACATTTTTTAAACACCTTGCGATAAAAAATAGGGTCAAACTCCTTATAAATTATTGCTTATTTTATCTGAACGGTGAAAACAGGACAACATTTAAAAATATTTTATCCAAACTTAATACTTGTCACTTGTTTAGAGCATGGAATAAACAGAGTTGCGGAGGAAGTAAGAAAAAAACTTCCACTAATTAACAGTTTAATAGCGAGCGTCAAAAATGTATTCCTGAAATCACCTGTAAGAATACAATGTTACAGAGATGTGCTTCCTGCTGTTCCACTGCCACCGCAACCCATTTTAACACGTCGAGGAACATGGTTGGCAGTAGCTAATTTCTATGCTGATCATTTTGTTGATTTAAAAAAAAATAATTAACCTTTTAACGGATGATAGTTCTAAAGCTAAGCAAGCCTTCCAAAATAACATCCTCCAACAGCAACTCTCATTCATAAAATCAAATTATAGTTGGAATCCTCCAAATTATCATTGTTAGAGAGTACAGTTTTAATAAAAGAATTTGAGTCATTGTGTCAAAACGTTAAAGGTACTATTGGAAAGGAAATTTTTCTAAAATTTAAAGTAACCATGAAAAAAAATGGTGGTTACCAGGTTCTTTCTGATATGGTCCAAGTATTAGCTGGGATATTTCCGAACCACTTAATTTAGAACCATCTATTATAGTAAATTTGAAAAATGTCCCAGTTACATCAGCTGATGTCGAAAGAAGTTTTTCCATTTACAAGTATATGTATTCAGATAGAAGCCATAAGTTTTTATTAGAAAATTTTGAACATCATTTGATAATCTATTGTTACCACAATTCAAAATAATATTTATATTTTAAAATAATTGTATGTATTTATAATATTGTAAATATTTTTGTAAATAAAAAAATATTGTAAATATTTTTTTATTACAAGCATATTTTTTACACAAATATGCATATTTTGCATAAAATACTGCATATTTTTGCATAAAATACTAAATATTCATGCGCATATTTCATACTTTTTTATTTGCATATTTGCTTAAGTCTACATGTTATAGTTAGAGCTCTGAAAATTAATTCTAGTTTCATAGCTTTTATTTTATTAATAAACTCTAAAATCTGAAGCGAAGTTAGTTTCTGGTGTATTGCTATCTCAAGGTATCTTAATATAATTAAGAAGTGTTGAGAGGGTAGTGTTTATATTTTATGTGAGTTAAGATGTAGTTTGTTAAACGTGGATCGTTACAGATTTTACTCTAAGTTAATATTTAAGTTTTCCAAGAAATATACATAAAATGCATATATATATATATATATGCAGTTATATGCATTTTAAATTTTATCTTTAAGTATGAGATATGGTAGTGTTTCAGTGAACATACTGTCAATAAAATTTTTATATGAAATTTTAGAAAAGAATTAGTTTAGTAGTAATTAGTACATTAATTTTATACAGGGTGCCCCCGAAAATAGTGCGTTCCTTAAAGGTATAGGTAGAACACACCATTTAGAGCAAAAAAGTCATAACATTTTTTCTAAATTCAACCTTTTGACCAAAAAACGAAAATATATTTTGGTATGCAAAAAGAAATCTGTCAACTACGTGCAGTACGAAAATCTAAAAGCAGACAGTGACAACTTTAGTAAACAGATATTTTGGAACAACACCGCGAAAATGTTTTTGATTCGTAAATAATACCATGATATGTTGATTATTTATGTAGAAGCGTAGTGTAACAGTAATTTAGCTGTCCAAATTTATTTCGGGAATTTATGTATATTTGAATGTCAAAACATGTTGTTCATAGAACATTTAGGGAACAACTCCTACATCTATACCAATATCAAAGAGTAAAAGATTTACAATAAGGTTATCTTCTCCTAAAATTAACATTTTGGATGTGATTTCAAGATAAATTGTTATGTGTGGATAAAGCGTGTTTCACGAGAAACGGTGCGTATAATTTTCATAATTGCCACATATGGGGTGACAAAATCTATTATTTTATACATAAGACAAATTTTCAACTAAAATTTAGCATAAATTTAAGTGCTGGAATAATTATCAATCGTTTGATAGGACCATATAAATTACCCAGAACACTAAATGGAGAGGCCTACTATATTTTTTACAAAATATTGTGCACGGTAAACACATCGTGAAATGTGGTTTCTTTACGACGAAGCCCTAGCACATTTTACCTGAACTGTTAAAAATCTTCTTCATAATACTTATCCTCTTCGTTAGATTGGTAGGAATTGACCCATTCTATTGCCACCACGAAGTCCTAAATGCAATGTATTGGATATTTATTTTTGGTGATATCTAAAATCGTTAGTTTGTGATAATCGAGATGAAATCGAAACAGAAGCTGAATTACGGGAACGAATTTTTGATGTTGGAGAATACAGCAGCCGTCTTCTTAGATGTCAGTAAAGCCTTTGACAGAGTATGGCATGACGGTCTGCTGTATAAAATGAACGAACTGGGATACAGTAAGGCGATGAAATGCCTTCTCACCTCGTACCTAGCCAACAGAAGGTTCAGGGTTCGAATGGGGTCCACCCTGTCCGAAATCGGAACCATGAAGGCAGGGGTGCGACAAGGAGCTGTGCTGTCGCCTTACCTGTATACCATATACACTTCAGACACCCCCAGTGATCATCGAACTATGCTCAGTCTGTACGCCGACGACACTGCTATAGCTGCTAGCAGTAACAATCCAAATCTGACCACCAGATACCTACAAACGGCCCTAAACCGTCTGCAATCTTGGTGTGTTACGTGGAAAATTGCCGTTAACCCGGACAAAACACAGACAGTCGTGTACAAAAGACGTCAAGGAATACCAGACAGGGCTAAATATCTCGGAGTAACATTAGATAGACGTCTTACCTTTACTGATCACATAAACTAAACGGTACATAAGGCAAAGATCCTCAAAAGTCAGCTCTCCTCGCTAATAGGGAGGAGAAGTAAATTGAGGTTCAAAACAAAAATAAGAATGGCAAACGCCATCATTCTGCCATCCCTCACATACGCCTCTGCAGCGTGGGGACATGTATGTAAAACAAACAGGAAGAAAATCCAAACTGTACAGAACTTCATGATCAGGGAGGCTCTTAAAATCCCTACGTACGTGCCTTTAAGGTACGTATATATAGATTCGCAACAAAAGAGAGTCCTGAGCATGATGGATGAACATGCATATGACCTTTTTGAAAACCTCAGAAAACATCCAAACCGTTTGCTAAGAGAGCTGGCAAACTACGATCCAAATCTAAGGACGGTACATAGACGGCCTAAACAACAGCTGGCAGGATATGGGGGCAACCCCGATTGAACGTAAAGAAAAGATACTCGCATAGAAATCCCCGATAGCTTAACAGTTTTTGACCCAAAAAAACACAAAAATACAAAAAAAACCAAAAAACCAAAAAAACGAGCGTATGATCAACCAAAAAAAAAATACCCTAAAAATCCCCAACCCACCCCCTATTTTTATTATAATTTGTTTTATTTTTGTTATTTATTATTTCACTAACCAGTTAAAAACAAAAAACAAAAAACCCAAAAACATATACACGGGATGTGTGAGAGCGTTATACACTTGGGAATGCACATCTTACCCACCCTTAAACTCTACCCTTATTATTTTTCACCCAAAACCCCTACTAACAATCAAACTGTTGACAAATAAAGTAATCAACACTGGACACAGATACACACCTTATTAAAGCCCATCAGGCTAAGGCCCCTCAGGTATGCCCTTCAGGCAAAACACTTCAGGAAACAGCCCTTCAGGACCAAATTGCCCTAGGCAACCGCGAAACCTAAGCATCGAGACCCCCTGATCGGACACACATTTTTCCGGGACACAGAGCTCAAAGTTATTCAAAAATTAAACTCAGTAAAGTAAATAGGGAGAAAAGTTACACTAAGCTACCCCTACAGTCAGGTGGCCTAACCACAAGTCAAGAAAAACGGAGGGTGTTTTCTTTTCCCAAAATCGCCCGACGTAATAGTTCATAGCCTCCTCTGCGTATGTCAGACGTAGAGGAGGAGTGGAGGAAAAACCTGAGGGTCAGATAGGTACCGAGCCGAAACGACTAGCCCTTTTGGAACGTGACCGGTCTGATCTTCGGACATGGGGGTCCCACTGACTAGCAGTGGCACACTCATGTTCCTAGGGGTTGGGATGAACTCATGTGTGTGTGTGTGTGATGTTGGAGAAGCTATCCGACATAATTTAGCATTACTAACAATTGGATTTGTCGTATCAATGCAAGGTGGAGTTCACTTTAAACATTTATTTTAATAATTATTCTCAAGTAAGTACAAGTATCTAGTTTAATTTTAGTTCACCAGTAAACAAATTACTAATAGTCCGAGCATAGTGTAAAAAAAATAAATTGGAATTACTAATAAATAAAAAAAAATGAATTGGAATAATTAATAAACCGTTTTCTGTTGTATGCCGTTTTCTCAACATTCAATACCTTTAAAGCCTAATAAATACATAATACTAGTTGAGTTAAAAGATAAAGGGTTTTTTATTGTAAGTAATTGACATTTTAACGATTCGTTTAAAATTATGCCATATTTCAAGACATTTCAGAAAAACATTACAAATAATTGTTCTTAGTCGCATTAATTACTTTTTAGTAATTAAACCATAGTACTTACTTACTTAACCCTTAACCAACGTGGTGAATTAATTTTACACAAACGACGTGGTAGAGTCCCTGGGACACCATGTTGTCAAACTGACAATTTGTGTTCTGAATGTTATGTTAGAGTTATTGAAAGTTAAAAAGACATTTAAAGAAAGCATATTTATTATAAAAAGTCAAAGAATACAAATAATACCAACTTATAGGAAAATAAAAATTGAATGAACCGAAAAATCTGTTATCAGCGTTTGCGTTGATAAAAATACAAATTATTTTATATAAACATTTTTTTTAAACACGTCTTTAAAACTATATTGAATACTATTTACACATTCATACACATTTTTTTGCTACATTGCAAACAGATCGGTTGTTTACACTGTATACACAGAAAACTTGTCTTCCTTTTCAATTGTGGGTTACATAAATAGCAGTACTTCCTAGCGTTCGTGGGTAAGGTATCTGTATGATCTTCATTTTCGGTTGGATTTATTCTTAGCACCTTTTGAATGCTGAGTCCTAGTTCTCTTGTAAGACGGTGGTTAATTTCTCGTTCTCGAAGAAGTGGTTCTTATAGTTGTTGTGCCAAAATCTTCAGAAACTCTAATCTTTTATATTTTGTTCTGTTGGCACAAGTCTGGTGAATAATATATGCATTTAATGCACTCATATCGATTATTCTAAAAAATATGTTCATCGGCCAGCTGAATTTACGCCTGCTTCTGTATTGTTATAAAAGGCATTTATTTCCGGTAACCCAGTTTCGATATTATCTTCTTTCGTATGATGCAGCGAGGATATTAAAAGCACATCACACACAAATTATTATATAATATAACATCTACATTAATAAAACATCTACAAGCTCCACTGACATGTACCAGTTGTCGCCTGTAACATTTCTATTACTGACAAAGATCGGCTTGCAAAGGCGAATTACTGCTTGGGAGGGAATAGAGAGTTTTTTTTCTTCTGCAGTCAAATCCTTTAATGCATCAGATCCTTTTCCAGAATATATATAAGTAATTGATGGATTCGACCGTTACTTGATGGAAATTCATTTTATGTAACAATAAAACAATGAAAACTTTGTTTTCAAAACTTCCACAAAATTTATTTTAAATTCTTATCACTACAGCTGTTTCGGCTAATTGCCTTTCTCAACTGATCTGTTTTTGGCATGGGTTTACACTTTATAGTCTCTAATGAAATAGGTTGAGGAGGGGAGAACTGTTTGTCTCAAGCTGGTCATTCAGAATTATATATCTGTGTTTTTTAATTTGTTGATTTCCATAGATTCTAACAAAGATAGCTTAAGGCCTTTATTTTGAATGTGTAGAATTTTAAATATGTCATTAAAAGAATGATTATGATCTAGAAGGTGAAGTGCGTATGTAGAATCTGTTTTTCTATTATTGAAAGCCCTTTTATGTTCTGCTATTCGTTTATTAAAATTTCTACCTGTTTGACCAATGTAAGTTTTTGGGCAGTCGCCACATTTAAGTTTGTACACACCACTGTGTAATTGTTTTTTATGTTGACTCTTGTTGTTTTTAATATATTTGCCTAGTTTGTTATTTGTTCTGAAAACTGGTGTTATTCCTTTCTTTTTTATGTGTTTGGCTACTTTTGTTGATATTTTGCCTGTATATGTAATCGAGCAGAAGGTACTGGGTTTTTTCTCTGGTGGTGGAAATACTAAGTTCAGGGCTTTCTTGTGTAGTTTTTGATTTAACATTTTATTAATTGTTTGTTCGTTGTATCCATTGTTTACTGCTATTTGCTTAATGATATTTAATTCTGTCACAAAATTGTATTTTGACATAGGAATTGCTGTTAATCTATGTAACATACTATGATAGGCTGCCAGTTTATGTTGTGTGGGATGGGATGATGAATTGTGAATAGTCGTGTCAGTATGGGTAGGTTTATGAAATATGGAGAAGTCATGTTTGTTTTTAAGTCTGGTAATTTTTAAATCTAAAAAATTTATGGATTGATTTTGTTCTGTTTCTATTGTAAATTCAATATGACTATGAAGAGAATTAATATACGATAAAAATTGGTCGAGTTGCCTGTTAGTTCCTGTGAAACATACCAGTACGTCGTCTACATATCTCCACCAATATAAAAACTGTTTGAAAATGGGATGTTTTGAAATCTTTGTCCCTAGATGATCCATAAAAATATCTATTTTTGTGGATCATCTAGTGTTACCTTGATTCGCTCGCAGCACTAAGAATTATTAGTTAATGATTCATTAACTAATAATTCTTGTACCGAGTTTGACCTGAAGATGCTTTGTAAAGTGTAGAAAGCGAAACCGGTCATTTTGGTAGTAAAATTAAATTGATGGTGAGTAAGTCTTATTTTATTTCTTTTACTTATTTGAAATGGACTCACACAAGCAACACATTCATGATTTGAATAATACTGTATTAATTACATAATAATATAATTAATTAATTAATTATATATAATTAATAACTAACCAATTAAGTTTAATAATATTTTTAAGGTAGAATTGAATACAAAATAATTTAAAACTTTGTGTTAATTTAGATTTAAAATCCTAACGCCATCTGAACAAAGAAATCTGAACTACTGACATTTCAACCTATGAGTCAATCATATTTTTTTTTTTTTTTTTTTATTTAAACAAATATACCCGCATCAACCACTAAGGGTTATTAGCGGGGGGACATACACAAACAGTAAGATACATATTGTTGCATAAAAAAAATATTTTTTACAATCTGGTATATAGTTTAGTCATTTTAAGATAACTTAATAAAGACTGTAAATTTGACGTTAGTATACTTTTTAAATTATCACTAAGGGCACACGCGATTCTTTCGTTCTGGTACACTGGACACTCAACAATTATATGTTTCACTGACAACTGAGTATTGCACTTGGTACACAACGGAGCAGCCTCCTGGTTGAAGATATGCTTGTGTGTAAGGAAAGTATGTCCTATTCGGAGTCGGTTAATGATGACTTGGTCTTTTCTATTATTTGGTAAGATGAGTTTGGTTCCTACTTGACTTAGACATTCTTTGAGTTTATTAGCAGTGTGATCCCAAGTAGTTTGCCACGCTCTGTATACGTGGGCTTTGATATTTACTTTGTGATCAGTCCAAGGCATTTGATTTATGATAGCAATACTTTGGTCGGTGGTTGCATTGCTTGCCAGAGAGTCCACTTCCTCATTACCACTTATTCCCATATGGGAAGGTACCCAGATAAAGGAAATATCTTTTTGTTGAGTCTGTAGATAAGATAACTCTTCTTTGATCTTGAGAAGTATGGCGTGAGTTGTATATAGCTGTTTTATTCCAAGTAATGCGCTCATTGAATCGGTGATGATAACAAATTTGCTTTCATTGATAGAACAACATTTTTTCACGGCCTGATGAATTGCCGTAAGTTCTCCGGTATATATACAACAATTTGTTGGGATTCGTATGGTAGACTTGACGTTTTCGTAGATGTAGGCTGCAGCATGTCCTTCATGACATTTGGAAGCATCAGTGAAGATTTGATGGGTTGTTGGGTATTTGGATATTACATTTTTATAAGCTTGCTGTATAAGGAAAGGATGTGTGGAATGTTTCGGGAGTTCTTTTAGAGACGTGTCTATTTTTGGATGTTTAATCATCCAAGGAGGAACATTTACATGAATAGGCATAGTAAGACTGAACTGTTCTAAATTAAGACCAATACGTTTTATTCGTTCGGGAAATGGTAGTTTTTTTATTGCAATGTTTCTGTAAAGATCGGACGTTATATTTGTTCTGCAAAGTATTGTTGAGTAGGTTACGTTGCTGTTGTTTGCTGAAATTCTGGCAACGTAATTTAGTGATAGGAGTTGCCTTCGTTGGCTTAAGGACAGTTCATTAGCCAAAACTTGTAAGCTACTTACTGGACTAGTTCTTGTGGCACCTAAAACTAATCTTAAGCACATATTTTGAATGTAGTCAAGTTTTTTTAAAGATGTTTTGTTAGCAGTATCGTAGCATAAACAGCCGTAGTCTAGTTTACTTCGTATTAGTGATCTATATAGAGTAAGTAAGGTTGTTGTATCTGCCCCCCAAGAGGTATTTGACAGCATCTTTAGTAGATTAATTCTGGATTGGCAAGAACGTTGCAGATTGGTGATGTGGGTTTCCCAGCTTAAGTTACGTTCAAAAGAAAGTCCTAAGAAATTTATTTCTTCTGCTTGTTTCAAGACAACTCCATTTAGTGTTAATTGAACATTAGGATAATTTTTTCTTTTGCTAAAAATTAAATAACGTGTCTTTTCACTAGAGAATATAAAACCCGTGTTTTGCGACCAGCTTTCAATTGTGTGTAAGGTAGTTTGCAGTATATGTGTTCCCAGAGTTACATTGTTTGTTCTTAGATAAATGACTAAGTCATCTGCATATAGGCTAGTAAATACAGGTAGTTTTATTTGATGTATAATACTATTTATTGCAACTAGAAAAAGAGTAGGACTTAGAGTAGATCCTTGTGGAGTGCCGTTTTGAAGTACTCGTCTGGAGGATGTAAATCCATTGGTTCTGACTCGAAAAGTTCGTGTTTCTAGAAAATTTTTAATAAAAGACAACATGTGCCCTTGAACATCCCATTCTTGAAGTGTTTTTAGTATAAGATGTCTCCATGTTGTGTCAAACGCTTTTCTTATGTCAAAAAACACGGCAATAAGTTTTTGGTTGTGCAGAAAGGATTCATGTATACTTGATTCAAGTGTTATTAGATTGTCTGTTGTGGATCTACCCGTACGAAATCCACTTTGTCTGATACTTATTAGGTTATTGTTTTCGAGGTACCATTTAAGACGATAATTAAGGATTTTTTCTAAAAGTTTGCAGGTACAACACGTAAGTGATATTGGACGATAGGAATTTGGATCGTCTTTTGGTTTATTATATTTAAGGATTGGAATTATAGTTGCTTGCGACCATAGATCAGGAAAGTCATGATGAATAAAAATATTATTAAAAATATCAACTAATATTAGCTTTGCATTCAGAGGAAGATTTCGTAAGAAAAGAGGGTGGATATCATCAGGTCCTGGACTCGAATTTTTAGCACTTAAACAAAATTCTAATTCTTGAAGACTTACTGGTTTGTTTATTGGATTGCCACTCTCTGTGATTTGTATATTTGAAGACTCCGTTAGTTTTTTGTGCTCTAGAAAGGATAGGCTGTAATTAGAATCACTAGAATTAAGTTCGTATATATCTGCTAGTATTTCTGGAATATCTTCTTTGTTTGAATGCATTTGGTTATTATATGATAGAGTATCTATACCTCGAAAGTATTTTGTACCTTTTATTCTACGGACTTTGTTCCATATGTTGCCTAAGGGAGTGGAAGGATTGATTGAAGAAACGTACTTTTTCCAACTTTCTCGTTTTGCTTTTTTGATTAATTGTCTGCTTTGAGCTCTGAGATTTTTAAACCTTAAAAGGTTTTCGATAGTTTTATGTTTCTTGTAAACGTTAAAAGCGTGTTTAGACAAAGTGAGTGCTTGTGCAATTTCGTTATTCCACCAAGGAACTGGCTGCCTTTGACTCGATTTTGTTTTTCCCACTGCGATTGTTGCTGCAGAAATAATAATGTTATTAAATATTTCCAGGTTTTGGTTTGCGTTATTGGTTAAATTATATTTGTTGTTTGTTCTTCTATCAGTGTTCGATATAAATTCCAGTCAGCTGACTTTATTTTCCATGTCTGGTGAATTGGAAAAGTTGATTTATCATTAGTGTTTATGGTTATCGTGATAGGGAAGTGATCACTATCATATAAATACCCCAATGTGTCCCAATATAATAAAGGAGCTAGCGACGGACTGCATAAAGAGAGATCTATGGCAGAAAATGTACCATTGTATGAATTAAACCTAGTAGATTTGCCAGTGTTTAGTAAGACTAAATTTAAATTATCAATGAGATTATTTAGGAGATTGCCACATTTGTCGGTTTTGTTACTTCCCCATGTACTGTTGTGACAGTTAAAATCGCCTAATATTATTTTTGGGTGTGGAATTTGGTTTAAAACATTGCTCAGTTCAGTTATGTCTAAATCAGTAGGATGAGGTAAGTATACATTGCAAATATTGATTTTCATTTTGTGGGTGACTGACACTGCAACTATTTCGAGATTTGTTTGTAGTTGTATTTCAGTTGACTCTATGTCATCCCTTACAAAAATTGCTGTTCCGCTGCTTGAGTGATCTGCAACTCGGTTTCTTAGAAAAGGAACATAATTTTTTAATGTCACACTTTGGTGCTTGAAATGGGTCTCTTCTAGGCATATGACTAAAGGAAGATATTCGTGTATAAGAAGCTTAATGGATTCTATATGTGTAAAATAACCGTTGGGGTTCCACTGTAATATGAATGTGCTGGCCATTAACTCTTTATGTGTTAACTATTTATTGTTGAGAACTTGATTCTTGGTCAGTTTCGTCAGTAGAAGAAGGACTGTTGAAAAGCAGTTTCTTCTTCAATCTGGTGATATTGTTTTTTAAAGTTTTATTTTGTATTTGGGAATATATAAAGTTTAAAATTTCTTTTATTTCTTGGCTTTCATTTGAATAATTTTTAACAATGACTTCAGGATGTTTTGAGTGAAGGGAATTTGCCAGAAAATCACATATTTCATGAAAAGTAAGTGTAAAGGAAGGGTTTCTATTTTCAATTTTTTCTTTAATTTGATTTAGAATAATTGAAATATCTTCTTGGGTTTTAGGCTTTTTCTTAGGTTTTTGAGTATCGGGAGGAGGTTGGTCATTTTCAAGAATTTCAGGAGAGGATATTTGTCTTTTAGTTGCAGGAGTAATTTTAGTGCTTTTTCTATCGCTTTCAATTACTAAGGAATTATCTTGGAATATTTTTGGTTGATTCAAGATTTGTAATTCATTGTTTGTTTGTGAGGAAGTGGTTTGGTATTTTGTAGCTGATGCGTGATTTTGTATGGTATTGGGTTCTGGTTCCATTAATGTTTCGGTATCTTCTTGGTATTGGTTTCGTGGTTGATCTTGTAGCTGATTATATTTTTCATTGGTAGAGTTATGTGTATTCACGTGGTGGTCAGTTTCCATTTGATTAATTGAGTTGCTTGATGATGATAAAGAAGGACAGTCAGAATCTTGATGTCCGACAATCTTGCATCTGGAGCAGTTTAAACCATCTATGGAAATGTATAGTCGATATGATGTATTGTCAAATGAGATTAGAAATGAGTCAGGAATTGATGCATTTTCTAAAGGACTTATGAACATTTGCCTCCTAAAGCTGAGTACGTGGCTGTATTCTGAGTCTTGCATGCCTACTCGTAGAAACGTCATGTTGGAGGCGGATTTTATACCCATAGTTTTTAAGTGCTCTTCAATTAAGCTATTAGGTATAGTAGGACATACATTAGATATGATGAGTCTCTGGGCGGGGGTTATAAGTCTTCTTACTTCAATCTGGTTACCATCAATATTTATATATTTGTGGGAGCTAAGAAATTGATCAACTACATATTTAGAGGAGAGGTAGATGCAGATGCGATTGTTTGATATTTTGGATGCCCAAACAACATTTTTGGGCTGTACTATTGATCCAACAGCTTTTATATATTCGAAAACTTTTATTCCTTGTATGGTTGAAAGTATAATACCTTGGTCTTTTGAAGGATATTTGAAACTGTTTAATGCATTGGAGTAAGATATATGTGACGTAGTGGATATATTTCGTGAGGTAGTAGCTGATTCCGGTTCATCCATCTTCCCGCTGAGAATTTACGTACATTGGCACAGAGGATCTGAAGCCGGACTTGGCGACTTAATAAAATTAAACAGCAGCCTAGCCTAATTACTTGTTAGTAACAAGAACCAGCAAAAAGTTGTTGTCAATAATCGATAAGTTGAATTGAAATCGATAAAATATTTTGCCTTTTAAACTTCTGATTTTAAGGTTATTAATAATGCAGTTTTGTACTCACAGAATTCTACGATTTTCAGTACACTGTCACATTTAACTTTGAACAGGATTTTGATTTTAATATTATTCACTATTTACACGTTCAGAACTGAAGAAATAATAGTTTAAATATTTAAATTTTTAAGAGAAACTTTGAAATGCGTCTAAACACTTTGACAGTTTTTTGACATTCAATCATATTTTGTTTTTGAAAAAATACGTTTATTAATTACAAAATATTTTAAGATTTTAAGATTTAGTACAAAATGATTTAAAGTTTTATGTTAGTTTAGATTTAAAATTGTAGCGTCACCTAGGAAAGAAATCTGATCAGATAAACTGACAGATAAAATAAATTAAAATTATCTGACATAAAATATAAAATATTTATTTTGCAAATTAGAGTTCTGAATAAAAAGTGATCTGGAAACTAAATTGTGTTATTGTAGTTCGTTAATACGGTGTAGGCTATCGAGAAATCAAAAATATAACCTTAATATTGTTGTTTAGTGTAGGTTAGTGCGAGAATATAATATTTCATGCAGAATTGAACATTTAAATTTTTGTAGTGATAAAGACTTTTTTAAAAGGTTAAGATTAAGTAAACCGACAGTGATCTATATTCTGAGAAAATATTGTAAATAGTTGTTAATAAAGGATTGTAAAAGTAGATGTATACATATTTTCATTAACTTAGTTTAGGGCTTTAATATTTTCATAATCTTGATAACTAAAAGGATAAAAAAGGATTAATTAACCTTTTTCAAGAGATATTGATTCAATAATAGTAGTATCAGATTCCAAATTGAAAAATATGCACATAGTTCCTAGGTTGTCAGATTCTTTTAATAATTATAAAATACATTGAATTATAAATAAAAAAGACTTAGAGTAAGAATACAAAATATCCAGAGTGTAGTTGGACATTTTTAAAACTTTCAATAAATCTTTTATATAATACATGGAAGATACTTTTTGGATATGTTTTTCTAGGTACCTACCAGGTAGGAATCAGTAATTCTGTATTCTTGATAAGAAGTTTAAATGGAGATAATAGAAATGGGTTTGTACAAGGAGATTCTGACTATAAACTAAAATCATTTTTAGTCCACTAAACAATCGAATTTCCATAATGAATTTCATATTAGAACCAGATATGCAACATAATTTTTTATATATGGAAGAGACGGTTTAGATACTATTTCATCCAGTGGAAGTAAGTGTAAGATTGACAAGAAGATTCAACCGTTCTAATCTACAGCAACAGTCTACGAGTATAACCTAGCGAGAGATCAAAATTAAGACAATTTTGAAGATAAATTGCTAAATGAAGTCATTATTGAACTTTTTGAAGTTGAAGATGTTTCAGCTACCCTTATATAATATTTTAGTGTTATGGAAAAACCTGAGAAGAATCATTAAACATGTATTATTTTTTTATTTGTTATTAAATTTTTCTTTACATCATTTAATTTATTCTTGCCACCACAAATTATATAATCAGAAGTGATATTAAAATATTATTGTGATTTCTTTAACAATTAATTAAATATTGGTGTGTTCCAAGATAAATTTTACATTTATTTTACAGATAATTTTTTAACTGTTCTAACAACCATTCAAATTTCGTCATTTTGTGTCATGTGGAACAATTTCACCCAATCATGTCAACATTAGACTGATAATTGCATTCAGTGCAATTTTCAATCCCTATGACAACACGATCGAGTTTGACAACTTCATCCAAATAAATTTCAAAATGTCACGTTTCGGCAATGAGAATGTTCAAAGTATAAATGCGCTAATCAAAGAAAAAATTCCCAGAAATACAACCTACAGTCACAAATATATTTGGGGAATATTCATGGAATTTTCATGGAATATTCATGGAATATTCATGAATATCTTCTATAGTAGAGAACAGCAACGAATCTAATGTTAACTTAAATTTTAATAATTGCACTTTTACTAACTGTACTTTTAATAAATAAATGTTTCGTTATGTTGAGTTGTGATTTTTTTTTCGAAAAATTATCCGCCGAATATCCCTCAGACATTGCTGAATGCCTCATAATTCCATGACAAATTTCTCAAGCTCGTTGCTTGGTACCAGCACTCAGCCTTCGGCTTCGTGCTGTTACCAAGGAACGAGCTTTCGGTTGTCATGAAATTATCTCGTCTGTTATCGATGTCCTAGGAATATTACTACTGATAAGTAACCGCAACATAATTTGACGAGTATATTTTATTTTATAAATAAATGCCAGATAACTATCTGTCAGATAGGACAATATTTATCTATACGTGAAAAGACCCCAACAGTGGCTACGATCAACTTTTATAACAATCCCTAAAAAACCTTATGCCAAAAAATGTGAAGATTATCGAATAATAAGCCTTATGAGTCATCTCCTAAAATTTTTTTTTTAATTATACATAAAAGAATATATAAAAAGTGTGAAGAACATATGACAAACACTTAATTCGGCTTCAGGGATGCATTGGGTACTCGAGAGGTACTTTTTGCAATACAAGTTATCTTTCAAAGATGTAGAGACATGAATTGTGATATATATATATATATATATATATATATATTTATATATATATATATATATATATATATATATATATATGTATATATGTGTGTGTGTTTTGTTGATTATCAGAAAGCATTCGATAGAATAAAACATGGCGAACTGAACAAAATATTAAATTTAATTGATCTAGACAGCAGAGATCGCCGTATAATAAACAATATCTATTACAAACAAACTGCACCTGTTAGAGTTGGGGATCAGTTAACAGACGACATAAAGATAAAGAGAGGTGTGCGACAGGGATGTATATTGTCCCCATTATTGTTCCATACATATTCAGAGCACATTATGAACCTAGCGCTAACCGACATAGACGAGGGAATACTTATAAACGGAGAACGATTGAACAATATAAGATAAGCTGATGATACTGTCATTTTTGCAGGCAGTCTTGAAGGTCTGCAGACACTTGTCTTCAAGGTGGCACAAGTAACTAGCAGGTTTGGGCTTGATTTTAACATCAAAAAAGCCAAATACATAGTTATAAGCAAAAATAGGATACCCCCCGGTCAATTACTAGTTAACCAACAACCTATAACACAAATCACCAACTTTTGTTATCTGGGTGCAAACTTAAATGAACAGTGGGACCAATCCATGTAAATTAAGATAAGAATCGAGAAGGCAAGGTCAGCTTTCGTCAAAATGAAGTGGAGTCATGGACCTTAACTGAAGCATCACTGAAGAGACCCGAAGCATTTGAGATGTGTTGCTATAGACACATGTTGAGGATTTCCTGGATATACAGAGTTACCAACGAAGAAGTACTACATAGAATAGGTAAAGAGCGCGAACTAGTCGTAACCATAAAACGTCGCAAAATAGAATACCTGGGCCATATAATGCGAAATAAACAACGATATAACCTACTTCGGACCATACTTCAAGGTAAAGTGCATGGAAAAAGAGGTCCAGGACGAAGAAGAATATCCTGGCTGCATAACCTGCGAAAATTGTTTAACTTAACCACTACCGGACTTTTCAGGGCAGCCGTCAACAAAGTCAGAATAACCATGTCTGTTAGTGTCCAACAACCAGAACGGATAGGCACCATAAGAAGAAGAAGAAAAAGACCGGCTTTTTCATGTAAGAATTTATTATTTTAAAAATTTAATTTTTAATTCTTTTGAAAATTTTGTTGACCCTAAAAAATTGGCTGCGAATTTGGTGATCGGTAAAAAATATAATACAAAACTCGAGCTTTCCCAACAAATAAATTGTCAAACTAGAATTATTTGTTATGAAAGTTGTAAAACAGATTAAAATATTATTCTGTTGTCATCCTAGCCTTAAATAGGAGGAAGATAGAAAAAAGAAGTGGAGTGATTATAGATGCAATTGACTGGATCCTCCGTCGCACGGTGATGGGCAAAATCACTAGTGAAAATGATAAACACTTATTATAAACAATGAATTATTAAAGTAAAAAAATGTCATGATGTAGTTAGTTCAATAAGTAATTATTATATATAATAAGAATTAAATTATAGTGATATATATATATATATATATATATATATATATATATATATATATATATATATATATATATATATATATATATATATATATATATATATATGAGTTTATTACTTTTAAAAACTGAAGCCGCCCCATTAAAATAACTATCTAGAAAAAAGCTCATTTTGGAAAGTAGTTGCGGCAACTGTTTGAAAAAGAACTATCTTTCTATTTTACAAAGGCGACTTTGACTTTGAGCGAAAGAAAAGCCATCAGCGTAAAATTTTCCCTGCCGCTTTTTCTTCACGTCCTGTATTTCAATGCAAGGCCTCCTTGATAAATGAGCTATAAGTTTTCTGGGCTGAAGTAGTAGTAGTAGGCTATGAATAATAAATCGCTACATATTCGGAATATGGTTTTTGCACGTGTTTGGAATACAATACCCACCTGTATTACTACAGTGCAGCAAAAATCAGTTATTGATTTATGAACTTCCAAGTTTTTTATTTCGACCGAAAGAGAAGTCGATAATTTCACACGCACGTGAGACGCATGTGGAGGGTTGCTTAACCTTAACTTCAAGGTGTCTGCTAATTTTATGATCATATATTATTTATGTTACTTTTTATGAAACAATTTTCGATCGGGAAGCTATACGGTGATATAAGTCACATTTTTTGTGGTGACATATTGAGGTTACATTGGTTTTAAACAAACTAAATGTCCTGTGTGATTTTCAATCAGATTATATTTACGGTACGTCAGCTATTTAGTTTATTTTATTATTTATTTATTTTAATGTATATCTAAATAAATATAAAATACTGGAAATGATGGGCTTAAAACATATTTAAATTTTTTTGGACTTTAGGACTATACTTTGAGTCGTACTTCTCATCCATCAGAGGAGTTTAATTTATTCACGAATATAAGTTTATTCACAGTTCTGCTTTAGATTCTTTACTGCTAGGTTTAAAAAAAGTGCTGGACTTTCTCTTGAACCAAGTACTTACTTCTTCATGTTATTACTTTGGTTGGCAATACAAATTATAATTGTAGTTTTAGAAACTACAATTACAAATAGCTAGTGCATTTCACATCTTAATGACTTAAGTACTACATTTGTCTTTGATGGTATTTTTTTGTTGGTAGATGGTTTTTTTGTTTACACATACGCTGAAGAATCTTCTAGTTGATTATTTTGTATTTATAAACTTTGCAATATCCGCTTGTATTTTATTGTTTGTTTTATTATTACAAGCTTATTGTCAAAGTTTCGTATTTGTATGTGAAAACAGAGAAAATGTTCTATCATCTTTTTATACGAGTTTTTCAGAAGCTTCAGAATAAGGTTTGGTCTTGTAAAATTTTTTATTAGGTAACAACACTGTTGATGTTAGCTCCCAGATAATTTATGTTAATAGAGGTTATTTATATATAAGATTTTTCTTTGTATTATTCATGGAGGAATAAAAAGGCATTACAAAAGAGACCTAGATGAAACCCAGTTTGAATTTAGGAATGCGCTAGGTACCCATGAGGCAATTTTTGGCTTAAACTTACTTTTCCAAAAATGCTAACGTAAAGATGTTTATATAGCTTTTATCGATTATAAAAAGGCTTTCGATAGGGTAGAGTATGAAACGCTTTTGAATATATTAAGAACCAGCATTATTAAGGCCTACATATCATAGAAAACTTGTATTGAAAGCCGTAAGCAGTGGTACGAATCGATGAGAGATTAACTGGCGAATGTTACATTGAAATAGGCATCAGATGTATCCTATGCTCGCTGTTATTTAATATTTAGTCGGATATAATTTTCAAACAGACTTTGTAGACAAAAACTTTTAAGTGAAAGTCAATGGTAAAGTTTGTTTAGCAGAAAATGGTTGACTTCAATTAGTACGGTCGTAAATATTATTAAATTTATCTGACTTGGCCCATTGTTAAGACTTTGTACCTCAGGTACAAATATCGAGAACGATTTCCGAAATGGAAATTGAAACGTCAATAAACGTATTTTAACCTTTAATTGTGGCTTATTCCCAGTTAAATAGTAATTAATTTAAAATGCCACAAGAAAATAGCTTCAGAACAATATTAAGAAACACTGTTATCTTATGCGATAGTCTCCACGCCCGTTAAGAGTTATTAGATAGCGTAAACATGACAGAAAAAGAAACGGGTCTAAAAATGAATGCTTCTAAGATAAAATTTGTGATATTTATTCTCTAACTTAACGACAATGCTTCCAAATAGATAGATCAACAAGAGTTACCTAATTTAAATATATGGGATGCTACATTACAGACTAACTAAACCCAAGGAAAGAAATTAATTGCAAAACTAAAGCAGCTGGCACAACATTTCTAAAAATAAAATCATTTTTCTGTAACCACAGCTTAAACCAAAAATGAGGCTGATACAATTAATTGCTTAGAGGCGTTTGAGTTGTAGCTGCATATAAGAATGCTTCGAATACCCTGGATAGCGATGAAGATCAACAAAGCAAATTAATGTTAAATAGAGCATATGTCGCTTGTGAGTTATTAAAAACTATAAAAATAAGAAAAATGGCATACCTAAAGCATATTATTAAAGGAGAACAGTGAAGAATCCATCAGCTTGTCACGAAATATAAAATCGAGATCCGCAGAGGAATTGGGAGGGAGGAAGATGTCATGGCTCAAAAATATTAGCGATTGGAGATCGAATATGGTACCGAACCAAGAAAGGACAGGTAATTTGTTTTATTTTTGGTCTCTTAATATGTGGATGTATGATTATTTACTTTTTTGAAAATACTAGCATTTTGGTTTTGAATACGTTTAGATGCATTGAAAATATTTCGACATGACGGAGAATGGAATTTGTAATGTTCTTTACCTCTTCTTCTAGTTCCGTGACCATTATCGATCGTTGGATATTATGTTGGCTACCATATTCGCTACCTTTATTGACAGCATATCGTGACTTTATTGCAGTGACAGCAGTTCTAAATAAGAATGTTATCGATTTTCCTTACTATTGTATTAGATTTTTCAGGAAAAATGGTCTTCTTCTACTAGGACTAAGTCTACCTTCAATCTTTCTTGGATCTCTTTAGCTCTGGTATGTTGTTTACTATTAGGACGTTAGAGTCTGCGTACCTGATGATGTTTATGGTGATTTCATTTTTTTGATTCGTCTAATGCTTCCCTAAATATAGATTGTGTATACAGCTAAACAGAATAGGAAAAAGTTGACTGTCCTGTGTTTTTCATTGTGTTACAAATGTTGATTTTAACTATTGTGATGGTATTTTACGTGAGTCATATATCTTTTGCTGTATATCTTTTATTTTCCGTCATTAATTAAAATTTTTTATCAAAAAGTTTTTTGATATATTTTTTCCTTTATTTCTTTTTTATTATTTCTTCAGAATATTTAACGCCTCTTTCTGTAAATACTTGCCATTTCTTTTACTTTCTTCTGAAGTGAAGATATCTTGTCAGTGGTTTGATCTTTTGACCTTTTGTTGACATCCAGTTTTCTTTAGCTACTTTTTACATGTTTTTAATAATTTTATTGAACTTGTTGTATGTAATTCCGTTTGTTTATTATATCTTCCTGTTATTTTTCGTAAATGATATTTTTATTATGGCTTATAGCTTAATGTAAGTACTGTGGCTTAATCCTATATAAATAGAACGTTTATACTCCAGTCGTCAAAGACGAAAATGCCACTAAACCTCTAAAAATCATCGAACGGGTTGAATTTTGCTGATAATGTAAATAAATTTTTTGGCCACTCCTACCTCCGGCTTTTCTAAAAACCCCACGTGTGAGGGAAAAATGGAAAAAAATGATTTACCAAGAATCTGTATGCTCTAGAAAAAAATGTTTCCAATGAAAAATATGGCCAAGATAATTTTAAACAAAAATGTTTTTAAGACTTTTTGTGTTATTACTACTTGTGTTTTACTATTAATGAATTGTGCTCTCAGAAACAACACTTGAAGCGACTGGCAATTTTAAATGTCAGTTACCCGCGCAAAATAAATTTTGCCTCATCTTTTGATCAAAGTGTCCTCTGAACAAAAATCAAAGTGTGTTTTGAAGGTAAAAAGTGCAGCTTTTGTGCGCATCTTTTGTATTTTACGGTAAATGAAGTCAATTTTTTTATAAAGGCGTTAAATAAATAGACTGCGCAATTTTTGTACTTTTCTATTATTCTTATAAGATCAATAGAATTTATCACTTTCATTGACCGCTTACTATAACATTTTTATTCATTCAAATTTAAAGCACGAATTTTTTAGTTTTGGCAAAAAATATAAGGTATTGGAATTATGCCTACAAAACCATAAATTTAAACTTTCACATTACAGACGATGTAAAACGTTTAAAACTGCTTTTACTTCAATTACACGAGGATGATTTTCGAAACTACACCACTTCAGCTACAAACTTTAGCTGCAGTCGGTTCACAATTTGTTGATAGCTCACTACAAGTTTAACCCTAATTAGAACACTGAAATACAGAGAGGATAGATAATATGATATAATAGTAAAAACCAACCTAAAACTGACGGTTTAAGACGTTTTCGACTAACCCACCTTATATCTGAAGGAATACAATACCTTATAATCCTATTACGGGGGTATTTTGAATGGTTAGAGATGAACGACCAGTGTCGTAGAGTATATGATTGAAACATAGGAAAAAGGCGCCAAATGTCGCCTGGCAAAATTTTCAACGTGTTTTAAATGTATCCATTATTTTGAATCCGGAGAAAACTAATAAATATTTTTGAAAAATTTAAACGCAGAATGAAAGATTACATTATTACTCAGGGCAGAAAGTCCCTGAAAACTTCTACAATGTTTATTTTAATATGTTATGTAACAGAGGAGAAAACAAAAGAGAAAATATAGTATAATTTTTAATTGAAAATATTGCATGCAAAAGAAACTTTTTATTTATTTTAAAAAATATTTCATTCTGCCTTTAAATTTTTCAAAAATGCTGTTTAGTTTACTCAGGATTTGAAAAAAAAAAATGAATACATTTAAAACACATTGAACATTTTGACAGGCGACATTTTGCGCCTTTCCCCTTTAATACCTTACGGTTACAACTATTATTACTTACCTTATATAATTACGGGTTAATAATTAGCGGTTGTGTCTCTACGGTCGCATCAATTATGTTATCAAGATCCCACATTTTTTGTTCTTCTTCTATTACATGCCTTACTGCATCTTTCCAGTTTTGTTCTGTAATATGTTGTAAAGACTCGTATAACAATTCACGTACAGCTTGTATTTTATATAACGTATTTTTTCTAGCCACATAACTTTTCATTTGTGCCCAAATGAGTTCAATTCGATTTATTTCGCAGTGGTAGGGTGGAAGTCTAAGGACTGTAATGTTTAGCCTTTCCGCCATTGTGTCAACTACGTATTCATTGAACTTAGATTTGTGTTGCCGGGCAATTTTTAGAAGTTCTGCTTTTACCATTCGATCTTTGTAAGGCAGATACTTATTCCGCAGCCAGTCAAGAATATCCTGTTTCTTCCACGCAGTCGTTGAAATTCTTTCTACTAGTCGTGAATGATAAGGTGCATTATCTAATACTATAATTGAATTTGGTGGTATGTGTTCAATTATCTGTTCAAAATACTCTTCGAAAACATCAGCTGTCATCTCCTCGTGATAGTCTTTTGTGCTTGTGGACTGAAATTCCAACAAACCATGCTTAACAAATCCTTTTTCACTGCCAATGTGAGAAATTATTAATCTACTGTCTTTACTAGAAAATGGGGAGATACCAGTAGACCAACCTTCCATAAAGGCTTGCCTGGAACTTAATATATTTTTATCTGACCAAATTTTTTTTAGAGTATGACCTGAGTTTACCCACGTTTCATCCTGGTAGAAGATGGGCCTTCCTTCATCCCGGAATTTTCGTATGGATCTAAGATAATTTCTTCTCCAACATATTATCTCCTCCCGGTCTATCAAAAGTGATTTTCGGTCTGATTTCTCCCACCGGAAATTTAATTCTTTTAAAACTTGTCACAATTTAGTTCGTCCGATATGAGGCAAATCCGGGACGTCTCTAACTTCTTGTAAAATTTTGTTTAGGTTTGGTATTTCTTTTTTGAAAAAAAAAAAAAATCCATGAATTTTCCTTCGAATACCATTTTTGGCAAATTCATCAATTTCAATAGGCTTTTCCCTCTCTTTAAGTATTCGTTTGTGTTTGGGTTAGCTATACCGTGTTTTTTTCTTTCTGATAGGAACCTATATATAGTTGACAGTACCGGTGTAAAACTTGATGATGTTGATGATGAAGCCATCACAAACAATCCAAAAAAACGAGCACGAGCGAAAGGTACGTATATGTTCGTAGGTATATGGAATAAAAAATCACTCACGCACTGCATATAATTCGCGAAAGAAATATTCGAGACTCTAATTACTGCCGTAGATGCGGATACACCGACGAGCCGTAAATTACATGCGATCAAAAACGTACTAAACAAAAAAATTGTTTTCGTTCGTAATAACTTCACCCTTTTAAGTTAAGTTTCGAATATAAACTGAACAAACGAGGCACGTGGCCAAAGCATACCCATTATATTATTAAAAATCTGAGGGATTCCATCCTAATTATCTTGCAACGAATAGTACCTTCGGATATGAATTCCAGGTTTTCTAATAAAGTGATTAAACGCGAAGATTAGTATTGAAATATCCAAAGAGATAAGGTATTCTTATTTACAAAATTGTTAATGGTTAAATTCTTATTTTTATTATTATAATTACATAACATTAGCCGTGAAAGTTTTAATTGTTTTTTTGCTAAATATATTAGTATTAAAATATTATTAATATTATATATAACAGTATTAAAAAATATTATATTATTATTTAATGAATAAACACCTCAGGAACGCCTATGATTTACGACCGTTTTATGAGTTTGAGGCACATTTCGTGCTCTCAACAATTTATGAACGGAGAATAATACCGTCTTTATGAAAGCATTTCCGTGATTTACGATTGTTTCTTATGATGTAAAAGTTTAAATTCTGCGTTTTTTAGGCATATTTTAAATGCCTCATATTTATTGTCAAAACTCAAAATCGAAATATCATGTTATAAGTTTTGAAAATTAGGCTTCAGAGCAATGAAATTTTACTACGACCAGTTAATGAAAGTGACAAATTTTTTTGATCTTTTAAAAATCGTAAAAAATGGCAAACATCGTGCAGCGTTATCTAATTACATTATCGAGTTAATAAAAATTTTATTTAAAATTGTCTCAGCTACATTTTTTATTTGAAATATCTTTTTCTATTGCGTACAGATTCTTGGTAAATCGATTTTTTCATTCCCCTCACCCTACTAGGGGAAGTTTTTAGTGGCAAGGTGGGAGGTAGGAGCAGTAAACCATTTTGTATCTTTTTTGGGGTCGCAAAATTGACATTCTCGGTAAAATTTAGCTTGTTCGTATAATTTTTAAAGACAAAAACTTTAGAACATGTGTCTGCAATAATGTTAGCGATCTCATACGTGGTCTTATACATCGTTTCATCGTTTTTTACAGTCATTCCAAGTTACGATAGATTCTTCATATGCCATGCTGGCTTAATTGATATATTTTTTTAGTATTACGGTGTAGTTTTTGTAAGTATGTAAGTTATGTATACCCACCTGCACGTTTATATTTTCGCCATAACTTGCTTTTGAGTTTTATATTGCTGTATTACATAGATCCACATTTTCAGTTTTATCTTCATCAGCTACAGCATTGCTTGTCGATGCATGGCCTCCACTCTTGTTCATATTTTCGCTGTCACTCCTTTTGCTTACTTGATTAAAATCTACACCGTGTTTTTGTTTTAAGTGAGCGTACAAATTGGAGTTATTTGCTGATTATTTTAAACTTTGATAGCTAACAATAAACGAAATAAAGATAGAAAAGTAAACTCAATACTTACATATTATAAACACTCATCATACGACATATTTTGAAGTGGATATTGACCTCGAGCTTTCACTGCTCAGGACTACCTATATGATACAAAAATCAAACAAATTTGATCTTCTTATGATCGTAATTATTTCGAGTTCTTTCTTCTTCTTCAGTGCCTTATCCGGTCCGGATGTTGGCAATCATCAACGCTATCATGGTTTTGTTGACTGCTCTGCGAAACAGCTCCGCTGAGGTCATCCCAAACCATTGTCGGAGATTTTTCAACCACGAGATACGACGGCGTCCCGGTCCTCTTCTGCCAAATACTTTACCCTGCATAACAAGTTGAAGAATTCGATATTTTTCTTCGTTCCGCATCACGTGGCCGAGGTACTCAAGCTTACGTTGTTTAATTAAATTAAGCACTTCTTTTTCTTTTGTCATGCGCTGTAGGACCTCAACGTTGGTGACATGGTCCACATAAGATATTTTTAGTATCCTTCTGTATATCCACATCTCGAAGGCTTCGATCGTGATTTAAGACCCATGTCAATGCGGCTTAAGTGTTTTGTTCTTTTCCTGTACTGCAAGTGAGAGAACCGTTTTTTGTTGCTTCAGGTACACTTCTTCGTTGTTACTTAATATATCGTTTCAATGTCATTTATTTTGCGCTGATATCCCCAATTTGACCAAAATGCTGCCTTTTACTAGTTTATCAGAAATAAAATATAAAAAAATATAAAAAGTTATTGTGTCTTATGAAATATATATTCTAGAGTATTAAAACGGTTTAGGAATACTTTAATAAATTAAGTTGGTAATAAAATGTTATTAAGACGATTAGAAACTAGACACAAATTCTGTAACATGAGTGTCGGTTATAAAATAACATTCGTAGCATCCGAAGCACAACCGTACAAGCTCAGCATTTAATGTCAACAATAGTCGCCCTAGTAACAATTTGATTAATCACAGATTGATGCTATAAAAATAGAAATTAAGTTCATTTCGATCAGACTATTAGAGAGATTATTAGATATATTATTAGTTCAATAGTCAATCCTACTACTACTACTAAGGATTTCCACAGTTTTCACTGTCTTCCTTCACTCAACCGTTTTCTCCAATTTTCCCTGTCATTCCAGTCTCCATCTCGCAGGGTTCTTTTCTCCATAGCCTCGTCGATTTCATCTCTGAATGACCTTCGGGGTCTTCCTCTCTTTCTTCTTCCAATCGGGCTCCATTCTGTGATTTTGTTTATCCAGCGTCCTCTGTCCGCTCTTCTGACGTGGCCGTACCAGGATAGTCTCTTCTCCTCTATATAGTCGATTATGTCTGATTGCACTCCCATTCTCCGCTTAATCTCTGCGTTTTCAATTCTGTCTCTTTTTGTAAGTCTACAGCTTCTCCTCAGGAACTCCATTTCTACTGCTCTTATTCTACCTCTATTTCTCTTGTTTATTGTCCAGTTTTCAGACAGTCAATCATTTGTCAATCAATTTTCACTCAATCCTAAACTGTAATTAAACATATCCTAGTATTTGGAAGTCCCACCAGATAAATACCAAGTTAACTGCGTATCATCGTCAACTAAGTATGTCGTTAATTAATAAACTATGAAGCTAAAATAGTGAGATGGAACAATAAATATGTAAGAACTGATTTATACGTTATTTTATGGAGTTCCATGAATAGTTGGTACATTATTATAATTGATGTGTAAATCTATTGATACTATTTATTAGTCATAAATTAACAGTGTGTTTAAATATTTTAAAATATTGATTAAACATTGAAATAAAGAATATAATTTATACAAAAGAAACAATGCATCTTAAGTGGATGTTCCTAAAACATAAATTGTATTGTTTCCTTCTAGTTTAATTCAAAACTGGAATCCCGAAAAGCGACTTTAAACGTACAGTCGCCTAATGGAATAAATTTCTCTAATTCCTGCTCGGCCTTAGTTCTCACAAGAAATAAAATAAAACTCCGTGCTTTATAGTGGTCATTTGATAAAAGCGATAACTATGACAGGCACGCGACAATTTAAAATACACATCGTTTTGTCTCTTTCTCTCGCACTGAACTTGGAGTACAAGCGCCACAGAGCCGGTGCCGAGTTGTAGGCCTATTATTTATTAGTGCTGTTCATTACAGTAACCGTTTGGGTTTGCAGTGTAGCAGGAGAGTGTAATTAGTTATTGCGCTGTTGTTTGTTATTACACTGCAAGTTACATACAATTTTATAAATACTTAAAATAAAAATTAAAATTTACTAAACTATTCGAATACTCATAAAGCTTCCTTTCTAGTGTTTTGCTCTTGCTCTTGCCAAAAAACACAACACGTTTTTTGTCCAATAATTGAATGAATCAATATCAAAACAGAAGCGAAACAGAAGGAATATTTGGAGGAGGAGATTTATAATCATCAATAACTAGGAAAAAACGTAGTAGAAATAGCAGGCCCCGAACTACGAAGTTTATAATATGGCAATAAAAAGACAGAAAAATTATCAATAGTGAAAATATAAAAATTACATAAAGAAATTATGAAAAAAATAAAACACTACTACCTACCCGTTATTGAATTGAAAAATTATTAAAATAAAACAAAAAAAAGTGGTAAAGTAGGCTATACTGTAGACCAGCGGTGCGCAATCTTTTTGATATTGCGAACCGAAAATTAAAAAAAGAGTTATGAGCGACCCCAGAAAAAAAATCACTAAACTAACAAGTAGAAAAGTTGGTTCAGGACGAAATTTAGGTAAACTTCAATTATCCTCAATGTTGTACTTAGCTGTTATTTCGTAAATTATGTTGAAGAGTTTATTTATTTTGGAAAGTAATATTAGGGCAAACTATGCATTTAACATAATATTTATGATGTCATTAAATGAGACAAGCAATTATTTTAACATTTTATTTTTTTAAAAAATAGGTACATATACGTAAGTTTACAAACTAATGTGAACCTTGTGCTTGCAGTCAGTATATTAATTCTTGGTGATATATTATCAGAAAGAGACACCCTCAAATCAGGTTCTACGTTAAGTCTGGAGCAATATTTTGTTTTTATAGCAGTCATGCGGAGAAAGCTATTTTGCACAGCAAGCAAGTAGATTGATACGAGGATCAACAGTGTCACTTGATAGTGGAATTGTTTTCAGTACATTGGCATACTTTTCTCCTTGCATGATCGAAATCATTTTCATTGCAGCTGACAAAATGAGCGTCTCGCCAATGTTGTGAGGTTTTTTAGTTCTGGCAATCAAAAAGGCAACCTCAAAAGATGCTTGTAACGCTTTTTGGTTAACTGTTGTGTATTTTTGGAAATTAACCTGCTATCACGTTAGTTTGGTGACATGTCGTTTAAAATAAGATTCATCTTTATTCTTTAACTATGGATGATTAGTTTCTAGGTGCCTATTCAATTTTGCCGGCTTCATGCTCTCGTTTGCCAAAACCTCCAAACAAACAACGCACTGTAAACGTTGTTCAAAATTAAACACTGTACATTTAAAACCAAACTGGATGTACGATTCTTTAAAAATGCGTTGACGCTTTCCAGTTGTCTCCGATGTAGCTGTTGCTTGTTTAGTTGAAGTTGAAGCGTCACTCTCTGTATCGATGTGTACTATAGATGTGGCTGTTGAACGTAAAATGCCTCTACAATCATCGGTGTTATGACTAATAGTTATACTAGTGGAACTAGATGTTGCTCTGCTGTCATCGATAGTAATAACACTACTAGTACTTGAAGTGGCGGCATTGTTTTCACGGCTCATATTACTCGTAATAGTAGTTGTCATTGTAGAATCTAAGGCGACACTGTTGTCAAGAACTATGTGTTTAATTTTTTTGTTTTGTGATGCGTTATCAGGACCGCCACCTGAATCTTTAGATGTGCCATTATCCATTGTTAACTGCAATAATAAATACGTATTAAATTATGGTTTTGATATTCAACCCACGCGTTCAACATGGCTGCCCCGCGATGACACCTCACTTTATTTTTTAAGTATAAGTGCACAGTTACTTACGTACACTAATCTTCTAAAAAAACTTTCTATAATTTAGTACCTATAAATATAGAGGTTTGTACTTGCAATCGAAAAAGCGGCGATGCGTACACCCGTGCGGATAAAACTGACTGAACAGACAGACTGGCTGGACGCTGGACTGGAGCGGTGATTTTTTTTTTGGGAGGTGGAATCTTCTAAAAGACCTTCTGGGATCGGGTGTCAGCCCTTTACCCAGGTGTGTCGGATTCAATCTCTTACGCTTCACAGGGTGACGAGACCGACTACCGACTAAACCACCCCCTCTTTCTCCGACCGACGGGCCCGGAACCGCTCTTAGCGAGCGTATCTGGCCCGTCAGCCTTACTCTTAACTTCCCTCTGGCACTTTTCGCGTACATTACATGGATTTAATGGCCTCCCGGCCTCCCTCACCCGCATAAGGCCCGGGCGAGACTGGTCGGTGAAGCTACCGTCCTGCTTAATCCATATTCCGGCGAGACAGCCTGGTTGCCACCCCTTCCACATTGGAACTAACGAGTAGAACCAGTTGGCAATTAACAGTAACACCATTCATTCGTACTTCCATCAATTCAGTTCCGCATTCATACCCTCATTTACTAATTTTCGGGGAATCGGGACATCCGACGGAATTGGATGTAAAAAGTCTTTTCCCGTCCCATGTCCCGCGAACCCGACAATGAAATAAAATAAATCAAAATAGATAAAAAATAAGTTAAAAGTAATGTAGATAAAATAAAAATAAAAAAACAGCTAAAATTGGTATAGATAAAATATAGTAAAAACGAAAGTAACTTGAATAACTAAAATGCAATAAAATAAGTAATTAAACAACACACATTTTTAAAACAATAAATAAATATAGCTGTCAATCCATCTGCAGCCGCCTCTCTTTCTCTTCCTTGTGCTTTATGGTTTTTGTAACAAAGGCAATGATCAGTTCGAAAACGTGCTTGCTGTCGATGGCTGTATAGATCAGCTCGTGAGGCTCGCCTAGTGGAGATCCCAGGCTCAGCTGCAGTTCGTTTCGCCCCGTGTGGTATGAAGGGCAGTCGAAAACAACATGCCGCGCGTCGTCCAGCACTCCACACTCAGGACATAGATCGTCTCCGGACCTACCGATTCTATGGGTGTATTTCCGAAACGATCCATGCCCTGTCAGAAACTGCGTGAAGTAGTAGTTGACGCCCCGATGCCAATGCCGACACCCGTACCACCTCACTACATCCGGGACCAGGGACCTCGTCCAGGCCGCTTTTTCCACTTCGACTGCCCATTCACTCTGCCACATCTCCAAGCTTCTGGCTCTTTCTTGTGGCCCTGAACCAACCGCCCCGGTGCCCCTCTGATACATTAGAGCTCTTTCCCTGACCAGGATGTGCACGGGTACAGAACCAGCCACTACCTGTAAGGCAATGGTAGATACAGTTCTGTACGCGCTGCACACAATGATCAGAGGTTTCCTTTGAGCCCTAGAGAGCATGTCTTTATATTTCTTTATCTGGAGGACCTCGTGCCACACGGGGGCCCCGTATAAGATGATCGATAATATTGATTGTAACATAACTGATCTCTTCTGAGATCCGGGCCCTCCTATGTTTGGCAATAATTTGTTTAATGCTGAGGTCCTCCCTCCCGCCTTTCGACATGCTTCTTGTATGTGCTGCCCAAAGGTAAGTCGGTCGTCGAAAGTAATACCGAGATACTTGACTGTCCTTTGGGGTCTTATTTCGGAGCCTTGATATTTGAAAACTAAGTCATCCCTTTTCCTTGGTCCTCTTAGAATCATTATCTTTGTTTTGTCTACTGCTAATTTTAAGTCGTTCTTCTCGAACCACGCCGCGGTCGTGTTTATTGCTTTATTTACCTTTTCTGTTATGCCCCAATTTTTATCATCCTCAACCAATAGGGCTAGAATATATATATATATATATATATATATATATATATATATATATATATATATATATATATATATATATATATAGTGAACATATTATGCGTCAAGTTTTTGAGGAATGGCAAGGTGGAGCAACGATAGGAGGAAGAAAAATCAAAAACCTACGTTATGCTCATGGCACTGTTATATTGGCGTCAAAAAATTTGGAAGAACACTGACACACAAAAACACAAAATTACGTCGTGTTCGAGCATTGATATTTCCTATCGCCACCTATGCTTCAGACACTTGGACAATAAAAAAAGCCGATTCAAAACGTATATTGTTATTTGAAATGTGGGTCTACCGTAGAATGTTGCGCATACCATGGACCGCCCATCACACAAATAACTCAATTCTGGCAGAACTTCTTAACATAAAAACTAGACTTATCACTAACGTAACTATCAATCAAAATATACTGAGATATTTTGGACATATAACTAGAAGTAGAAAAGGCATGGAACGAATGATAGTTGGAGGTAACATAGCGTGTAAAAGATAGAGAGAAAAGATTGAGAAGGAGGAAGTTCTTAAAGAAAATAGTAACACGGTTTTCATTCTCATTGCACTTTTGAAGCCATTTTATGTACATTTATTATACGATTAGGGAATGTATTATTAATTATCCAAACTACTCCAAGAAAAATAAATCTATATATTTAAAAAATATCGTTAGACTTTTCATACATATGTGTTATTATTGGGCGGTAAGTATTTACTTTGTTTTTCACCTAATTTCATAAAACAACAATAGTAACTGCTTTATTTCTGAATCACGGATCTATTTTTGTATTATTTTACCTATAAGGCAAAATAATACATTGATAACGTCCCCCTTTTGATCATTTTTGAACTTTCCGATTATTAACTGAAAGAAATATGTAGCTAAATTTCGAAATGTAGTGAAATGTGGACCTGACCTAAAATAGTTTACAGAAAAATAAAAACAGAAGTTCACAATCGTGAATTACCTAGTCCGGTCTTGTCCCAGCAATAAATACCATTCATGTCGTGTGTTTTGTAGAGAGCGACAATCATTAATCTTGAGAATGACCGATCATTTTATTTTGTGTCTTACATAGTCGAACACGCGACCTCGCGAGACTTTCCTATACTTACATATTTTAATGAATTGTACATTAATTGAGGTACTTTTTACTAGTTACTTTATTGATGGCATTTTTAATATTAGATTACCACTTAACTCAAGTTATTACATGAAAAGTGAAGCTCAGAAACTACTTATAAATAATAAATTACTCTATTTGACTTTTATACAAAAGGGTAAGATTTAGCAATAATTGTTACATGGGTAAGGAGCTAGAACTTTTTTTTATTAAATTTGCAAATTTACAATCTGCTATTACAAGCTATTAGTAAATATGAGTACTGCAAATACATGAGAGGAGAACTTATCCACTGATATCACTCCCAATACTAACACTAACAAATTAAATTAATGTAGGATTATAGGGGAACGTCAAAAAACTGTCAAAGTGTTTGGACGCATTTCAAAGTTTCTCTTAAAAATTTAAATATTGAAACGATTATTTCTTCGGTTCTGAACATGTAAATAGTGAATTATATAAAAATCAAAATCATGTTCGAGTCTAATCTAAAATAGCTCGCAAAGAAGTTAATTTTATAGTGGTTTAATAACTTAAGAAGAGTAATTAAGTATAAAAGTGAAAGTGATTTGTATACTGAATATTGAAATCGTGAGTAGATAAAATATACTTTTTTCATCTATTTGGATTTATATATTTAAGTAAACAACTGCAATCAGTTATAAGTATTATTCAATTTACATGAACTGGTATCACAACGAAAGCTGTAAAACAGCACCGGTTTTAGTCGGATTTTAAAATCCATTTAAAAGATGTCATCTTCCAATCAGCTACCACAAAATGCATCATACTTAAAAGCAGTTGGTCAACCACGTAGTATATTAATCCCAAGCAGAGATCAAGCTATTTTGTTTAACACTCTAGAGAATTGTACAATTAATGACTATCTTGAAGGATTGAGTCAGCATATAGAACTGAAAAATATAATTTTCGCATCCCGTATATCAAACGGTAGAATATGCATATATCTATCATCCAAAAACCTAGTAGATAAATTCATAGCAGAAACAAAGAAAATAATAGTAAATGGAAATATACTAGAAGTGAGAAGATTAATAACTCCATCAGTCCGCTTAATTATGTCCAATGTATGCCCAAGCATACCTTCTAACATAATAATGGACGAATTAATAAAACTAGGTTTAAGTCCTCTCTCAGACATATCATATCTACTGATAGGAGCAACCAATCCTGCCTTTAGTCATATTCTAAGCTTCCGAAGACAAATTTTGGTTTCACCTTTTCCAGACAACTTTGTACTACCTGAATCTTTTATTATCGAGTTGGAACAAACATTATACCGCATATTTATAGCCCAAAACGAAAATTGTTTCAAATGCAAATTAACTAAACACCAGGCAGCTAATTGTCCAAATATTTCACCTTCTAACCATCCTCACAATGATAGTGCAATGCAAACAGAAATAAGACAAAATTCATCAATAAATCATACTCAACAAGATAATCTACAAAATACTCCCGAAATCTCAAATACCACTCCCTCCACACTTACTACGTCTTCTCAAACTACATTACAAAGAGTAGCAATCCCAAATTTATCAATAAACCAAACCCAACAGTGCTCACTACAAAATACATCCATACATTTGACCACTTCTTCAGTTAACACTACAATCGCAACACCTACATCGTCTGAGTCATCCTCTAATACCCAGAAACATAAATCAACCTTACCCGAAACAAGTCAACACTTACCTCCAAATAAAAATACACATTTGAATTCTTACGAACCCCAAGTAACTTCGAACAAAGCAACCGGATAAAGAACCCTAGAAGATGCAATCACGCCACCCTCCGAAGAAAACTTTGAAAAACCTAAGCTTCAATTAAAGAAAAAAACCAAAACTGATGACAAAAACTTAAGAAATGATATACCAAATCTCCAAACATTATTGGAACCAGTTAGAGAATATGTAGAAAGGGAAAAGAAATTGTTAAGCTTCGATCAAGTAGTGGATCTATTCGAAAATATACAAGGATCAAAAGACATAATCAGCGTAACAAAATTGTACTCAGAAGACTCTTATGTACTTATAAAGTTTCTAACGGAATTACATTCATACTACATCGACAAAAGAATGAAAACCATAAGCACCAAATTAATACGAAAACTTGGCAAACACATAGGTTTACTCTCTACAGTGAAAACTTCATTATCGGAAGAAGATGCCGACTCATCGGTAAATAATTCCTCTAAAGAATAATAATATCACTGTTGACTTCATGTCTGTTCCATCACAAGTCTTAGGAAAAAACATGAATATTAAAAAACACAATAAGTTATCTTAAAGACTCAGAACTGTATTAATTATTGTAATTTTTTCTACCTTTACCTGTATTATATTTTTTAGGTCGCTAATAACCCTTGTGGTTGCAGCGTAAATAAATAAAAAAAAATGTAGGATTATAATTTGAAACTAAAATTGAACTAAAAATTAAAATTAAAATTAAAATTAGTGAATAAAGTCTGTTGGTCACTGTCTCTTCAATCTCCGCCTGACTTCTGGTTGGAGGTGTAGTTGTCTTGCTTCCTCGTTGGGGTGGGCTGGCAGAACGGTATACCAGAGTCATCATGAAGTGTTTTGTTACTAACGTACCACGGCGCGTTAAAAATCATTCTGAGTATTTTGGATTGAATCCTTTGAATGATTTTGGTATTAGAAGGCTTTGCACATCCCCATAGTTACACTCCATATGTCCATATAGGCTTTATTATGCACTTATAGTTTAATATAAATTTATTATCTGTAGATAACTGATAATCTGATTTTCGGCCTATTAGTCAATTCATTTGACGTATTTTCATGTTGATTTGGATTTTTTTGCCAAGATATGTGCTCTCCAAGTGAGCTTTTAATCAAGTGTCATTCCCAGGTATTTGACTTCTGTTTTTACTATTAGTAATATGTTGTTCAGTCTGATTCTCGGACATATGATATTCCTGTTGGTGAATGTAATTTGATTAGACTTAGTATGGTTAACTTTGATTTTCCATCTATTCATCCAGTCTTGTAGTAGGTGCATGTGTATTTAAAGGTTTCCTGATGCTACTTGGGGGTCATCATCGATGGATATTATGGCGGTGTCATCTGCGAACATGGCTACTGTGGTCGCATTTGTTGTTGCGATATATATCGCAACAACAATAGTGTATATGAGGTACAGGAGGGGACCCAGGACACTTCCTTGAGGGACACCGGATTTTATGGGATAGTAAAAAGAGATTTCTGTAAGGAATCTGACTTGAAAGTGACGTTCTGTGAGGTATGATTTTAAGAGTAGATAGTGAGGAGTGTGAAAGGATGAGTTAAGTTTATACAGGAGACCGTCATGCCAAACACGGTCGAAGGCTTTTTCTATATCCAGGAAGGCCGCAGTGCAATTTTTTTTTCTACGAGGCATACATTAATGAATTTAACAATCCTATGACACTGTTGTAGAGTTGAATGGACTTCGCGGAAACCAAACTGGTGTGTTGGGATCACTGAATTAATTTCGATGTCTTCTGAGAATCTTTGGAGCAGAAGTCTTTCTAAAATTTTTGACATTATTGGAAGTAAGCTGATTGGTCTATATGAAGTAGTAATATTTAGTGGTTTACTTGGTTTACTAATCATAATTATTTGTGCGAACTTCCAATTAATCGGGTAGTAGGCTAATCTTATGATACTATTATATGTCATTGTTAGTAGGACAATTGCTTTTCTCGGTAATTTTTTTAATATTAGCCTAGTGATCATGTCGAAGCCTGGTGCTTTGTAGTTATTGCATTTAGAAATTTGTTTTTTCACATTATTAGGAGTAAAGCATTTAATTCGTAGCATTATTAGGCATGGAGTGTCTAAGAAGTTTTTAACTTGTTCTTCCTTATTATTGTTATTAAGTTCAGGTGCACCAAAAAACGTGTGAGAGATGTTCAGCAAAGATTGAGGTCTTCTCTTGTTCAGTTTTTCCCCAGCTTCTACCGGCTTTCCTTAGAGGTGGTATATGCTGTGTAGGCCTCTTGAATGATTTCGTTGCTTTTCAGATGATGTGGTCTTCTTTTGACAGGCTGTTGATGAATAGTTCAAATGTATCATTCCTCGCGTCTTGTATAGCAGTTTAAGGTTGCCGTGTTAATCTATTGTATTCATTTTTCCTATAGGATTGCGACTTCTTTGACATATGCACCTGGCTCTTCTTTTTTGTGCAACAAGACGTTTTATATATACGGGTATGTTAGTGTCACTTGGTTCTTTATCATTCTGAGGGGGTGTACCTATTTCAGCGGCTGCGTGTATAGTTTGGGTGAGCAGAAGAACAGCATTATCGATATCGTCTGGTTGCTTTAATCTTATATTTAAATTTAAATTTTCATTTATGTAGCAATCGAATACATTCCAGTCGGTCTTTGATGTTCTCAACTCATGGATATTCGGACGTTTTATAATTTGCGTAGATAGTGTGACAATTATGGTAGTATGGTCTGTGCACAGATCCCAGGTTGCTTGTATGTCAAAATAATTTAAGGCCATGCTATGGAGGATAAAGAAGTCGAGTAGATCTGGGATTTTGTGTTAGCTATGGCTTGTCTGACATTTTTTCCCTTTGTAGTACATAGTCTCGACCCCCAGTCTGTATGCTTAACATTCCAGTCAGAAGCTGATGTGTGACGGCGGGTGATTGAAAATCGGACAAAAGAAGGACATTGGAGCAAAATTATGTTTTAATAGACGGTTCCACTTTAATGCTCTAGTATAAGGGGTATGAGGTTTAGCTACGGTACGGTTTAGCTGGTACATCGCATCTTATACAATTTTCAAATATTTTCCTGTTATAATAGAGTCCTATTTTGTTCCTTATATTTTTTTATATACTATTATATTATATAATAAATGTTCTAAGTTATAAAACTCATAAAAAATGGGGACTATATAATCGAATCATTTGTTTGCTGTTGAGTGTATTAAAAATTAGTATTTTTAAATTATATGCTTAGTGGTCTGTAACTCGATTATATTATTTTTTAAACTAATTGACTTAAAAGTTATTATTTTTTGACAAATACAAAAAATATCCAATTGTTTTATTTTTGACATTAAGAGAATATACGTTGGCTGCTGTATTGGTACTTCATTAAAAGAAGATTATGGCTTTCTCGGTATATATATATTTTTCTATATTCCTTTTATTTTATATCCTTTTAATAACTTTATTTTTTAACACATTTTATATATTTTATACCTTTCTGTTAAACCACTATATTGTTATCCTTTAGAAATAATTTCTTGTACTCCTCTAACTTTGTGTGTGCACTGGAATTGAGTTCAACAAACAACGGCGCCGTTTGAGGATTTTTGTTTGAATAGTGTTTCTTTGGTTTGTGTCTATAGGACTGGTTTCACGGTTACCAAGCGAGTTCAGCAAATAATCTCTTTTACACGTTTTTATTTCACATAGGCAGGATTCTTTTGCAACTTTTAAAATTGCTTTATACAACAACAGAAAAAAAAAGGAAGTGAAAAGAGATTTAAAAACAAGTGAATAAACGATTAGAAAGTTTGGACGTTATTTCAATTTGTTCTAGTTTAAAATTCCTGATTTCTCTTTAACACGTGAAATGAACCAAACATAATGATTTTTATCTTACTAGAATGTCTTACTAACGTTATAGAAACCTAACACATCTTCATACCTAAGACATATATATATATATATATATATATATATATATATATATATATATATATGTATATATCTTTAAGGAATATCACCATTTAATTTAATATAAAAAAATGTGCAATCGTAAGTGAATGGGATATTTTCGGTCAATTTGGAGATAAAAAGACAAGAGTTGTGCTACTTTATCTATTTATTGAAGACGTTTCGCCCAATATCATTGGGCATCATCAGTTCATCTAAAAGAGTATTATAAGCGATACATCTATATGAAAAACAATTAAGTAAATGATCTTACCTTTAAAAGATCTGTAGCATTAAGATGTTATTATAGTGAAGAAACATCAAAAATTAATCTATTAAATAAATCAGCAAAAACACAGAAACACAAAAAACGCCGGAAGATTCCCAATTAAAGTAATTTTATATTAATTTTTTTAATTTAACTTTTGAAAACATTGATTGATTCTGAAATCTATCAAAAAATGTAATTGTCAATTTTGAAATGTTATATTAACAAAGGTAAGGCTAGGGATCTTGACTGTTATGATCATATCATGCAAAATAAAGTATTTGAAAGCTTGAATGTCAGAACTGACAATCAGCTGGTGAGATTTAAGGAAAAGTTTTGTGGATGCCAACATAAATGTTATGATATAATAAAAGAAGTTGAAGAAGAAACCAATAATTTAAAAGTAGAATACGGTAGAATTAATTTTGTAGTATTAGTCCATGGTAAATTTGGCTTAAGTTGCTGATATCAGTTCTCTTATTTAATGCATTAGGTTGTTTTAAAATATGACACATCTCCATAAACTGTCTCTTATTAAGGTTACGTTCTCTACAGAGAATTCTAACATCATCAAAATTCACAGTATGTTTGGTGTTGATTGCATGTTCTGCAAGGGCACAAGTATGTTTAGAAAGTTTAATGTCACTACGATGTGAAGTAAGGCATCCTTTAAGGGAACGGCCAGTTTGACCAATATACACATCACATTCAGAACAGGGTATGTGATAGACTACATTCACTTGTTCCAAAAAGGAAAGAGTGTTTTAATTTAAGAAAATAAGTTCCTGACAGTCTTAGCATTATTGATAGCAATCTTAACCGGGATATTGTTCTGTTTGTACAATTTAATAAGCTTTTCAGTAACATATGGGAAATAGGGTAGTGAAGAGTAATGGGTGGTGGAAGTTGCAATGTTAGGAGAAAGTAGAGTACTGTTGTTCATAATATTATTAAAAATCATTCTAAGTTGATCACCATTAGGTAAATCATCAATAGAAGACCCAAAACTTGTTAAAAAAAGGTATTTATTTATGAGAGATGTAGGGTAAGAATTGTCAGATAGTATACTTCTGAGTAACAAAAGAGAATCCCTTTTGTTATCAGGATGTGTTAACCTATGTAGCCTACAGCTGAGTTCTTTTATAAGATTTATTTTGTATTTGAACGGATGGCAAGAATGATAGTTAAGAAACTTATTACTAGCTATAGGTTTCCTGTACCAACTTGTACTTAGTGTATTGTCACTATTTCTAAAGACACGCATGTCTAAGAAAGGAATACTATTGTTAGAAGGATCCTCGAGTTCATAAGTCTGTCAGTTTTCAGTTTCGGAAATTCCTCTCAAAGAACGATGACAGTTCGGTTTTAGGAAAAAAGTTATATTTAAAATATTAAATTTATATTTAGATGAATTTTAGACCAATTATTATTATGATATTGGTTGTTAAATACAGACAATAAACTAATATTGACTGTTTTTACTGTTTTTTTATTATTTAGAGTTTAGAAAAATGCAACAAAACAAGATGGTATTAATAAAGAAAGTCTAATATACTTCTTCTTTTTTTTCTTCTTGTTCAGCCTGTATTTGTCCACTGCTGGACATAGGTCGCTTTTATTTGCGTCCATTGATTTCTACTCTTGGCAATTCTTATCCACTGCTTGCCCGCGACTTGTTTGATATCATCTGCCCACCTCTTCTGTGGTCTGCCTACTTCTCTCCTCTTTTGTCTTAGTCTCCAGTTTGTTAATCTCTGTGTCCATTTTTTGAGATTATCTCGGGCAACGTGTCCGATCCATTGCGACTTGAGCCTTGCTATACGTTCTGCGACATCAGTTAGTAATCTTTGTTCTTTCACGGATGTCGATATTTCGAATCCTGTCTCTCAAACTAATCTCTAGCATGGTTTTCTATATCGCTCTTTGGGTTGTACTGAGCTGCTCAAAGGTTTTCTTTGTAAAGACCATGGTCTCCAGTCCATATGTAGTTACAGGCGAGATAAATTTGTCATAAACTCTACGTTTTAGACACATTGGTATATCTTTGTTCTTCAAGATAAAGCTTAACTTGGCGAAAGCTACCCAAGTCAATTGTATGCGTCTTTTTATTTCGGCTATTTGGCGTTCTTTGCCGATTTTAATGGAATGTCTAAGATGTGTATAGTGGTTAACATTTTCAAGACTGACGTTGTCAATAACAATATTAGTTTATAAATTACTGATTATTTTTGTTTGAAGGTTCATTTTAAGATCTATTTTATTTGACTGCTGATTTAATTCCTTGGGCATTTGCTACAGTTCCTTGATATCTGTACTAAATAATACTATGTCGTCAGCAAACCTTAAATAACTCAAACGTACACCATCAATGTTTAGACCTTTTTACTCCCAGTCGAGCTGTTTGAATACATTTTCCAATGCTAAGGTAAAAAACTTTGGTGAAATAGTATCACCTTGTCTAATAGCTTTACCAAGACGAATTTTTTCAGTTTTTTCGTCTTCATTGATTTTGATGTGGAATGTGGCCTGTTCATAAATGTTTTTAATAAGTGTAGTGTACCGTGAGTCTATTCGAGCATCCCTCAGGGCTGACAAAAAGGACCAAGTTTCAATACTATCAAATGCCATATGTAGAGGTACATTATATTCTGTGGTTTTTTCTACCAGTGTTCTGATGGTTTGTAAGTGATCGTTAGTACCAAACCCTTTTCTAAATCCCACCTGTTCAACCGGTTGATATAAATCAAGTTTTTGTGTTATGCGGTTGGTTATTATTCTTGTTAGCAATTTGTATAAGTGTGACAACCAACTTTCAGTCTGTAGTTTTCAATATTAGTAGTGTTTTTTTTCTTATGTAAAAGTATTATTTCGGCGTCTATACTACTATTGATTATTTTTTGTTTCCAGCATTAGTTAATACAGGTCGTCGAAGAGTTCTACGAGGAATTATATGGAATTAGACGGGATCAAACAGGAATTCAAACAGCCATTAAAGAAGATCGTGAATCAAGGTTCCGAACTAATGCCAGAAATAAAGGTAGATGAAATTCGACAAGCGTTACGACCACATGAAAAATAACAAAGCCCCAGGAGAGGATAGAATTGTAATAGAAGCTATCGTAAATGAAGGAGATATGCTATTAAATCAATTAAGGAAACTGTTTAATCTATGTTTGCAGCAAAAAGAGGTGAATTATAGATTTATAGACCTATTAGCCTATTGAACCGTATATACAAGCTCTTTACTCGGTTAGTGACATCAAGATTTTAGAAAAAATTAGATTTCTACCAACCGACGAAGCAGGCAGGATTCCGATCAAATTATGGTACTAATGATCACCTCCATACAGTAAAGACGCTCATTGAAAAATCTATAGAATACAACAAACCTCTTGTCCTCACTCTCATAAATTTTCATAAAGCGTTCGACACGATCGAAATAGACAGCTATGAATGACAGCAGGATTGACCATAGGTATACTGAACTTATTAACAATATTTACAAAAATGAGAGAACGGCATTAGAGTATGCCTTTAAAATGGCCAATTGGGACCGCAGAGGAATAACAATAGACGGCTAAAAACTTAACCATCTCCGTTTCGCCGATGACATTGTCATTATCACAGATAATTTAGGAGAAGCCACAGATATGTTAAATCAATTGGACTTTGTATGTTCGAAGGTGGGCCTCAGAATGAACTTGTCCAAATTTAAGTTTATGACAAATATGGTCAGCAATAACCATTTAACTATTCAAAACAAAGTGGTAGAACTGGTGGAGAATTTACTTTAGTGTGGACAGCTTTTGGAAAACTGTGAGACAAGCTAAGGACCAACATACCAATTAGCCTTAAAAGAAAAGTATTTGACCAATGCGTATTACCGGTCATAACCTATGGGGAGGAAACTATGACTCTAACTAAGACGGTTTATGCTGGGAGTGACGTTGCGGGACTGAATAAGAAACGAAGATCTGCGAAGAAGGACGAGTATTACTGTTGTGAAACGCATAGCGGAACTAAAATGGAATTCTACAGGCCATGTAGCGAGAACGCATGACTCACGATATACGAGCAAAATTACCATTGGAGGCCAAGAGCAGACAAACGTAGTAGGGGTGAGGACACGGTGGGGTGAGGACATCAGGCGTATCACGAAAAATTGGCACAAATCGCAAAGAATTGAGAAGTTTAAGGGAGGCCTATGTCCAGCAGTGGACGTGATAAATGAAGGTTGGATGATGATGATGATGAATTGTTAAGTTACAAAAGTACGCTATCAAGCACGTTACTGCGAGTTTTATTATATTTTTATTTGAGTAAGTAAAGTATTTAAAAAACCACATAATATGTATTTATTGTTAATTGCGGCAACACTAAATAACTTTCTAATGGTATTCGTTAATAGCCTGTTAAAACATTCTGGTTTTTCTTATATGTTACGTCACTGTCTACGCGCTATGCGGGTTGCCTCAAAAGGACCTCAAATAACTCCAAAAGATTAAGTTCAAATAGAGGTTGGTTGGTTTTTATTTTGCTTATTTGACGCAAAGATTCGCACCATCAGATATTTTAACTGGTTCACGCTAAATAAAAGAACGTAATGTATGTTTAAGACTATAGAGTTTTTATTTTGTGAGTTTACTTGCAAGGAAATATTTGGAAAACGCTTTGCGGTATATGTAAAAATGATTACATACATATAAGTGTATTCTCATTTATAAAAATATATTTACAACTAGGAGTTTGTATAATATTTACAAAAAAATATTATTTAATCAGGACCTAATAATTCAAAAACGTATTTCTTATTTGTTGTCATTATTTTTCTTAGCTGTTTAAAATCGTATCTTATAGGATTGGGTTTTATGGTATATAAACTAGGGTGAGTTTTTACCATATATTGAATTTTTGAGTCTTTTGTTTATTAAATTATAGTCAGTCTGATTTTGTATGGGGTTTTATTGAGTGTTAACGGATGATCGCCATGTATACGACTTTCTGTCATATTCGAATTTCGAATTCGAATTTGAAGAATATATTGGTGACTACTAACTCTTCTTCCATAGCAAATATGAATACGCGTTCTACTCTCTCATTTCATTCACCTAAACTGGATAAACTTACTACATCACCACGAAAATTAGAGTACTTTGATCATACTATGAGAAATATAATGATAGGTATGATATACTTTAGTTGATCATTGAAGAATTAGTATGTTACATGTAAGAACTTAGTACAATTTGTCGACCGCAGGCCTATTTCGAGCAGATTTAAATAAATTCAAAATTGCCATGATGATCACCAATATCCGGAACAAATAAACACTGCAAGAAAATGAAGGATGCATATATTTGAATCGTGTTGGTTTTTGCTGGAAATAAATCGACTTGAATGAGCCTGATTCTTTCAGATATTGGAATAAAATCACCTAACGTGGTGGTAATAATAAAGGCATATTGGCGATATAAATCAAAGAGTAATAGGCGAGATTTAAGCCATGAGGATATTCGTTGAGATTCATTTCCCTAGGTATTTAGTAACCAGGGTAACATGAAAAAATACATTTTTGAGCATGTTTTACCGAACCCTTATAGTCTCAGGTCTTACACGTAAAACAAGGTTTTATGTCCATACTGTATCAAATGCGATTGTCAGTCTATGATGTTTGTTATTTAATTTCTGTTTTAGTACAATCTTGTGTAATGTTGTTTATGGAAGATTAAGACCGACCAGGTCTTCTTGGGGGAGTTCCGAACATCGTCAACAAGGCTTTGGCTATATGTCAACGAAACTGCAGCAAATCCATTTCGGGTGATTCAGGGATAATGGTATTCTACGGTAAATTAACCAAACATTTTGTATGGAGACATCAAGACCCCAGAAAAATAAAGGCCAATAACATTTTTTGGATCATATATTTGTTCTGTAATAGGCACCATTTTGATATATCCGATTAGTTCCTCCCATATTTTTGTTATAAGTCCGAAAAAGATGTGGTTGTGTTAATTTAATTTTTTTGCTTTGGGAAAAGGAGTATCTGTTTGCTTGATACACTGGCATCGTTTTATGGTAATTCGATGTTAGGAATAAGTTAAGCAAACTGCAGTATTATTCCACCTCCAAGACCAAATTATTTTCTTGGCTCCTTAATAAATATTGAAATTTATGAGGTAACCAGATTTCTGATTCCAACACCACGATTTATACCCAAACCGTATAGACTTGCCTTTTATATGTTATTTCATACTATGACGTTCATAGTATGGTTTCATGACCTCATCCACGCTAGATTTGGTTTCCCATACCGTGTATTTAGTGAATGATTTGCGGAGACTTGTCTAAACGATCTATGTTTAGGTTATCGTTAAAAGGCAGGAATCGTATAATGGTTTCAAATCGGTTACAAAGCATGTTACTTAAAATCAGTATATTTTTAACGTTTTCAGATTCTTCCCAGTACATGCATTTTCGTGAATCCGTGCCGTACCCACTAACTAGTAAAATCCCTATAAAGGCTTTTAACTCATCTCCTCCAAATTCTAAAGTAGTACCTTTTTGAAGAGCATAACGAATATTATCTCCTATAAAATATTTTTTAAAAGCTCTTCATTGACAAAAAATCAAAGATCTGTAAAGGAGTGAGTGGTCGTGAATAAAATGAAGAAGTGTATGTGTTTCACTAAGTTTTTTTATGTTCAATATCCAAATAAAGGATATTTTAATCTAGTAAATCTCCCTGAATTCATTTCCGTGGTAAGTTAGTTACACTCTTTGCACGAATCTCAGTAGATGCCACTTGCATATCTTTAATTTCTCATTTTGTGTCTCTATTTCTGTTTCCATCTCAATCTCTTCCGTTCTTCTTCCTGAATTTGTATCACACTTTGAAGATCTGCCTAATTTTTTCATATATAATTATATTATATATGAAATGTGTGAAATGTCTCTCCAAAATAAATATTGTAAAAAGTGTAAAAAAACTGTAGTAAATGGAGTAAAGTGCATAAATTGTGACGCTAGCATCCATGTGAGTTGTGCTCGAAAGAGTAACAATGTTAAGTTTATAAATGACGAGTTGATTGAATGTTGTTTACCAGTGAAACCTGAAGATCAAATATTTTTGGAAGCAATGGATAACTTAATAACAGATGATAAGGTAATTGATATTAACATATTCAAATATATAATTAGACAAAAAGATACCCTAATTAAAGAGCTATACGGAAAAATTGACCTTATGAGTCAACATATTGATTTACTAAAACAATTAAATTCGCAAAAAAATGTTGTCGAAAATCAAGAACAACTTATACATCAAAATAAGATAATAAACAAAGACACACTTATGGATTCAGTCGAAACAAAATCAGTTCGTCAACCCATCAACGCGAACAAAGATCGCACTGTTGCCAGTTTTTCCCAGAAATGTGAAGTTATAAAGAAAGATGTTTCAGAAGCGATATTACAAGTAACTACAGAACAAAAGTTAAATGAGTACATATACGTAGGTGAAAGTAACCAGGAAAAATCTGAATGGACAGAAGTAGATAGAAGGAAAAAAAGAAAGCATTTAGTTGTGGGAAAAAACACTGAAATGATATTAAATGGAAAAGAAATCAAGGGAGTACATAAGTTGATAGACCTACATGTATACAGGGTCGATCCCGATATGACTGCGGAAAATATGAGGGAACTTATGAAGACTACATTTCCCGAAGTAACGGTAGAATCCCTAAAATCAAAGCATCCTGATATTTACAGTTCATTTAAAGTTACAATTTTTAATAACAATTGTAAAGAAGCTATGTCTCCTAAAATATGGCCATGTGGAGCTCACGTACAACGTTTTTTTCACGTAACACCCAGAAAGCCGCAAGAGATGTAGATAAAAGTGTACGAATAGAATCAGCGGTAGTGCAAAAGAATATAGGAAACACCTGTTTTTGTGAAAGTGATATGATAAGTTCTGATAAACAAAAGTTGGTAGTAAATTCTGACCAAAGCATTTTTCATATAAATACACAAAGTTTATTAAATAAAATTGATCAACTTAACATTTTTTTAAAAGATAAAACTTACAATATTTTGTGCTTTTCTGAACATTGGCTTAGAGAATCTGAATTAACAACAGTGATAATTGACAGATACTTTCTATCAACTTGTTACTGTAGAAAAAGTAGAGAACATGGGGGTGTTGCTATTTTCTGCGATGGCAAAATATCTACACGTCCAGTTTCTTTAAATGATATATCTTGTGAATATGAAGGTGAATTTTGTGCTTTGGAAATTATAGATATAAAAACTATTCTAGTATCAGTGTATAGAACAGGTAACGCAGATTTCCAAATTTTCTTAGGCCTATTTGAAAAATTATTAATATTCTGCTCTAATAATTATGTTCAAACAATTATAATTGGGGATTTCAATATTGATTTCAAAGGCACTTCAAATGAATTAAAATATTTTTCCGATCTAATTTCTTCTTTTGGTTTAACTATGAGGGTTGATGAATTTACAAGAATCACTGCTACATCAGCAAGTTGTTTAGATAATATTTTAACAAATATAGATAATGAAATAGTTGGGTGTGGTGTTGTAGACCCATGCCTTGCTGATCATTGTGCTCAATTCCTGAATTTAAAAATAAAATCTGATCAAATTGACAATGATAGGATATTCAGAAGACACATAACATGTAAAGGCACCCAAATGTTAAAACAATCACTAAAATCTGTGGATTGGTCGTTAATAAACAATTCAATAACAGCAACGGAATTAGCTGAGTTCATAATTGACACATATGTAAAATTAACTGAAGTTTGCTTTCCAGTAAAAAAGTCAAGAATTCATTTTGAGGCACCTGTTTCTTGGTTTGACGATGAACTAAGGAAAATGCGAGTAAACCTTTCGAAGATAAAAATTACTGCTAACCTTACTAGTGATTACACTCTGTATAATCAATTCAAAAAACACTATCAATTAACAATATCAATAAAGAAAAAACTGGCATATGAGCAGTTTTTCTTAAAATCTTATAATATATCTCGAGATTCTTGGAAAGTCATCAATTATCATAGGAATAAAACTCAAAATAAAAAAGTAACTTCATGTAATATTTCATCAAACGAGTTTAATAATTACTTTACTTCGGTAGCGGGAAATATATTGAACTCGTTAGATGAGACAGATGAAAATGATGCCATGAATTTTTTGGAGGGAATATACTCCCCTTGCCACTCGTTGTTTTTAACACCTGTTAGTGATACTGAAGTTAGGAATACATTATACAGCTTGAAAAACTCAAAATGCACTGATTTTTACTTCTTAAACAAACAATTAGTGATAGAAACTCTGGATATTATTATTGATAAACTGGTCATACTTTATAATCTTTGCCTTATCGAAGGAATCTTTCCCGATGTATTAAAAGTAACAAAAGTGTTACCGCTACTCAAAAAAGGATCTCCAGAAGAAATTGAAAATTATCGCCCTATTTCTATTATTCCCATTCTTGGTAAAATTTTTGAAAGTATTTTGAATAACCGCTTAATAGAGTACATAGAAAAGTACAAAATACTTCATTGTAATCAATATGGTTTCAGAAAAAAATGCAGCACTACTCAAGCAATTCAGGAAATTGTAAGGGAAGTAGTTGATGGCCTAGAGAGAGGTCACTTCGTGTCTTTAACATTGTGTGACTTATCTAAGGCTTTTGATTGTGTCTCACACACTTTACTTTTAGACAAAATGCACAAATATGGCATAAGGGGAAATGCTCTTAATTTATTTCGATCGTATTTAATAAACAGAAAACAGGCCGTTTTTTTAAATAATAACTACTCCAATTTTCACAATGTTGAACATGGAGTTCCCCAAGGGTCTATTTTAGGACCTACATTTTTTCTTCTATATCTCAACGATATATTTCATTATACCCACCCCTTAAGGTGTATATGTTTTGCAGATGATACAACCGTTATTAGTACCGACCAGAATCAATATAATTTAAATAACAAAATAGGAAACGATGTGCTTAAAATTAAAAACTGGTTTACACATAATAAACTAAAACTTAACGAGGATAAAAATCAAAATATAGTTTTCAGTTTAGATCGAAGACACATTTTTGGATATAGCATCAAATTGTTAGGGATTTTTATGGATGACAACTTAGATTGGGGCATCCATATAGACAACTTAAGTTCTAAACTCGCCAGTACAATATTTGTAATGCGTAACCTGGTTTATTTGGTACCTAAAAGTACCCTTAAAATGTGTTACTTTTCATTGTTTCATAGTCATATACAATATGGAATAGCTGTTTGGGGCAACTCTGGTCATGCCGACAGAATATTTAAATTACAAAAGAAGGTGGTGAGGATACTTGCTGGAGCGGATTTAAGGGATCATTGTAAACCATTATTTTTGAACATGGGTATTATGCCTCTACCTTCGCTTTATATGTATGCAACACTGTTGGAAATTCACGATAATAAAAATAAGTTTACTATAAACTCCCAATTACATGATCATCTAACAAGATCGAGGGATTTAATTAGGTCACAACGATTCAGACTATCAAAGAGCACAAAGAATTCAATTGATATTCACTTGTATAACTATCTGCCTAACGAAATAAAAATTCTGTCTCCACCACTGTTTAAAAATAGGATCAGAAAGCATTTTTTAATATATTGTTTTTACTCAAAGACAGAATACCTCAATACACCTTTATAACGTGTACCCAGTTTGGTCAGAATACTGTCGATTTACTATCTACATATCACATTGTATTATTGCTATTAAAATGTACTAAGTTTTATGTATTAGTTTATTTAGTCATCGATTCGGGAATATTCTTAATTATTTGCACATTTTTGTTACTTCCATATTTCAAAGATTTTTTATGTGACAGTTTAGGTTTGTTTTTTTTTTTTTTTGGTTAGAGATTTTTTTATCTTAAATTTTTAATTTTAATTCTTCTGCAAATACTTACATATGTATATTACTTTAGCCAATATGGTTAAGTTAGTTTTAAGTTTACATTATTATATCTTTTATTGTATTTTTTATACGGACTTCAAACTTTATGTAAAGTGGTCAATAAACGTTCTATCTATCTATTTTCTTCGTCGGTACTTATTTCTTCTTCTTGATGAATTACAGCTTCTGATTCCGCATCCAACATATTTTTGTTTAGGTTATCGAATGTTTCTCCACAGTTTTTATTTCCACTATTTTTATAAGTCAATTCAGTGGAGTCAGAAGGTGCTAGGATAACATCTGCACTAGAAGCCGACTCCATAAAGGTGGATTTTTCTAGGATGGACATAATTTTATGTGGCCTTGATTTGTAAAATTTTTTTTAGAACGGCTATTATTACTAGTACGACCGAAATTAGTCGAGCCAAGCCGATTTGATCAACTTGGAAAATAAGATCAACAGTTGATCTAATTTCCAATTTTTAGAACAAAAATAATTTTATGTACTAATAATATGCCTTGTGCCCTGTGTTGCGAAAATGCAACACTGATAATTTGGCAGTCGTACCAACTAGCACAGATAAAATAAAAGCACTTACTTATCTTTTTTAATAATATACCAATACGTTGCTTCAAAAAAATAAATCTTTATCCAGTTAATTTATACACAAACGACTTACTACTAACTAAAACACGTGTTCTCAGAAGTCAAAATAAACGTACAACTTTCAATATGCCATCTGTTAATAGAAACTTAAGTTTTGGTACCAATTTCCATTAAAACATAAATAGGAAACTGTTGTGAAATAAATCTGAACTTTGGCTGCCCGAAGTGTGGGCTATGTCAACTATTGCGAAAACGCAATGCTGGGAATTAATGGGTTAACTTACAAAATAGTCAAATAGTTAATTATAATTATATACTTTAAAATTATAATTAACCATACGCGTGCTGATGAACAGAGCAAACGACAATGGTAGATAACATACAGTACCGATTTTTAATTTATACTAAAATTATGTAAAATAAAGCCGTACATGACTGCTATACTATTTTTCAAAGTAAAAAGTTTCACGTCACGATTTATACAAAGTGACGTCACTTGTATTTAAAATTTCCAGAACATCCACCTTACAGTTGAAATTTCCCTAACAAAGCTAAAAAAACAACATCCTTACGGAACTGCTCGATCTTTCATAGGCGCCAACATGGTATTATAATCAGAAAAATGTAATCGTTATTACATTTGGAATTTTAGAATTATATTGAATACATATACAAAAACAGTTCTTATTATTAATAATCTAAATTTTATGCAACAATTGTTTAAGTTTAATTATTCAATAAATAATCATGGTAATTAAATAGATTATACAATCGTAAGCCATTGATACAGGGATACGGAAATATAATTGTGGGGTGGCAAACATGAACAGTCCAGTACAGTGTTGTCAATACTTTATAACCGTATACTAAGTCTGTTTACCTATAAGTTTTTTTTTTGATCAATTTGATTCGCAATAAATATATATAATTTTAATAAACTTTATTTATAAATACATAAATTAATATAGCTTAATAGCTTTAAAAACTAATTATTTTTGTGTGTGCTAAAATGCTAGAAGAACTGATTGCTTGTTTAATAGATTATTTTGAACAAGAGCGAAATAATGGCGGCACTTTTTTTACCATTGAATGATATAAGAAAGGTAATTTAAAGAGTTTAAAATATATAATTTTGTATTACGATGTTTTATTATGTATTTTAGCGTATTGCAGCAGCCTTAAAACTAAATTTATCCACTTTTAGTATTATTTCCCAAGCTGTTAATATTAATGAACTTTTAACATCACCTCCTAAAAAACGATATCACAATAAGACTAAAACTAATACAGAAGAGTTGAATGTTGTGGTATTAGAGATATTATTTACAACATGTAAAAACCAAGTACTATTATAGTATTACATAATAAAAGTTATTGATTTATTTAGTGCCTCAGTATTTAAGGTTTAAATTTTAAATGTATTTTATACATTTTTATGTTATCTTTTATAATATTATGGATTAAACTTATCTCGTTTTTCACATTATTGATAAATGAAAAAAAAAATTTTAAAAATGTGATTATGTTCCTCATTTTAAAAATCCAATTGACTAGTATATTCCTTGTATTCCCTAATAATTGACATTTTGAAAATTCCTCACTTAATAATTATTCTGATGTTTTGACAACGCTGTGGGGTTCTGGCGTAGTAAATCTTGAATGACGTGCAATCTTTTTTATATAAAAAATTCTATACTAGGAATTTAACTTCAGTAAAGACTCCCGTATTAAATATTTTCCATTTACCGGTGAAGCTATGTAGACGCAGCTGTCTGTGTGCTAAATTAAAAACACACTTCTGCGTTTAAAATTTTAACTTGGCTGTATCTAACAGAGATTTAACTCTAACGTAACGATTTAAAATATTATTTTTATATGGACTATTTGTTTTTTAGAATAACATTTAATTCAAAGAGCAGTAACTTTTATGCAACCCTGTACAAGGCTCCTCCTGCTTATAAATTTGAACGTTATATCATAATATACGTTATAACTTTTTTATCATAAACAGTTTCTTCCGAACGGAGAGACGTATTATGAGTGTTTATTTGTAAAAGTTTAATTACAGCAGATGCATCCTCTTTAAATAGGTTTCTTTGTAAGAATTGCGTTTACCAGATAAGCACAATTTGTCTCTGTTTACAAATTGCCAAATGCTCTGGCATATTCTTATAAATTCGACCAATTGCTTGCTAGATAAAATTCATCATGAGATTGAGGGCAGGGGGAATTCTTATCAGCAAAAATCATACATGTGTAAGAATTAAGATACATTATTGATCAAGCTTTAAAATGAGCTGGTAATCCAGCATTCTACGCCGTGTGCTAAGGGCTTTAAGCTCTTAATACTAACAATTGTCAGTTTAGTGCTTTAAAAGTTGAGTAAAAATGTTTTCTTCTTTCTCTCGCCAAAGTTTCGGATTAACAGCAAGTTTTTTTAATTTTTGATTGTTGAGAAACCTGCCATGGTTTAGTTATTAGTGGGAAACGATATTAATTTTATTTAAAGAACCTCTAAGTCTACAGGAGGAGCAAGTTAAGTAAAACGAAGAATTCATCTTAAGTTTTTTACCTTTTTTATACTGCTTCAGCAGATTAAATGACTAAGCTGAATATTCCCATTTAATGGTCAATATGAAAAACGAACCTATTCATTTTTACTTTTCTGCTAATGTACCCAGTGTAGTATAGTGTTAGCGATTTTTGAAAGGGAACGTTCAGTCAATTTTTTTATGTTTTGAAACCATTTATTTTTTATATAAACACCAAATTTTGTTATGTATATTTTAAGAAACAAAAACTACATATTATGACATACCAAAGGCCCAGGTAAATTTTCAACTTTTGTTTTTTTTTATAACATTTAATATTAAGATCATTTTTAATATGTTTACCAGGTGATCGAGAGAAATTTATATTCAACTTTCTATAAATATTTAAGAAGGTATTTGTAATGGACATTTCTGTTTGTAAAATTTACATTAATATGTCCAAATAAATCTAAGCTTTGGCGGATGAGAAATATGGTTTGTACATTACAATCATATATTGTTTTCAATTTCTCTAGCAATCTTTTGTTCTCTTGGACCACAAATAAATAATTGCTAGCAGGTTTGCTAAACGAGCAGATGAGGTAAAGGTGATTGTTTTGTGTTTACGGCATAATTATATTGGTTATTGTTTACTGTTCTTTGTTTGTAATATGTGTATTTTAGTTTTGAGTTTTCTTTATTGCTCGCAAAAAAAAACAAGATAACACCATTTTTGGCAAATTTTTAATAACTTCTTTTATGTCATTGTCAAAAAACAACAGACGCCATAAAAAAATCGCGTCGTTAAAATGGAATTGGGCAGGACACGTCGCCAGACAAGACAGATTATCAGACAACCAATGGACAAAACGTATTTTAGAGTGGAGACCAAAACAAGAAGCAATACGATGCAGAGGACGCCCACCAACTAGATGGACTGACGACCTAAAGCGTGTTAGCAATACCTGGATGCAGTCCTCATAAGACAGAGACAGAAAGAAAGAGCTGAGGAAGACCTATGTCTAGCAGTGGACACATACAGGTTGATGATGGTGAAGAATTATCCAAAGAACCACGCCCACATCTCTTCCGATTCTAAGCAACGTGGGCTCGTTCATTTTGTATGCCCTAACCGTTTGATGTGCCACAATGTGTCTCGAGTATATAAAATTACTCATCGGTTAAATTCCTTGAAATGAACTAGAAATTTATACCAGTAAAATGAAAAATCAAAGCTTAACATTCCAAAAAAATTGAAAATCAATTAAACATTTAAGTATCTGGTATTAGCACCTCTGTCTCTAATGAAGTCCTTTATTATCTATTGAGGGCTTCATATCAGAGAACTTATATACTTCAAATGCAAATATTCCCATTCTCCCGTTAAAGCATTTTATCAAGGTTATCTGAAACGACGATATGGACTCTTATGCCTCTTTTTACGTAATTGGGTTTAGCTTTATCTTGTATAAGAACGAAATTATGTCCAATAATTGGAACAAAAGGCACGGCATTTTCTTTAAGAACCTCTATACTGATCAGCTCTCAGGGACCTCCTTCAAAATACTGTTTATTCTGTGTGACCTGAAAAGCAGATGCCCCTCATATCATAATCGAACCACCTTTAAAATTTCTGGCTGCTCTTATGTTACACTGAGTAAATTGCTTACCAGCGCGTCTGTAAACTGGAATACGTATGTCGGATCCACAATGTGCAAATTTTGACTCATCGGGAAAAGAATATTAGCCCACTCGTTAATATCCTAATCGGCATGTTTTCGTGCAAACCTTAAACGTGACACACGGTGGCCGTCGTTAGCAGCGGAGCAGTAGCAGGCGTTCTGGCTCTGATTTCAAATTCCCTTAAAAATGTTTTTAACCGAATTATCACTTATTCAAACACTACTGATCTTGGTGGATACTCATAACATCAACATAATATTGCTGCGATAGTCAATCTCCAATTAAAGCTACGCTCTGGGCTGTTTCTTTTGACGTTAAATTATTCATTCTTTTGTAAGAATGCACCCCCTCGTCGAAAAATCAAGAAGACGTAGTGCACAGATCAAATTCTCAAACACAAATGTCCAAAATAAATATTCTCTCTTATCAACGTTTTGTTTACTTTTTTTTTGGCAAAAACACGTTTTAACCTTGAAATATTATTTCACTTACATTAGTGTATTATGTATATATCAGTTCTCTAATTTCCAAATTATATTGTCATTATTAATCACATATTTCTTAAACAATTTTTATGTTCTTGGTTACAGAAAACCTGTCTTAATATTGTTAATTCCATGAATAAAACTTTTTTTGAAAGAAAAAAGGTTTTTAACGATTTTTTGTACTTTTACCAGAATGTCATTTTCATTGCAATAAATCTGAATATTTGAAAATCCGTAATAGCGTAATTTGCGGTCAATTCTAAATCTTCCGGCAGCCGAAACATATTTCAACCGGACTTTCTTAACCCGAATCCGAAATCCCCGATCGTTACTAAACCATTCAAGAGACTTACAATTTCCAATATTTTTACAATGAGTTGCTGGCGTTGCACTAAATCTATCCAGTAAGAAAAGGGTAAGAAAGAAACGCTGATAGCGGAAGTTTTATTTGGTTTCTAAAATATTGGTTTAATCCGGGGGTTAAATATAAATACAATAAAAAAGAATTTCTAAATATAATAATAACACAAAAGCTTGAATAGATTTTACATAAAAGATATTAAAAAAAATGAACATTGAGTATCTTCGACTGCTTTTTTTACAGAAAAATTCAATTCTAAATAGAATATACGGAAAATTGAATTTTATAATACATCCAATGTTATAAAATACTATTCTGTAAGATTAATTTTGGGGTAGAACATTAAGAAATTAACTTCAATCATTTTTTTTTATTTCGTGTCAATAGCATCTATACATTAATAATGAATTAATTTACATTCATATGTATATAATAGAAATATACAGATAAAGCATTGTAACATTATAATGTATGTGACAAAAACCTAAAAATTTAAACATATTCAAATTTGTGTGTGCAAAACTGACCGACTTTAATGGTATCTCACTTCGTGAACAGGAGTTCTTCCAACATACAAATCATCGAGCTGTATAAATGTTGAATGGTTTCTAGTTATTCGCATTCGCATAAGGTTGACAAGTCATCGAGGCAGCTTCATCTATCCATATCTTTTTTTCCTTCGCTCGTCTGATCCGAAAGATCTCCGTTATCATTGGTGCTAAAGCTTATTGTATTTGCTGCCCCTTATTGTTTCCTACACCAAGTCTATAATTTTTATACCCTGTAGAAGTTTAAAGAGGTATTTTTCTTGGTGTGCTCTAAATTCTCTTTAATCCACTCATCTGTAGTCCTACGCACTGTAGCCCTTGGTACTCCCAGACTTATAGCTGGTTTTTTTAATTCGTTCGATCCTCTCTCAGCAAGTTGATCTGATTTTCATTTCATTTGATGCTGTAATGTCTTGGTATCCAGACAATCTCAATTTTATTTCAGTCTCTCAGTTTACTCAGTCCTTTGATGCAGTCCCACACCAGCCTAGACCTCACTACTTGACACCACAGTGTCTTCAGTGCCGCTTGACTGACAGAAAACATATGGATCTGCTCTTTTTCAAGAGATTTCTCATTATTTTGTTTTGTACATTGCAGTACCTCATAAATCTTCGCTTTAAAAACGATGAAGTTTCTCCTCAAGGCAAAGCTTTCACTAACTCTTAGAGATAGATAGTATTTAGTATTGTTAATTCTGCTTCTAAGCCTACTCAAGCTCTTTCATGCGTTCCAGTTCAGCTCTTCGCCATATGTTAAGGCCTCTGTAGGATAACTTAATTGTGATAGGTGGTGCAGCTTATTCTTACTGGCTTAGTTGAGTATCTAATTATGTAGAAAACTCTTTTCTGATTTAAGTTGTCTTCTTGGCTGGCTTAAGCTTAAGACTGGCGCAGTTATAGAGGATAGGCCTTAGTGTCCACCTTATTTATTGGTTATATGGAGTGGTTAACTAGCCAAATATTTAAGCTCATTTAATGGGGTTGGCGTTATTATTCTGCGGTATCGTGTAATATCCGTTTAATGTTGTATCTACTTGTTTAGCGTGTGAAGATTTTTGCCAAACCAGTCAAGCATATTCTGCTGCAAAGGAACATAAGACCAGAGCTGTGACTTTTAGCACCGACCGTTTGGCTTTTATTTGCTTCCAGTAAGCTTTTGTATGATTTTATTTTGGGCGGCTACTTTGTTATTTGTTTTTCTGCAGAGCGCTTTGTATATGAGAGTATGAATCAGAGTGACTCTTTTTTATTTGAGGTAAAAAATGTGTTCTAGTTCTACTCTTTCCATGTAAATCTCACTTTTCTTTATTCCTTTCTACTTCTTCATACCTGGGGATTAATGAGTTAGGTAAAGGATGCGAACCATGTCTAAAAAGATGGGTTTCCGTGAGTTTCATTGTATCATAAGATGCAGTCAAATCAACCAAGGCTATTTCAGTGATCTCCCTCCCTCGAAAATGTGCTCAATGAACTAAATCAGATAAACAATTTGTACTTTACAGTTATCTTTGGGTCTAAAACCTTCTTGTTTTGGGATCAAAATTGGTTTAACTATAGTACTTATACACTTAAGCAACAATTACTCGAATACCTTAAACGTGTGGCAAAATAAGGAGATAAGACTTAAATTTTTTTGGGTTTGTTATTTATTGGCCTGGTTTTAGTATGGCTACGACCGCATTTTTTCTTCAGAACTTAGGAACATGGTTTTTCTGCCTGTAAAGCATAAAGAGCAATCCCTTCACTTCGCCCTTCACGGGCCAATATTTTTTATTTACTCCCAACATGCTATCAATCTTCGGAGCTTTGCCGATTTTACATTTTTTTATGGTTTATTAAAGTTTTTATTATTGTGAAAGGAAAATAAACCTTTAAGTTATTTTTCTCTTTGCTTTTCTATTTTGCAGAAGTTAGTTAGCTATCTTGTTCAGAGTTATATTGAAGATTGTATTAGTTTTAGATGTATCTCTGCTTGTTTTGGACTTTGTAACCTGAGAAGCAAGTTTTTCATTTTATTTCCTCGCTCTTTCGCTAAAAGGGTCAAGTATGGATAAAGAAGTACCTTTACTTCCTCGTTGATGCCTAAAATGTAGATCTAGCATACTTTGGGGATCGTGAGCCAAAAGTACCAATAATAAATTGACCCAGTTCGGTAGGGCTTATCAGTATCATCGTAAGTTTTGTATCCTCAAACATTGCTGTGGCTAATAAAATTCCCGATAATAAACTTAGATATTTGGTTTCCTTAGTTGTCAGGCGAGCAGTCTAAACAACTGAAGTCAAATCTCACATATAGTGGTTTCTATATCGATGGTATAGTGCGATGATTTAGCTCAACACAAAGCATCTTGATGTTGTTATTCCCCGTCAAGGAGGCAAAGAGGACTGATGGGTCTGGTATAACGAAAATTCTGTTTTCATACTGCATATGGGATCTTTTAATGGCTAGGTGCAAGCTCTGTACTTTTTGGTCTTCGTTGGATATTATTTCTACGTGTTTCTTGTATGCATAGAATGTTACAATTGTGTTTGTGGCACATTCTAGAATCTAACTTTTTTAAGTATTCATTTCGCTTAGATTTTTGAAGTTAAAAAGTCACCGGAACTTGGTCTTAAGTGATCTGATGGCTGCAAAAATCTGGCAACCTATAAGTCGATTTTGGTCTCTTCAGATTTAGTTTAAATTATTTCTTTCTGTCCAGCTCACTAAGGCTTCCCCATTATCATCGCCGGTTTCGTATCTAAACACTACTTTGGCTAATAAAATCTTCGATATTAAACTAAGTTTTTTGGTTTTTGTAGTTGTCACGCGGGCTAAAGTCAAATCTGACATATGGAGTTTTACAAATTGAAGGTAAAGTGCAATGATTAAGTTCCACAGACAGTATTTCGATGTTGTTGGATAGAATCAAGGAGGCCCAGAGGAATATGTCTCGTATAACGAAAATTGTGCTTACATACTGCTCATCGTGTCTTACAATTCCTAGGGGCATGCTTTTTAGTTTTGATCTTCGTTGGATATTATCTCTGTGTTTCTGGTATTTATAGAACATTACAATTGTGTTTGTGACATATAGTGTCCAAGAGAACCTTTTTACTGATAGATATGCCTTCAATGTTAATAGTCATTATCATTATTGTCAGAGTGGGTCTTGACAAAAACCATTGCTTTGAACCAATTAGGGAACGCCCTGATATATTTATATTTTCGGGCGGTAGTTCGGCCGAAAGTAGGTGTATGTGTATAAACATATCCAAAAATATTTAAGCTGTGTACCTTTGTGTTAATGAAAATCTAAATTTAGTAGTGGTAGTCTTCCCACACTATGATATATCGTGAAGCTCTAGTTAACAACACAGGCAGTTGTGAATCCGAAATTAGAAGACGCATGCAACTAGCAAGTGCATCAATGACTAAATTAAACGGGATATGGCATGATGGTCATCTTACTATGATAAACAAGAAGAGACCCGTTCTAACTCTGGTCTTTTCCATATTTTACTATTAATGCGAGACATGAACAGTAAACGAATCAGATAGACGATGCATAGACGCTTTTGAAATATAAACATGGAGACAACTGCTTAGAATTTCATGGACAGCACGCCGCATGAATATCTTAGTTCTATATAAAATTAAACCCAAACAAACAGTATATTGTATTGTAACAGTATATCACTAAATATATACAAATCCATCTGCAAAATCGCTACATGGAACGTTAGAAGTATGTATGAACCTGGGAAACTGAGAAATATACAGCAAGAGATGTTGCGACTGGAGATTGATATATTAGGAATAAGCGATACAAGATGGATTAGCTCTGGCGAACTCAATACAGACAATGGACGAATTTTTTACTCTGGAAGCAGCGACACTCAACACAGATATTGAGTTGCTACCAACTCTGACAAAATCGCCAGAAATCAAATTGACTACATCCTAATAAAATACAGATATCGAAACTCAATTCAGGCATTAAAGGCATATCCAGAAGCGGACGTATCCTCTGATCACAGTCTTCTTATTGCTAGGTTTCAACTTCAACTAAAAAAGACGCAAAAGAGCCGCAACAACAATAAACTTAACATACAGAAACTAAAGTCAGAAGAAACAAAAGAAAATCTGAAACACGAAATCAACACAAATCTAGATAGAAACCCAAGAAATAATTGCAACGTAGAACAGCAGTGGCAATTCTTCAAAACCTCTATATTGGAGCCAAGTAAGAAAGTACTTACAACAACCAAATGTAAGAAAAAAGAATGGATGACCGAGGAAATTCTAGAGTTGATGAATGAAAGGAGAAAAAACAAAACCATCAATACGATCCGCTATAAACAGCTTCAAAACCAAATAAGAAGGAAAATTAGGGAGGCTAAAGAAACCTACTTCTCTGAAAAATGTAAAGAAATAGAAAAACTGCAAAACAGATATGACAACTTTAATCTACATAAAAAAGTCAAAAAACTAGCCGGAGTAGCAAGTAGAAGAACCTCGAATATATTGCTCGACAAAAATGGAAAGATTATATTGGAGACAGAACAAAAACTACGACGATGGAAAGAGTACATCGAGGAATTATTTCATGACCAGAGAGAAGCTAGTACATCTGTAGATAGCCAAACGGGAGATGTAGGCCCAGAGATAACCAAATCAGAGGTTAGTCAGGCATTAAACTCAATGAAAACCAATAAATCTGCTGGTCCAGATGAATTACCAAGCGAGCTAATAAAGTTGGTGAATAAGAAAAACCTAGACATAATAGTAGAACTGTTCAACGCTATCTATACTACGGGAATCATCCCTAGAGAAATGTTGACATCAGCATTTGTGTGTTTGCCAAAGAAACTGAATGCCAAAGAGTGCAGTGACTATCGAACCATAAGCTTAATGTCACATACCTTGAAAATTCTGTTGAGAATCCACGCCAGAATTCACACTAAACTGGAGCTGGATATTAGTGACACAATATATGGGTTCCGCAATGGTATGGGTACCAGAGAGACACTATTCTCCTTCAACGTGCTGACGCAGAGATGTTTGGATGTTAACCGTCCTCTTTACGTCTGTTTTATAGACTACATAAAAAGCTGTTTTTATAAAAGCGTTTAATAAAGTAAAACATGACTGGCTCATGGAAATTCTAAAAAATAAAAACCTAGATGAAAGAGATTTAAGGCTAATAACAAACCCTTTTACAATCAGCCAGCAATAGTAAGAATTGAAAAGAGCCATCTGAAGAAATGGAAATAAAGAGACGAGTCAGGCAAGGTGCATACTATCACCTCTATTATTTAACACTTATTCTGAAGAGGTAATTCGAGAAACTCTGAAAGATGAAACAGTCGGCATAAGAGTAAATGGAGTCTTAGTTAACAACATCAGATATGCAGATGATACAGTAATAATAGCCGATAGTTTACACGACCTGGAAAGACTTATAAGTAAAATAGTAATGTGTAGTAGGGAGTACGGACTCTCGCTTAATATCAAAAAAGACGAAGTTTATGAAAATTTGTAAAAACAACCATAATACTAACGAAATCTTGACAGTAGAAGGCCAGCAGATCGAAAGAGTAAAAAAGTATACTTACCTAGGAACACTTATAAGAGAAAATAATGACTACACTGCAGAAATCAAAGTCAGAATCAAAAAAGCACGTTCTAATTTTATAAAAATGAAAAAGGTCCTATGTGGCAAAGATTTAACATTAGCTCTTAAAGTACGCCTAACAAATATTACGTATACAGTGTACTATACTATGGAGTGGTATCATGGACGTTAAATCTAGACACAATAAGACGACTTAACGCCTTTGAGATGTGGACTTATAGAAGAATTATGAGGGTTTCCTGGGTAGATAGAGTTACGAACAATGAAGTATTGAGAAAAATAGGTAAAGAGAAGGAAGTTGAACTTACAATTAAATAAAGAAAGCTACAGTATCTCGGACATGTGATGCGGGGCGAGAAGTATGGCATCCTGCGACTCATAATGCAAGGAAAGATAGATGGCAGAGGAAGCATCGGAAGAAGACGAATTTCATGGCTCAAGAACCTGAGAGAATGGTTTGGATGCAGCTCAAAACAACTTTTTAGAGCTACTGCCTCAAAAATTAAAATAGCTATGATGATTACCAACCTCCGTAGCGGAGATGGTACCTGAAGAAGAAGAAACAGTATATTAAGTCATTACGTAAAGGGTATTCCATAATGAAATTTAATTTTCAAATAAGCCTTATGCCGACTCTGTGCAATTGTATGAAGTCGTACCACTACCGTTGCCACGTAGAATCGTGTGGATTTGTAGAGAATTCATTGTCAGTATTGTCAGTAGACATGGCGCAGTGGTCGGCTAAACAACGAGCTTATATGCTGGAGGCATACTTTAAAGGCGATGATTTATTCACCATAGCTCCTCGTCGATTTTGTGAACACTATAACAATCGCCGCATAGCTGATGCACTAACAGCTCCCTTCGTAAAATTATGGGTAAATAAATTACATGAAACTGGTTCTGCGACAAATAGGAAACCCTCTGGCCGGATAAAACGTGTTAGAACACCTGGGAATATTGACAGAGTTAAATCAAAATCCTAGAAAATCACTTCGGAAACATGCACAGGAACTAAATTTGTCCTGCACAAGTTGGTACCGTATTTTACACCAAGATCTTCACTTTTATCCTTATACAATTTAGATAGCCCAACTTTTGAAGCCAACTGACTACCAAAAGAGGCTCATCTTCTGCTACACCATAATAAACCAGTTTTGGGAAGATGGAGATGTGGAGAACATTATAGTCAGTGACGAAGCACACTTCCATTTAGATATAAACGTCAATAAGCAGGATTCGCGATACTGGGCTAATGAGAATCCACGAGAATTACACCAGAAGCAACTCCATTCTAAAAAAGTGACCGTTTGGTGTGGCTTATGTCTGCACACGGTATAATTGGGCCATATTTCTTTAAAGACCCAAATAAACGCAATATAAGTGTAACCAGCGAGCGGTATGTCGACATGGCAAGAAATTTTTTGCGTCCCGAACTATAGAATTTTCCGGGTTATAATGAAGACGGCACCTGATTCCAACAAGATGGTGCCATACCACATACAGCCATTCTTTCGATGAACGCGGTTAGAGAATTGTTTCCAGGCACCGTCATCGCATTAAGCGGTAATATCCCCTTTCCGCCACGATCGCCTGATCTAACTCCGCTGGACTTTTTTTGTGGGGGTACCTAAAGAGTGTGGTATACACTGATCCCCCAGCAACCACAGCACAGTTAAAACAACGTATTCGAGACTCTATTGGGAACATTCCTGTAAATATGTGTCAACGAGTTTTTGCTAGCTTAAGATCCAGATTGGAGCAGTGCCAGGAACAAGACGGTCAACATTTAAAAGATATTTTATTTAAACATTAAAATCCGCATGTCTTCTAATTTTAAATTTTTAATTAAACTTATTTTAACATGTAGGGTAACAAAGTTTCATTTATTTAAAAACTAAATTCTATTACTGAACACCCTTTATAACAGATGACCGCGAGCAGTGGAGAAATATAATTAATCAAACTATCTGCGCTCCTGACGCTTAATGATGAACTACAATATATCTGCTAAGATGTTAATGACTATGATGACGATAAGTGATTTCCTACGACTAGGTTAAAATAAAGAGGTTCTAAGTCCGTTGGCATAAATCATATCAACTAGTTAATATGGATTTCAAAATACCTAATATGTTAATGTTACAATACTACTACACAGAAAAATTACAGAAAATTTTTATGTTACCACCATTCCATTATCCTGAAAGTCTCCTATAAAATAAACTTACCGGATTATGTCAGCGAATGTCACAATTCGATTGGTTTAAAATACATTTATTGAATATTTTGTTTTGAATAGATAAAATTTTTGCTTTTTTTGATAACATACCAAAAGGTAATATTTTGCTCTCAAAATATTTGTTCAAGAATTTTTTCAGGTAGTATTAGCATAAAAAATTTAAAATTAGCTAAAAGAAATAAGAATAAGACTTACCTACAATCAATTTATTCTACCTCTGATGACCGTTTTGGCATATTATAATTTACTATGCATGCTCAGGTAAACGATAAATGGCAAATTAAATTATGCCGATACAAGGATTATTTAATGTTTAAGAAATGTTTAAGAAAACATTGTTTAACAATCGGTTATGGTAAAATAGTAGGAATAGCATAATGGATTGTTAAACTATGTTTTCTCAAACACTTAATAATAATCCTTGTATCGGCATCATTTAGTTTGCCATGTAGGTACTGTTGATATGAGAATGCATAGTAAATTATAGTATGCGAAACTGGTCGTCGGTGGTAGAATAAATTCTACCTTGTTCTTATTTCTTTTACCTAATTTGAAATAAGACTCCCACAGACAATATATTCACGATTTTCATAAAAAATTTACTACAATATTCCAGTATTAAAATTATAGCAAATTTTCAACTGAAGCCCATCAATTTCATTACAGAAAAAGAAAAAACTTTTCCTATTAGACACGTCTCGAAGTATTTCGAGTTTGCGGTGGAAATTCAGAAATAAGTTACCTACCTATCTTTCAGCATTTCCTTCTGAAAAAGTTCAATATTGTTTCGATATCGTTTCATGTTCCGCATGAATAATTGAAAGAAGGTTGTATTTCCCTTGAGGTAATCATGAGATGCTGATACGATATGTGAATAACAATTTGCATGGCTCATGTTACGAGGTACAAATATGACACTTTATTATTTACTGAGAGTCCAGGTGAGTTTTAAATTACAAAAACCATTTGACTCAGAGGAGAGAAGACTTTTTAAAAATAAAATTGCCTAACTTTAAAACTTATTCTTTCTTATTTATAGCTTATTCTTTCTTTCCGCAACAAAAACCTCAGCATCAATTATTCACATAAACTACTACTATCTTTGTAGCAGGTGCTGATTTGTTTTTATTTGTTCCACCCGTGGAGGAACGATGACGACTATTAGACAAGTTTTAAACACGGGACTATAGGTTTTCACTTCTATTATCAAGTATTATCAACAAAAGTCTATTATAGAGTTTAAGTAAATATATATATATATATATATATATATATATATATATATATATATATATATATATATATATTTACTTTATTTATTTTTCTAAAGTATTCAAATAGTGAATTCAGAGGTTTAATTGTTCATTCAAGTTGGCAAATAAAAAAAAGTCAACTACTTCATAATTACTTATTTCAATATAAATAAATATTCCCCATTTTAATTTTAACCATAAAAAAGGAACCCGACTAAAACTTAATCACGGCCTCTTTCCAGAGCGTCTGCATAGGATTGGAATATATGAAACTCACTTCTGTCCGTGTAATAATAAATCTATTAGAGATTTGAACCATTTATTTTTCAAATGTATTTTCAAATGTAGGAGATAGACTTAGAAATTTTATTGATCTTAGCAATATATATATATATATATATATATATATATATATATATATATATATATATATATATAATATTCTAATCACGTGTATAAACGATTCTATGCTGCAGATTTAAACATATTTAATCAATTTTTGGAGGCAAAAGGATTCTTTATCTAATGCTATCTCTCTCTCCACAAACACACACATACACCTACACATACACACACACCATTGTAGCTAGAAAATTTTTTCTACCTCTGTGCTATTGGAAGACCAGAATTCAAAAATTCATGTTCTTTCTCCATGGTATCCCTCCATGGTATAATCCGGCCAATTATATCAAATCAAAAAACGCCCATTTTTAATAGCAATTGCTTTTAAAGAAATAATTCCCAAATAGTTAAAAGGCGATTGTATCAGGCGCTTTATTTAAAATAAAAAATACAGTTAATTCACAAATTTATTTAAGTTAGTGCAAATGCTATATTTTCTAATTCTAAGACGAAGTGTTTTATCTCCTTATCTATAACGTAAATAAAGGTCGGGAGGTTCTGTAAACAATTTAAAACTACCACCCTAATCTCGCTTATCTTTAGTTTGTGTAAAATCGTGGAAAAATTTTAAACCTTCCTCTAATATGGCACTTAGAAAATAATCTCCTTTCCACTTATCAAAGTGGCTTTCGAAGACACAGATTGACGTCGGATAACCATGTTACTATATGCAATATCAAATTTTTTTTATATAAACCAAGCTTTTGAGAGAACTTTTGAGAGAGGAAACATTTCATTTTTAAAAATCTAAGCGATAACGGGATTCAAGGTAACATACTAGCATTTGTAAACAATTTTTGTTGACATCGAGTTTTTTAAATGAAATTTTTATTTTGCGAGAAAAATATACAATATATACAATGACAATGTAAAAATATTTTTATCAATAACTCAAAAACTATAAATGATAATTTTGTGAACTTATTTTTGAACTCTACGTTGAATTCTCTATTGATTTGACTAATAAAAACGAAACCGGAAGTCGACCTCAAAACCGGAATGCAATTTTTAGTTCATCAAATGTCGACATGGATATCATTTAGCAGTTAATTTTGCATGCTGATCACGAATCCGGTGTCAGATTTGCTCTATCTTGACGTTTTATGCGCGTTTCGGGTCACTTCCGGTGTAGGATCGCAACCGGAAGTACATATTTAGATTCGTCTCGACGAGACCTTTCGATCCATATATACATTGTCGGGTCTAAAACTTTAAGTAAATTTTAACTTCCGGTCATCTCAAAACCGGAGTGAATTTTTGTACCAAAAGTATATCTTGACAATCTCATACGTAATACTAATAATATTCCGAAAAAATATTTTAATTATCTAATATGGTTTTCGAGTAAAGTGGTGGACAAGAAAAGGGCTTAGCTTTTTAGTAAATAAGATTATGATAAATTGCCTTAAAAGATTAATTTAACAAGACCATTAGATAATGGAATCCCTTAAGGTTCCATAATATGTCCAACATTATTCTTAATTGCTATCAACATTGTTATTCCTAAAATTAGAGCACCTATTAAAGCCAGTATTTATACAGATGACATTGTCGTTTATACTAAATCAAAAAATATAGAATCGGCAACTATAATTTAAAAAAAAAAAATTTAAGTCTTCATGAAAATTGGACGTTAAAAACTGGGTTTACCTTCTCCACAGAAAAAATATAATACATAATTTTTATTAAAAACAGATCTCGGTATTCAACTGACCTAACTTTGACTAATTTATCATTAAAATAATCAGAAGAAGTTCATTTTCTAGGTTTAACTTTTACTAGAACCTTACATTGGAACTCGCATATCAACAAACTACAACATTTCTGTCAATCTAGGTTAAATATACTTAAAATTCTGTCTCATAAAGCCGCAAGCAAAACTACCCCAAAAAAAGCTATTAAAGCACATAAACAGTATTAAATCTACAGCTTTGAGATTAGCACTTGGTGCTTTTAGAACTAGTTCCACTAGTAGTACACCAGTTCTAGCTAAAGAGGCACCTCTAAACATAAGACGACAACAATTATCATTAAACTAAAGCTTTAACTTTTTTTAAAACGAGTAACACGATGAAGTGGGTCATTAATACAGATTCTCTTGATGCGTTATTGAAATTAAAGCAAATTTATACAACAATTCCTATTATACAAGCAATAAAAAATGAATTAGAAATGCTTTAGTCCATAAAAAAAAAACAGCTTTCATTTTGGTACCATCGTACACTGGAATCTGGAGAAATAAAAAAGCAGATCAACTAGCAACTACAAGCCGCATCAACTACTACAAAAATTACAAAATATCTTTATAGTGACATGAAACATCTGATTAAAGTTCATTGCAATAATATTTGGCAAAGCTACTGGGAAAATTAAGCAACCAAATTAAATCTAATATACCCAAAGGTAAATTGCCATTTGAAAATTTCCACAAGTAGACGAGATCAAGTAATAATAAACCGTTTAAGAATTGGTCATACTGCTATTATATACAAATTTTTAATCGGTAAAGATCCACCACCAATTTGCAACAACTGCTCCACTTCATTGACAGTGAAACACTTCCTGCTTGACTGCTCATGTTTTTAAAATCAAAGAAGAATGCATGGAATTTCAGACGACCTCAAATCCACCCTAACAGATAAAAATTTAAATGTATTAAATTATTTAAGAGATATACCATTGTATTATACTGTTTAATGTAGATAACAATATTAAAACTATTGTGTTTGTCATCCCACTAATAACCCTGCGTGGTTGAATAGAATAAGTATTTTAACTACAAAAAACAAAATTTAAAATTTTTACGCGATGATTTAACAAAAACAATTCATAGAGAAACGATATTCGATACCTAAAAAGAAATTGTCAAACTTATTTAAATTTATTCCTGAAAGAAGCAGTGCAGTACAACTCTTCTTGGCGCTACTTTGAAACCAATCAATTTACTGAATAATTTTTAGGTAAAAATAAAAAGTCAACACAGCTAAAATCAAGCAGTGCTTACAGAAACACCACCACCTTCGACAATATTCCTATTTATCTCGCCTCTTTCATCATGTAAGACATAATGCTGATATCATCGGGATAGGCAGCAATCTGTATTCATTATTTGTTGGTTAATTAGTTCTTCGTATATTCAACTGTCATTACATATTTGAGACAGGTTGAATAGGATCGGTACTAGCCCATCTCATTTTTCAAATCTTTTAACTATTGTGAAGCACACACACACACGCAGTGATCAACCCTGCCTCTAGGAATATGTGTATACAATTGTAAAGTAGGATCCACATGTCCGAAGATCAAACCGGTCACACCTCGCTATTGAAGTGGTACCGATCTGACACCCAGGCTTTTCCTCCACCCCTCCTCATCGTGTGACTTACGTGAGGAGGCTTATGATCTGAAAGTTACTTAGGGTGCCCTGGGTAATGAGACACCCTCTGTTTTTAATGACTGTGGTTAGACCACCAAACTGTAGGGGTAGAACACATATTGGCTTTTCTCCCTATTTGAAGTTGTCAGTGAGCTCATTTTGTATTCACAAAGTTCCTATTAAGACATTCCTACTTTTAGGAGCTGTTCCTTAATTGTGGTGGTAATTTTTTGTAGATGAATTTTGATAATAATTTTTTTTTCTGGGCAAAAGAGGGATTTTAATTGAACAAGTCAAGTGTTTTAAAAGAATCTCTTGGAGTTTATTAATTGTAAACTAACAATTGATAAAATAACCATGTCGCTTATAACAGTAAGTTGATGATGTGACAAAAATTATAAATAAAAACAATTTCAGTAATTTTTTTCGCTAGTTTAGAAGATGTATCTAGTTTTGAAGGGCAATTTTTATTTTTAATGTATTTTTAAATCATTTCTTTTTTAACATAATATATTCAGAAAACCCCTGTAGAATTATAATAAAAGGGACGATAATTTAACGGTATATTTAAAAACCCATCTTTTCTTCTAAATAAAACTGGAAACATATTTTATCGCGTATTTCTAAAGAGCGGGATCAAATCAAGCATCTCAATAAAATCTAATTCGTATTATTCGGCTTATTCGGGATAATGTGAACTGAACTGTCAATAAACGTTCTGATGAGCTTTATCTAAATCTGAACTCCAACATATTCACGTTTCATTTATTATCTGGGACGACAAAACGGAGTATATGAAACTGAGGTTTTGGATTAAACACGAACCAGCAAAACGAGCCGGTATTTTCTCGTAAATTAAAAAGATGTTGATAAATCGCCTAGAGATATACCGAGTCTAATTGTTTTACAGGGATTGTCCAAGAAAAGACTTAATAATAATAAGAATTAGAATGTAATAAGTTCCATTTAATAATAAATGTTCCTTTTGTCAAATATTATTGTGAAACGATCTTAATAATAAAATGAAGGACAATTTAAATAAATAAGTAAGCGAATGTAACTAATGTCTGTATTTGGTTTGTTAATTACTTTTGGATAAAATAAAGCGATTTGTATCTTGTTGTTGACTCATTATACAGTTTATTTCACCTTTTACAGAATAACGAATTGGCTTATTTTTTAAGTATTTAAGTATCTTTCACCTTGCGCCCTTTCTTCGTTTGGCCTCTAAAATAAGTAAAAAAAATAATAAAAAATTCCTTTATAAAAGGTAGATTAATAAAATCTCTATCATGCTACATTACAGAACATTTTTGGAATAACTATTCCATCGTCAATGCTATCTGGATGAACGTGTTTGAAGCCACCAAATATATGAGTAAAAAACCTTTAAATGTTGTTTGATTAATTTTATGATTTAAGAAATGACATTGAAGTTTTTAATTCTATAAATTTTGTGTTTTATCTAAAATTTAAAAATCTCCTGACTCTCTTAATAATTATTGTATATATCTGATTAATATCTAGTGGAAAAATATTAATACGAAACCAACGGAAAGAAATGGCAGAATTAAAGGAATAAATGAAGGATGGCAATAATATACCAGCAAACGAATGGGAAAGACATCTGACGGATCTGTTTAAAGGAAAGGAAAATAATAATCAACATAATAAAGTACCTGAAATAAAACACGAAATGAAAATCAGTTGTTAGGAAGTAAAGATAGCCATAAATTCACTCAAAAATAGAAAGTCACCAGGACCAGACGAAATTACCAACAAACTTCTAAAACACGGAGGAGAAAGTATAACCCTAGAGATGACAAAACTTATACAAAAAATAATATTGCACTGCAAGATACCGGACGCATGGAGAAATATCATAATAATACCAATGTTCAAGAAAGAAGATAAAGAAGACCCCAATAATTATATAAGTATAAATCTACTAAACACCACAATTAAGCTTACCACAAAGTCCTAACCAACAAAATCAATAAACCAACAACTTTATTAGATGAACAACAAGGGTTTAGTTCCCGAAGATCCGAATTTGTACTAAGAGAAATCACAGAAAAGTCCATCGAGTACAATAAACTCGCACATCTACGTTTTATAGACCTGACAAAGACTTTCACCTATTGTACTAAAGAAACATACCAATTAATATCATACAAACCATCGAAAACATCTACTTCCATAATCGAATACAGGCAAGGATAAATGGAAAGCTAACACAGTGTATAGAAGTACAAAGCGAAGTCAGACAGGGTGACTCGTTAAGCCCACTTCTCTTTAATATAATAATGGACGAAATAATACAAGTATTACGTAAAGGTCATGGTTACAGAATGGAGAACAAATAAATCTAAACAATATGTTATGAAAACGACGCAGCATTAGTCGTCGAGAGAGAAGACGAGCTCCAAAGATTAACACACATCTTCAATACAACAGCTACTTATAAATAAATAAATACAACTTCTAAATACCCACTACAATGTAAAATTGAAATTGATGCGAAAATAAAAAAGCAGGAATCAAAGTTTAAATATTTTGAATATATCGCACCCTCAGTGCAAGACTGCAGTAAGTCAGAATAAGTAAGTTTCGAGATAACGACAATTTTGTTTATTTTCGTGATAATATCGGTGAAATAAGACACAAGATTTAAGAAAAATTAACAATTAATTATGATTTTGCATGATTTTCAGCCTATATTACATTAACCAAAAATAGAAATTTAAATAAAATAATATTAATGCTAAAAAAATTAGGAATTTCAAAGTTACAACACTTTTGCACGGAGAAAATTGTAAAAAGTGTAGACACATTTTCTGTTAGTTGTTGTCCTCTTCTCGTATATCATCTTGGGCCAAAATTTTTTTATAAAAACTATGGTGGGCTTCTGGTATCATACCCGAATCGCATAAGTATACCAAATCTTTCTTTTTAGCCATTTGAAGTTTTGACTGTTCTTTGTAGGCAGGTTTAACCCTTTCGAGACTCCAGGTACATATGTGTACCACTATGTTTGCATACAAGCCTAAAGTGATATTTTGCCGTTAAATATTATTTAAAAATGTACCAGTCAGTTCTCCATTGCATCGTTTGAGTCACGTTCACGTGTAGCCGCGTAAAATATTTTAGTTAACCTAGAATTTGCGAGTTTTAGATGTGTTGGTTGCTACAGTCAGCATAAATACATTGTTTTTTGATACAAATTATAGTTAAATTGTATTATATCATTTTACAGACTGTTTGTTTTTGTGTCTTTTTATAGTAAGTATATTTAGATTGTTATTTATTTATAGTAAAATAAACATTTGACTGTTTTTAAAATCTATGGTACTAATAAGTACCAATAGTCTTATAGTACGGTATGTAAGTGTATCATTAGTCTTATTCATGTCATTTTTAGATATGGATAAGAAAAGGCCACTTACACAGAAAGAACTTCAATATTATGCAGAATTATCATTTTCCGAGTCTGGAAGTAGTGATGACATGTATAAGCCTTCTGATGATGAATCGGAATCAGATGAGGACTGCAAAGATAATTTTCACGAAACTTCTGATGAAGAATCAGAATCAGAGTTAGAAGTTCGTGATACACAGGAAACTTTACAAGAAACTGCCACACCTAGTAGTTCTTTTGTGTTGTGGTCAACACCAAATGAAGGTTTTGCTCCGAAAAAACAAATTTCAAGTCAACGTAGTTGTACATTGGATGCTGGCATACAATCTAACTTGACGCCATACCAATATTTCAAAAAGTTGTTTCCACGTTCTTTGTATATGTCTATTGCTCAATGCACTAATGAAAGGATTGAAATATGTAAGCAGTCAAGAAGAAACGCTCGTCTGAAAGAAACTGACTTAGGATAAATTTAAATAGTTCTTGGTTGTATGCTAGTTATGTGCTACAACCGTGTACCAGAAATCAGTAATTATTGGTCAACTCATCCTTCACTGGGAAACGTTTCAATTCAAAATGCAATATCCCGTGACAGATTCAAAGTTATATATATTCAAAGAAACCAACAGAAGCCTCAAAAACGTATTACATTGATGACGTTGTACAATGCTTGAAAGGTACCTTTCAAAAATATCGACAAGACAGCAGTTTTCAAAGTATCGACGAGTCCATGACGAAATTCAAAGGTCGATCGTCACTCAAACAGTATATGCCGCTAAAACCAGTAAAAAGGGGAATCAAAATGTGGCTTAGGTCAGACTCGTTTACTGGATATACCTACGACTTCAATATCTACACAGGTCGCGAAACTGAATATGTAGAAGGAACTGTTGGGGAACGTGTAGTGAACAAACTTGTTTCCACAGCAAAAGAAAGAGATATAACTTTTTGCTTTGATCGTTTTTTTACTTCGGTTTGTCTGTTGGAAAATATAGAGTACGCAGCAATAGGGACCTGTAACCAAAATAGAAAAAACTTGCCAAAAATAAAAGATAAATTGCAAAGAGGTAAATGCGTATTTCAGTGCAGTGAAAACGGACTAATGTTTGTGAAATGGCAGGACACCAAGGAAGTCTTGATGCTGAGTAATTGCCATAATGACAGTGTTTCATCTATCAATAAAACCATGAGAGATGGTTCGAAAGTAAATGTGTCCTGTCCAGAAATGATAGCGTGCTACAGGAAAATTATGGGTGGGGTTGATCTAGCAGACCAAATGGTAGGATTGTACGATTTAGATCGTAAATCAAACAAATGGTGGAAAAAAGTATTCCATCGCTTACTTATGATGTCAGTTGTAAGCTCATGGATTATTTATAATGAAAAAAGTAAGAAAAAAATTCCTCTGATTCAATTTTTGGTACCTCTGGCAGAAGAAATGATAGCTGAAGGACAAAAAATAGCTGCTATACGACGTTTATCTAAGAAGGGAAGAATATCTATGAAAAGAAAACGTTTCGAGAGTGTATCATTACATCTTCCAATTGAAGGAAGCACAAGAAGACGATGTAAAATGTGCACTGATAATAAAACTCAAACACGTACAAAAACCCTTTGCGAAGAGTGTGACATTCCTTTATGTAAAAACTGTTTCGCAGTATATCACCGTAAATAATATTTTGTATTTTTGAGTAATTGTTTTGTATTTTTGAGTAATAAAGTAATACAAATATATTATGTGGTATATAATAATATTTTTATGTGGGACTGTTGGTACACATATGTACCAATACACAAGACTAATGGTACATATGTGTACCACTACCCCCACGAACACCCTAACGTTTTCATTAACATTTTTTGTTAAAAAAGGGTATATTTGTGTATATAAAAATAAAAAACCACAAAAATATATTTTTAAAACTCGTTAAAAAAAACCGTCTCGAAAGGGTTAAGTAGCACTTCTCGTATATTATGTGTAGTCCGTGATGATTTTTTTAGATAGTTCCATAGTTCGTCATCATAGTTGTAATTAAAAAAAATTGTGTGCGGACTATCTTTTCTGCATTGCAGAATTTTTATATCTGTCCACTTCACATTTTCTTTATTTTGATTAATTTTATAGTTGTTTCCCAATAGAAAGGAAATATAGTTAAAATCAATGAAGTCCTTTGTTTTCATTTCTTAAACTATATAGGATGATCCACTTTTTTTGCTGCATTTCATTACAATTCTATCAGTTTCTATCTCTGCACATATTTCTGATATCCATAATTCCTTCGCTTTGTAATGACAAAATCATAACAAGGTAGAAAAATTATTTGTAAACCTTTCAATATTTTTATTTAAATTCAAAACAAAAGGACTATAATAAAAATATGCAAATCAGGCTACCTTGAGTACAGTGATTAACAAAAGGATTGAAATTCACTACCTTAGTGAAAGTTGGGAATTACGGGGGGACAATATGATAAGACTCGCCCCCGAAAGGTTACATGAAGATTTAATATAATTTGGGATTTAGTTTTTATAGAACAAGTTTTCTGAGAATAGATTTTTTAACCTGTCAGTATTGTTAATACACAAGTTTTAAGATAACTGTTTTTCCTTTCATAAGAAAAAATACTTTTTGGCTGTAAATAATAAGTCTTAATTTATGTGTTTTTAATCCAATCTAATATATAAATGGTCAAATATAAATGGTGCGATATGACATCGCACACATTTTATGGAAAATATATAATGTGACGCAAAGGACATAAAACTTACATGAATAGATTGGTCTTGTAAAAATCTTTGTTTATTGTCTCGGCCGATAAAGGGATTACGTAGACATGCTATATATTAAAATTAAACACCACATATATAGATATTAAAATAACAAATATCTAACTTTTTTCGTGCCTTTCATTGTTTGTTACAGTGTTGCACGGAACTTATGTACAAAAACGCAAAATAGTTAAACTGTTGTTGTTGTAATATTTAGCCGGTTAAGCATTTGAAAGTTACTAAAGTTTTACAGGGGATAGATATGCATGTTTACAATTGAATTCCATGATTACTTCATTTTCAAAAAATTTTGAGTTACTGCAGTCTTGCACTGAGCGCGCGATATATATATATATATATATATATATATATATATATATATATATATATATATATATTTATATATATAATTACGGAGATGTTGAAGAAGAAATACGACAAAAAAGTTTAAAAGCAAGTAAAGCGTCGTTAAACACAAGAATCTATAAAGCAGCAATTAGACCTATATTAACATATACGAATAGCACGAGAATAGTCACCAAATGGACGGAAGAAGTATTGGCAGACCAAAAAAAAAGATAATGCGATAATTTAAACAATTTAGGAGGCTAATGTTGAAGAAGAAACAGGCTTTAAAGCCTATATACAAGAAGGAAGAATAAGAAGAATTATATAAATAAATTTTATTTTAGCTAAAGCATCGTTACCACCATCAACATCATCTTCACGGCTCCACAGTACTTCGTGGGTATTAGCCTGCTTCAAGATGTCCTTTCATTCGTCAATATCAAATTCCTTATTGATCATCCCCTAATGCAAACTGTTTTGAAATCCCATTTAAAGTCCACAAGATATCTTAGTCTAGATCTACCTCTAGTTATACTTCCTACTGAGTTTTGGAACATAGATATTCTGGTTAGATGTCCAGGATTCATGAATAATGCACAACCAACTCATTTTATTTGGTTTTTTTTTACTACTTTTAATATATCTGAGTCTTTATTGAGTCTGTACTTCAAATTTATTAGTCCAGTCGGACGAGATGAAAAAAGGCCTATCCTTGCATGGCGAGCTGCCCAAATTTTATTATTCTTACTTTTAGGGGGGTCAATAATAGTGTAAATATAAAATCGCGACTAAATCCACCCATTGCGTTGTCCGCTATCTTGAATTTGAAAACCATTTTTGCTCAATATCTCCGACATTTTCAACTTTTCGACAAAAATGGTAGGGGCTGAAATTGTAAACGAGATTTCCTACAATTTACTACTTACAATTTTTTTAAGTGTAAAATTATTGGAAGTGGGGGGATGCATAATATTATACTTTTTAAATTATTTCGTTTATTATGAACTTTACGACATGAATGTCCATTAACAAAAATGGATAAAATTATATTTTCTTCAATTCTGGTCTGTTTCCTTTTTTGCTACAATCAATATATGAGGTAGTACGTATACGGTAAAAATGCGACCGTAAGGCCTTAAAGAGATTGGATATAAGAATTAGTTTTGTTCAATATATCGGCCGTTTTAAACTTTTCGACAAAATGGTAGGGACTTAATAGTTTTGATTGCGATTTCAAAACAGTTGCAAGACACCTATAAGTTTGTCATGGCCTCGTTCAAAGGCCTTTTCGAAGTCGATAAAACACATATATATTCATTATTCTATATCCCTACATCTTTGAACCATGAGCCTATCCTTAAGCGTTACTAATTCCTAATACTCAGCATAAAGTTTTTATACAACGCCTTGTGTTACGCCTACCACTACCGTTATGTCCCTCTGAGATATTCCTTGCTCCACAAGACTAATAATTTTTTACCTTTGCACATGCGTTAACCCTACCTGGGTATATTTTTGGTTTTGAACGCAAAAGTTTATTTATTTTTGTTTAATTTACAACTAAAACAAATAATCTACAACGTACCGAGCTGTGTTATCTGATTGTTTAATCGGTTTGTTAATTTTTAATAAAAACCTTTAAATGGGACGTTAATAAACGTACTTTAACCTTTAATTGTCGCTTATTTCCATTTAAATAGTAATTACTTTAGAATGCCACAAGAAAATAGCTTCAGAACAATATTAAAAAACCGTTTTTCCAAAATAAATAAATATTACTTTGAAATACGTGGTGATTCCATATAATTTTGGTTGTGTGTACATGTGTAATCTGCAATGAGCTTATATGGGTCCAAATAAAAAATTAAGTAGCTAGGGTAAAGTTAACTGTTAAAATTAATCATGTGAAAGGTTTGTTAGCGCCGGGTATAGCTAGCAGGCATTACAAATGCCTGTCAAGTCCAATTCAGGGAAAAAAGACATTACACAACATGTCGTGAATCTTTCGTTTGGACCATTAATTGTTAATGCAAATAATAGTGATTGCGATAGTTCTTCATTATCCCACAAGTTTTTTTTTAAAAGATAGTTAATATTTTGACTCTTTGTGGATGTCGAACTCTTTCAATTAATAATTCCTCATATAAGTGAGTTAATTTTACATACTTACATTGTCAAGATAAAATAGTCACGTCTTCGATAATACTTAAAAACATAAGTTACTAATTTTTTAAAGCTAAATAAGCTTCACGTAATTATGTTTCAAAAACATAAATTTAGTTGCTTTTTTAAGTATACATAAATTTTTAAAATTCACCTTAACAACGTAAACGATACTCCAATGGCTATGAATATCTCTTTATAATATATCTCTCTCTAATTTGCGGCTTCGATGGTGTACTGTTCTTTTTTACTGGTAAGCGTTCTCAAGTTTTATTAGATACTTTAACAAGTCCGTTAGTCCATGACTATTTCACTGTATGTGAATTATTAATATAGAAGTGATACATTATCTCTAAACGCAACTGGCAGCAGTGTTGCCTTTTAGTGCCTAGAATTTTAACATTATATTATAGAAAAGTTGATTTTGATGGGGTAACCCTCAATTGTCTGACTACTTTCCTGGTATTGATTTTAGGATCTGCTTCGGCTACATCAACGATATGGTCTTCTTGTAAACGATCTAATAATACAAACCGCAAACAAAAATAATAGCTGCAAATTCTGTGTCATTTTGCAAATAATTAAAATAATTTCAATAAAAATTATGTACCCAAATAACAAAAATGTCCAATTATTATAATAGATTCACTTCAATTTTTACATCAATATATAGTAAGAAGGTGATGCCAATTACGGCAACAATATGTATGTTCATGGCGCCGATAATATCCGTTGCAGTTCCATTGTAAAATAGTGAATTTAAAAACTAATTTAGTTAATTCAAAATTGTACCGGTTTTGCAAAAGATCGATATCATTGCAGTTAGAGTCATTTGGATTGTCTAACGTAAATATGGCAACTTCGTAGGCATCTACGGGATTGAATCTGAGTTTTAGTTTTTTCGTTATTCGCGATTGAAAACAAAGTATCTGACCTCTGGCGGAATAAATTTAAACTACTATATGTGGTATAAACAAACCAGACAGCTGTTGATTTGAATAGAATTATTAAATTTTTTTAGTAAATTTCAGCATTATGACTATGTCATAGTATATTGCCAAAAAATATTCTTTATAAAGCAATATACTGTGACTACGTTAAAGTATTTTAAATCAAATCGATATTGTTCTGTTCCTCAATGCAATTCAACAATTCAAGATCGACAAAAAATATTTTTCTATTTCTCTTTCCTAAACTGGAAAACTTGAGGAAATCAATAAAAAGAAAATACCACTATCATTAAGTCAATAACATATTGAGAATACATAATTTATTTTCTTGAATAACAGAAATACAAATACTTACCATGTTGGGATAGTATCGTGAGGTTTTTTCCTCATGATTTATTACGGAATCTTTTAAAGACAAATCTTTTTTGACAGGTGACTCTCCAAGTTAAGGTTGATTTCATGTAATCAAATGAACTATCTTACAATAAACTCAAAAAGTTATTTATTTATGTTAATATACAATAAAGTATTTACATGTCAAAAAATAGTATAAAATAAAAATTAACATATTAAAAACATAAGGCATAATATAAAATAATGCATATACTAGGTAGTAAGACAAACATTACACAAAACATTATACTCTGGGTTCCCAGGTATACACAAAATAGAATTCTGGATTCATCAATACACAAGCCAGTTCCAAACATTAAAGTTAAAATTTAAGAATTCATCACTTGAAAACTGCTTCCCCTTCAACCAATGGACTCTTTGCTTCACCACAATAGTCAAAGATATCATTAAGGCTAATTTTCATTTACAAATGATAAAATAACTCGTCTTAAACCAAACTATACATGCAAAAGCAATGGTAAACATTAGTTGTTTATACCATTTATATCGGCCATGACACTGCAATCGACCTGCCCTCTACATTCAGTTTCAATCGCGAATTCTTGTAATAATATTTTTAACCGATTATCAGTTGATATTTAATGCATTTGTGTAAGGTGTTTAAGAAGGAAATTAATGTTGATGGTGAAGTCATGAGCTTCTTTAAGAGGATCTCTACTACCGAAGAAATTTTAGAAGGAAGGCTATGGGGACTATGATGTATCGTTTACTTGAAAGAATTACATGGTAAAAACTTCAATTTTAAGACATTTATGTAAAATTTTTTAAATCGGTATGATGTAGAATCTATGGTTGCCTACCTTGATATGTAATTTACCTCACGTAAATGTAATTTTTAACTTGTGTAACATTATATGCCATTTTCGCTCTTGGTTAGGTAATGTTATTTGTGAATACGTTTGTTAATAAATGTTTATAATTGTAGTAAAATCAAATAATGGCTTTAATTAAAAAGAAAACAACCAGGAAACAATTTAAGGCGATGTTTGAAATCATAAAAATAAATAGTGCTTACTGTAAAAGGAGGCTAAGAAAGTAGACCAGTTATGGCAGGAATTTTCTGTCATGATAAATACAGAAGATAATGGATGACACCATAGTATTTGCGGACAACTTAGAAGACCTACAAGTTCTTATGAACAAAATCATATATTACAGTCAACAATATGGACTGAATATAAACTTTAAGAAGACAAAGCTTATGTTAATTAGCAAGAAAAGAATAACAGAAGGTCAACTCTACGTCAACCAATCCCCTGTAGTAAGAGTGACGCACTACAACTACCTCGGCACTATAATAAATGAAGAATGGACCAACAACCAGGAGATTAGAGCACGCATCGGAAAAGCTAGATCCACCTTCAATCGGATGGGGGCCTTCTTCAAGAGTCATAACCTCTCTCTTGATACAAAAGTAAGAATGCTGCGATGCTACGTCTTCTCTGTCGTTTTTTATGGTGTTGAATTGTGGACCTTGAACGAAGATATGTACAGAAAACTGTTAGCATTTGAGATGTGGCTATATCGGAGAATGCTTAAGATCCCGTGGACTGACCGAGTCACAAATGAGGAGGTCCTCAGAAGAATGAATAAGAATCGAGAAGTACTGACGACCATCAACTCTCGAAAGTTAAAGTTCTTCGGACATACTATGCAAAATGAATCCAGATATACTCTCTTTTAAGCCATCCTGCAAGGAAAAATATTTGGAAAACGAGGTCCAGGAAGAAGAAGAACATCTTGGTTAAAGAACCTCAGAATCTGGTTCAATACAACATCTGTGCAGCTTTTCCGCGCTGCTGCAAGATAAAGATTGCCATGATGATCGCCAACATTCGTAACGGATAGGCACATCAAGGCCAAGGAATAATGGCCTTAACAAAACACGGAAACAATGGGAACGTGTAAGAAAACTGTAAAATTTTTAGGTGTTCAATGAGTGGAAGATTTTGCAACTCATTTCAAAGATTCATCTTAAGGAGCCTCAGATTACAGATACATTTGATTTTAAAGGTATAAATTGCTTTAATGATTGATGTAATAATATGTTTACTATAGTGTATATTAATTTTCAGAAGAAAAAAAAATCAACCTGAAAAAATCAAAAGGCAATATTTTTATTTAACATTCTTTAAATATATTTTTTTACAATTATATATCAATTATGAAATAAACGGAACATAAACATTTTTATTTAACAATTATATAACACAAACTTTTGGGCCACTTTGTAATATACTTTAAATTTGTTTTATTTTGACCTTTTTGTACTTAATTTTAATTGTAACATACATGAATATGTTTATTTATTTAAGTATATATAAATATATTAATTATAAAATTATATCATAATTATTATGAAGTAAAGCGAACATAAACATTTTTATTTAAAATTATTTTAACAATCAGTTTGCAGAAATAATATTTCATCATTTTATCTAACTAAGAGTTTTGAGAACAGTTGGACCATTTTGTAATATATTTTAGTTTGTTTCAGATTTTGCTACATACATGATTTATGTTTATTATAATATTTTATTTATTAATATTTTATTTAATATTACATAAATGTATTAATTATACAATTATATCACTATTATGAAATAAAATGATTACACACATTTTTATTTAACAAAAAGTTATTATTTCACAACACAAAGTATGCAGTTATAACATTTCTTCGTATTCTCTGCACTTCTAACATCTAACCATTATTTTGATTTACCTTATTTGGAATCATTTCCATTGGGACTTAAGGAAGTTCTTTATTATTTAAAGGAGGAAGCTGTTCTTTCATTACCAAGTGCAATACAACACAGAAATATATAATGTTTTTAAGCTTTAATGGGGCTGTAATGTAAAGCCTTGTGCTTGCGTAAACAACGAAAGCGAAATTTCAAAATTCTGAGAGCTTTCTCAATTATATTCCTGGTTGCAATATGAGCCTGGTTGAATCTTCTTTCTGGAGTATTTTCTCCAGCATTTGAAACAGGAGTCATTAGTTATGGTTGAAATCACCAACCACCAATTAAATATTTATTATTAAGTTCATATGCCACAATTTGTCTTCTCAAAAATAAATTCACTACACAACTCCCAAATCTCTGAATCATGATAGTGTAAAAGTAAGGATTACAATTTAAAAATGAAGAATTGGCATCACAAATTGCTTGAACATTTATACTTTAAAATTCTTTTGTGTTGAAGTATGCCAGGTAATCAAATCATCAGCAGAAGGTGCTATAATTAGAATATGTGTGCAATCAAGAGCCCTAATTAAACCATTCCGTCCACCAAATCTCATAAAAGTAATACCAAATTAAAAAAATCCATTTTTTCAACAAAAAACCAAAAGTTAGGTTAATTTAACTATTACCTGACAGATCTTCAGGATATGACACAACAGTAAATAATATTTTATATAATTTTCTGCTGTGGCTTGATCATTTTACACATAACAACGTAGGTCATAATACATCATATCGTTTTTACACATTATGTTTTGAGAACTGTAATCTAATGTACATTTTCTGAATTTTACACTTATATATAATTATTTATGTAAACGATTCATCATAGCCTCACAATTAGTTGTAATTCTGTTAAAGGATTCTTTTCTGGATCATGTAGTAGAAATTAATTTTTCCATAATTGCTGGAGCTGAGGGACTATTTTACCAATTTCTTTGCCAACAGTTTTTGATTTCTTTTTAGGAGCTGATTTAAAAGCTACGAAGGTTATAGTAGGTAGTGCGTTTTTAGAGTTTAAGTTTGGAATGTTAGCAACAACCGATACAGCAGGTGACTCAAGATTTGTGTCGATGGAATGTGGTCTTTTGATACCAGAGTCAGAAGGAAAAGAAACTGGTGTTTGAGACTGTTCATTTGGTTTTGATAAGTCAGTAGGTGTGTTATTTGCAGTGTTTTCAGATCATAAAAAGCATTTAAATTGAAGTATTTAACTCAAAGTTTTCTTTATCTGGTATTACATAGATAGAGCATCGAAAACTGAAGATCTGGGTATATTGGTCTTTCGATAAACTATGTAGAAAATAAGAGATAGAGAAAGTGAGTTGTAACCCAACTTTATTTTTAACCCTGCGTTGGTCGCATGGTGAGCGCAACGCTCACCATTTTACTGTTTTCTTAAAAATTTTTACAATTTTACTCAGATTAGCAACTGCGCTCATGTAATCCTTCCTACTACTATTGTGTATAGAATGTTTTACGTAGAATTGTAATCAAGCAACCGTCAGTCTATTCCAAGTATTGATTAAACGCAGATGTCGAGAAATGAGCGATTAGCTCACCCGCGACTAACGACGTGACGATTTTGGAAAGCTACAGAGCAATTTTTGTTGGGTTTTTTTATTGACTTTGTGTTTTAAATCATATAACTTTAAAATATTATTGTGTAATGGATCCTAAAGAAGAGGCCAGACTGTTAAAAATATATGAAGAATTGGAGCAAGAGGATTTGTTACTTGAACAGACGTAAGAGCAAAATTTGGACGATAAAGAAAGCGATACAGATTCAGAAAGTCAGTTCTAATCATGAGACACACTCAAAGTTTTCGGCCGATGATACGACAAATACTATTTCAACGTTTTGGTCTGAAGATGGTCCCAAATATATCGACAGAGACAAAAAACCATTTGGAAAGTTCACCGTGAGCGAAAAACTAGCCGTATTCGACAGCACAATATTATTAGCAAACTACCGGGAGTGAAACATGTGGCAAAGGATGCTAAAACTCCATATGAAGGTTGGAACCTGCTCATAACAGATAATATTATTGAAGAAATTGTGACGTGCACAAATTTGTACCTAGAGAAAATTAGAGGCGAACGCGCGAAGGCGAATACGCGAACGAGATGTTTTAGATACTGACTGTAACGAAATAAAAGCAGTGTTTGGATTGTTGTACATGGCAGGAGTTTTGAAATTCCGACACACCAACCTAAATGACCTATGGAGCAACGATTCTACAGCACCAGAGTTATTCAAAATGGTAATGCCCCTGAAACGTTTCTATTTGTTGCTTCAAGCATTACGTTTTGATAATATTCACACAAGAGCTGAACGCAAATTAATTGATAAACTAGCTCCAATAAGAAATATATTTGAGAAATTTATAGAAAGATGCCAAGCCTCCTACAGGCCTGGTGAGAACTGTACTATTGACGAAATGCTGGAGGGTTTCCGTGGAATGTGCAGCTTCAGGCAATATATCCCGAGTAAACCAAACAAATACGGGATAAAAATATTTGCCTTGGCTGAGAGTCGTGTATTTTATACTGTGAAAATGGAGATTTACGCAGGAAAGCAGCCTGATAGTCCATTTGTATTGACAACAGTCCAGCCAGTGTAATGAAACAATTGTGTGTGAACGATTATGAATTGAGGACGAAATTTAACCTGTGATAACTGGTTCACGTCAGTTCATTTGGCCGAAGAATTAAAAAAGAAAAAAATAACTTTATTTGGGGCAATAATTAGAAAAAAAAAACGTGAAATTCGTGAAATATTTGTTGCAACTAAAGAAAGGCCAATTCGTAGCAGTTTATTTGTTTTTGGTCGTGAGTGTTTATTAGTTTCATACGTCCCAAAAAAAAATAAGAAAGTCCTGCTTTTGTCAACCCTCCACGAATATGACGAAATTGACGAGGAAAGTGGTGAAGCTTGCAAACCAGCAGTAGTTACTTTTTACAATCAAACAAAATCAGGAATAGATTCAGTGGACCAACTGAAGAGTCTTTATTCAGTGGCAAGAATCACATGTAGGTGGCCATTGACTGTTTTTTTTACTATGCTAAACATCGCTGGAATAAATGGAAACATTATATTTAGGATAAATGTATTAGATTCCTGCCAACCAAGATGTGAGTATCTGAAAATTTTAGCCAGACAACTCATTACTCCACATATGCAAAAAAAAGCGGCCCAAAACTTGCCATTTCTGCTAACTTTGCAAATCAAAAAATATCTTAATCTTCCTTTGACACAGAAACGAGATGTTACTGAGAAAAATAAAGCAGGTGCAAGGCCAAAATGCTCCTATTGTCCCAAGAAAAAAAATCGTAAAACAGCGTCAAAATGCGCCAAGTATTTCAGAGCAATTTGTACAGAACATACAATCACCATTTGCACATAGTGTGAAAGCGACGAAGTTCCTGAATCTGAGTAATTTTTTTTATTATTCTAGTTGATGTTTCAGAATTATGCTTATTTATGTAGATGTACCAAACTTTATATTTTATTTTTTATTCCTTTTTGTATTTTGTTAAATATATTGCCTTTTTTTAGCTTTGATAAATAAATCATTATATTTATGCCTTTTGTTTTTTTGACTCATAAAAAGTCAAAATAAGTCATATACATGACAAGTGAGCTTCACGCTCACCTGCGACTAATGGTGGTTCATTTAACCATGCGACCAACGCAGGGTTAAGTGCTTGCTTAATGAGTGCTTTCGGGATCGAAGGACATACGTCAGATATTAGCAGCTTCCTTTCGTATGTAATAGGTCTTTAAAGTTCTATATAAGTAAATAGATATTATTTGGTTTCATGTAGAAATAGCCAAAATATTTTTCAGAAAATTATCTATTACAGATACAGAAGAAAAATAGATGTAAATATGCTAGTTAGAATTACGTGAAGCACAAGTTATTTGAAATGAAAAAGACAGAAAAGATTTGATTTCACATTCAAAGCGTCTATGTATCTATTGATACGTATTTCGACTTAAAAAGTCTCATCAGAATAGTTATTCATAGCCGTTCTTAACGTGAAAAATAATCTTCTCTGTCTTATTAGAAGTAACAATAACATGACTTCGTTATGGACGCAATAGCGACATCTGATAGAAAAATCGGTAAGATAGTTTCGAAACAAATTCAGATTTCTGCTTTAATCTGGAGCCTTCTAAAAATTGCAAGACATGGCCAGACGATGATAAAGATATTAAAAAGAGACATGGGGAATCTAAAATTTGCATTCCACGACATGATTCTGATATTCTGATGAGACTTTTTAAGTCGAAATACGTATCAATAGATACATAGACGCTTTGAACGTGAAATCAAATCTTTTCTGTCTTTTTCATTTTATTCGGATCTACTCTGTATGAGTACGAGAAACAAATTCGTTAGGATTTCTGCCTAGATGAATAGACATGTCGTGGAATGCAAATTTTAGATTCCCCATGTCTCTTTTTAATATCTTTATCATCGTCTGGCTATGTCTTGCAATTTTTAGAAGGCTCCAGATTAAAGCAGAAATCTGAATTTGTTTCGAAACTATCTTACCGATTTTTCCACAAGTTATTTATTTTGGAGTAACAATTTGGCCAATTACCTTGATGTAATCAAATAGCACTACGTCTGGAATAGCGTTCATTAGAATGGCCTGACCTCAAAACTAGCTTGAGCTATTCATGCTGATGATAGTATAATTTAATTTTAATATTTTGGATGCCAAAATATTAAATTCGTATAACCAGAAACGACTGACCTAATTTTAGTTGTCAAAATTAATTAAGTGACTTGACTTACCAATATTATCAGTTGATAAACAAAACACATTAACTGATGACTTTTTATTAAATATTTTAAAAAAAGTTAAGAGAAGTCAGGTGTTTACTAGTTGACTACTAAAATAGGAATGGATATCAAAATTTGATTGAAATTTTAAAAATCTGTTATATAAATTCTTATAACATTATTGATTAGGGTACGTTAAATTGAAAATTCCAATTATCTATTAATATTAGAGAAAATATTTGCTGTATTGTTAAAACAATGCCCTCAATGCTCTTTAAAAAGCAACCTTTATGAAGAATGTATCCCATGTCGTGATATTAAACTTTCCCAACAACCGAACTACCTTTTGCAATTTATGTTTCAAAATATATAAGCTTAGACCTCAACTTTTAAATTATATTCTCCCTAGGAAGATCATCGTACATCAATATTATCGACAGGCTAAGTTAAATTTACTGTGTTCCATTCCTGGATGGTCCTTAAAGGCAAGTGTCTCCTTGAATTATGTTCTGGATGCACTCGATCTGAGAGATCTATGAGGCTGAGCCCGCAGAGATTGGTTTGATTCACTTGCGGAATGCGACTATAAAACTAAATGTATTAGGAATTTATTATACAGTGTATATAATTTTGTGTAACGTATTATATTTTCATGCAAGCAAGATTGTTTAGCTATTTTATATAGCTAAAATAAATTCATGAGTGACTATAAATAAAAATAGATGATGTAAATAGGTTTTCACTGGGTGTGATAACGCTCCTTAATCAGAATGGAGGACGAGAGATGGAAAGGGGAAGTAACTATCTATATAACGAGAACAAGCAAATAGAAAAGAGAAAAAAAAACAAGAGGTATAGGGGTAGATCTCTTAATCAAAGCAGGCGAAACACATTAGACAGTTGTGATATAGTTGAAAATACAAGTAATACCGTATATCAGGAACAGAATTATGAAGATGTTAATAATAAAGATCCAACTTGTAAACTAATTACTAAAACTATACTTTAAATGATTGTACAACGTTCTATTTAAATGCATTTAACCCTTGAATGCCTAAGGAGGGTACCTCAGGAACCCCAGTAATAAATTTTCTTTAATATATATTTGAATATATATATATATATATATATATATATATATATATATATATATATATATATATATATATATATTTGAATTGCACAAGTTGGCAACAGCGCGTCCAGACATGCATTGGAGTGATTGGAACAAAGCTTCTGCCTTCTGCATCTGCATTTATTTTTAGTTTATGCTGAGACCTGTCACGTGTTGGTTGTTTGTTACGATGAAAAAACATTTCAAATTTATAATATTAAATTGTTGAATTTTTTATTCATTTTTTGCTAAAAATATGAGCAAGTTTGACAAGAAAAAATCGTTTATTGCAAGAGGAGTGAGAAAGTTTTATTCAAAATTAGAATGATGAATCAGATGACTCGGAAATAGATTATGATGAAGTTGCAAAAAATGTAGAGAGTGAGGATTTTAGAGACGTGAGTTTAGAAACAGAAGACAATGTAGAAATTCGAAGTAAAGAGGACTCAGACCACGAACCAGAAATAGTTGTTGAATGTGACACAGAAAAGGCAACTCCTGAATTAACCGCAAAATTCGAAATGCAATGGTTTTGTCATCTCTTTCCTTTAACAAGTAGGTTACTGAAAAACATAGTTGATGCTCGTTCAGGAATCACTCAGTATAGTAATAATGCCAATCCATTTACAGAAATACTTAATTTATTTATAACAACAAAAATAAAGGACATAATTTGTTGTTACACAAAAATAAAGAAGAAGATGGATATTTTGGCTACTGAAATTAAAAAAAAGCCTACTAATCCAAAGCAGTGGACTCCGCTTACAAGAGAAGAATTGGACTTTTTATCGTTGTTATTATCAAAGCAGGTGCTTTCAGATGTAAAAAAAATCTACAAGCGAGATGTGGTCTACTGAACTGCGGCCATGTCTAGGTACAGTTTTGAATAAATTTCGGTATTTTTATGATTTGATGACATGATTACAAGGCCTCCGAACCATGTATTACAATTAATTTTCGTTCAACAATTAGTTTCCTTTCGAAGAAAACGTCTTTATCGGCAATTCATCAAATCGAAACTAGGGCGGTATGGCATTAAAATTTGGGCAGCTGATACCAAGACTTCTGTTTCTATTTGTACAACCTTCAAGTATACACTGGCAATAATCCTGGAGGTCAACCAGCAAAAAACCAATGCTATAGAGTAGTAACCGATTTAGCAAAACCATACCATAATAGCAGGCAAGACATTACCACTGGTAACTTTTTCATTAGTTTTCCACTAGCCAATTATCTACTGAAATAGCGACTAACTTTGATAGGTACCATTCGCAAAAACAAACCAGATACACCATTATTACTAAAGTTAAATCTTCTTCTTCTTCAAGTGCTATCTTCGTTCCGAAGGTTGGCGATCATCAGGGCTATACGTATTTTCGAAACTGCTGACCGAAACAATTTGTTGCTGCTACAGCTATACCATTTCCGTAGATTCTTTAGCCAGAAGTTTCGTCTTCTTCCTATGGACCTTTTTCCTGCTATTTTCCCTTGCATAATTATTCGAAGCAGTTCATATCTTTCGCCTCTTGTAATGTGTCCCAAGTATTGCAGTTTTCGTTTTTTGATCGTAAATATGACTTCCTTTTCTTTATTCATTCTTCTTAAGACCTCGAAATTTGTGTCTCTCTCGGTCCATGATATTCTCAGGATTCTGCGATACATCCACAGTTCAAATGCCTGTAATTTTTTTTTAAGTTAAATCTAGATCTCCACAATAGTCTATATTTGCATTTACAAAAGATCTTTTCATGGTGTCATATATTCCAAAGAAAAATAAAATGGTTCATATTTTATCAAGTCAGCAAAATGACGAGTGTCGAAAAAGAAGAACACAAACAAGCGAGAGCAAGCAAGCAGAAGACGAGAACAAGCCTCTTATGGTATTAGATTATAACAGGACCAAAGGTGAGGTCGACAGCGCTGATAGACTCATACGAGAATATTCGTGTAGTCGAAAAAACTTCTAGATGGCCCCACAGACTTTTCACAAATATAATAGATACATGTACTTTTAATTCATTTGTCCTATTATGGAATAAAAAAAATCCTAGCTGGAAAAAAATTCGTTCTCGACAACGAATGTTTTTGTTACAACTGCAAAATCAACTTGCTAGAAACAATATAAACGAGCGTGCCACATGCAGGAATTTTCATTGTGCACATGTAAAACCAGCTCTGAGTAACTGCGGAATACTTGCGAATTGGTAACCTGTACTAGAAAACAAGCTAGATCTTACCATTTTTTAAGAAATATTGACAAAATAGTAAAAACAATTTGTAATCAGTGTAAAAATTTATGTGTAGTGACCACCTAAAGCAACAAAAAATTATAATTTGTGAAAATTGTTACAATAACCAATAATGTGAATTTAAAAAAATATTTTACCTCCACTTTATTTTATTACTACAAGGTTTAGTGTTGATGTTTACGTTAGAATTTATAAGAATTAATGATGGATTTTGATGTGTGTGTCCAAAGACGCAGTGTGTACCTCATAGTGATTTAAATTGCTGAAGCAATAACTTTAATCTAAGAAGTCAAGTTTAGGAATAGAGTTCAGAGCTTAGCAAGACAGGTCAGAGTTCCAGATGCCTATTTTCAGGTGTCCTTTAGCTTCATACCTCAGATCAGAGCTATTTTGAAATTTTTGATCGCTTTATTTACCATTTTTATGACTAGCGCTTCTAGCATCGTGGCCAGCCCCGATGTTATATCTAAATCTTAATCTAAATATAACAATTTTGTTATTATATTGAGATTAGTATGGTCGAATCTTTTGTTTTGTGTGGGTTTGGTGATTTTTATTTATTTTTATATGGTGATGGACAATTGTTTGTTTTAGGTTGTTGTATTTTGTTTTCTATTGACGTTTGTTTAGGTCTTCTCCAGGCAGGTACCTTTGGGCATCCCCTATAACTGACCAAGTGTTGCCCAAGGCAGTTAACGCATTTTGCTTTTTGTTCATCGCTTTTCGCATTCGATCGCTTTATTCATCGTTTTTATGACTAGCGCTTCTAGCATCGTGGCCAGCCCTTTTTGTTATTCTATTGAGATTAGTGTGGTCGAATCTATTGTTTTGTGTCGGTTTGGTGATTTTTATTTATTTTTATTTGGTGATTGACAATTGTTTGTTTTAGGTTGTTATATTTTGTTTTCTATTGACGTTTGTCTAGGTGTTCTCCAGGCAGGTACCATTGGGCATCCCCTATAACTGGTCGGGTGTTGCCGGCTTGCTTTTTGCTTATCAGGAATTTGTCAGAATTTCCTTCTGTGCTATTTTTCGCACTTTACGCACCTAGCGTCTTTGAAGCATGCATTTTGCGCGTGGTGAATGCTCTGTCAATTAAAACATTGAGTTGGTCCTTATCATCATATTGACATGATCCTTCCTTGCCATTATGTTTGTTGTGTTTATTATATATTTATTTTATATTTCTGTACTAGTTCGGTTTGTATGTCGTTAGGTATTATATTTGGGGGAAATTCTCTAATAACCATTTTGGGCTTAAAGTCGTCCTCTAATGGATATATTTTATTTTTTCATAATGTTTTAAGATATGGGTGAATTTTTTATAGTCCTCAGGGTAGTTTGTTTGAATGAGAGTTCCCCTTTCGTTTTTGGAAATTTTATTGTCTGTATATACCTTTTAAGTATCAGCAATTATCAATATTGCTCATGTTTCGTTCACTGTTTGTAGTTTTATTACTGGTGCTTTTGTTTTGGACTTGTTCATGTTGGTTTCTTCTTTGTTCTTTTTTAGGCAATCTCTTTTAGGAAACATCCATGTTGTAAGTTCTTTATGTGCTTATACAGTTAACTGTAGCTATGGTCTGACCTTGCATTAACCCGTTAATCTTAATTAATAAAAAAATATTTTGGAAAATTTCCGGAATTAGGATAAATGAATGGTTTAAGATTTGAAAATCGAAACATGGAAATCAAATGTAGAATGTAATTTTCAGTAGAATTAAGTGCAATTTAATCAAATATAAATACAATATTTACTTCGTTATTTCATTTTTATGTGTACTATTTCTGTTTTGTCTTATATTTTGTTGATTTTCATTTTTCTAAATTGCTTGTAGGGTTTTTATTTTTAATTCTCAAAGTATTACTTCAAGTTTTCTTCTTCTTCTTTAAGTTTTAGATATGCAAAATACGGTACACAGTAGAAATTTTTGCTGAGTCTATTTTTACTTCCAATTTATTTGAGCTAAATCTTTTTCATAGCATTTTGGTTTTTGGTGTATTTAAAGGGTATTTTAATTAAATAAATATGATTTTTTATGTTAGTAGTTGTTTTATTACGTGGAAAATTAAATTTTTTTTATTATGCCATGCATTTATTTACCTTCCACAAAAATGGCATACGACCGTTTAAGGTTCATAACAGGCCTGTTACTGACCTACTGCTGATAAAATTCTTCTTGCTATTATATTTCTATTTTTATGCCGTCTTTATATATAAAGAAAAATATTCTTAGTAATATTTAGTAACAGAGGAAATAAATGACAACAGATTTGATAATCAAATATAAGTTTCTAAAAAAATTATGAAAAAAATCCTCAATAAACCCATAGTTTAAAAATAGAAGAATTTTTTACTGCTGGCGTTTATGCTAAATGGTAGGTAATAAAAATTGCAATTAAAAAATAGTCATTATGCTCTAGATGGAGTTGAAAACAGAAAACGGAAAATCCTTTTAAACTGAATGCTTGAGTGAATATTATGCTATTGTTATTGGACAGTTTTTATAGGACAAAAAAATAACGAGTCAAATAATTAAAATTTACTGCGGAAACAAAGATTTCCTGCAATAACAAAGGTTGTTTGTATCGATTTGGATAACGTTTTATATTGGAGGTTGGTACAATAACATACTAACTTGTTGACATAAAAAAATATTTAACGAAATCTTCTAAAAAACTGTAAAAAAAGATTTTCTAACATAAAATTATTTTGAGTTCAAAATAAATCAAAAATAAAAAAAAATACAAAGTAAGTCGCCAGTAATATCCGCCAATTTATCACCATTATAATATTTTATTGACGATATTTTATACACATTATGAACAAAATAAATCTTAATGGAATCTTGAAAATTTTACAACTAAAAAATCAATATAAAGAGTATTTTAATTTTATGATCAACTTTAAACATAAAATTTACGTCTTGTTGGTAGGCCGCAATCGTTTCCGCTTCCTACAGATTTATGTAACTTTATTATCAGTAATCATCCATTCCAAGCAGTTTTGGAGTAGCGTTTCGTCCTTCAATGACTGTTAATACCGGTCGAAGGATAATCGGGATTACGTGGAATCTATTTCCCTGAAGGAAAAAGGAAGACAAGGAATGTAACCGCTTGTACGCGCGCTGCCGGCCCTTTCGAGTTTTAACCAGATGAAGTATTTTAGCAGTGGTGGACGTAACTGAGCAGGAAGGGATAACATCACAATATGAGAGATCTTATCGATAAGAACAATTGTTGGATAAATAAGAAAATACTAACAAAACTAAAACATAAAATAAAATAGACATTTTGACAAATACACACATACACACAATAAGTAGTAATAATATGTTATTATTCATTAAATAAAAACTATAATTTTTCTTCTGGTATCATCTTCCATTGAAGGTTGCCAACAATCTCATTTAAGTAATGTATAACTTGTGCAGCTCAAAAGACTTTATATGAGTATAAATTTGTCACATCTCTTATATTTTTCAACAAAGAATGCTTACGTCTTTCTAGTCCACTCTTGGCTTCTATGTTTTATTTAATTATCAATTTCAAAAGCTTTCCTCTACTGTTTTATAATATGGCCAAGATAAGCAGTTTTATTCTTTGTAATGTTAGAAATCAACTCTCTTTCTTTATTAAACGTTTAAAGAACCTCCTTATTGCAAACATAATCCATTCAGGATATTTTCAAGAGCCTTCTAAAAATATATATTTGAAAGTAGCTAAAAGTACTTAATTTAAGCGTCCAAATCTCATAGTCATATTAGAAAAATTAAAAAGGCTATATTAGTCCGGTAAAATAAGGATGCAACCTTGGAATGAAAGATAATAAGCTGAAAATTTGCATACGTCTTTATTTTGATGGTATAAAACTTACCTCAAAAGTCTCATATAATCACGTGTCTGCGTGATTGTTTGTTAAAAATAATATAAATAATATATAAAAAATATATATTTTATAATTAATATCTATAAATATAGTTTATTAAATAATAAATAATAAAAATTTAATGATATTAATAGTATTTTAAGTGAATAATTAACTATATAACTTATTATTTATTAAATCCTACTGGCTGAAAGAAAAAGGTGTATAACACATGCATACTACCAGTTTGTACTTACGGCTTGGAGACAGTAGCCCTTACCAAAAAATCTGCTAAAAAATTAGAAACAACGCAAAGAGCAATGGAACGAATCATGCTTGGAATATCACTAAGAGACAAGATTAGAAACATCGAGATAAGACGTAGAACGAAGATTAGGGATATTGTGGAAGAAATTGCAAAAATGAAATGGCGCTGGGCAGGTCACGTAGCCCGATATAATGACAACAGGTGGACACGGAGAATTCTGGAATGGAGACCAAGGACGAGAACAAGAAGCACGGGAAGACCCCAAAAAAGATGGGTAGATGACATAAGAACAGTGGCAGGCAAATAGTGGATTAGATTGGCGCAAGATAGAGAAAGATGGAAGCAATTGGGAGAGACCTACATTCAGGAGTGGATGGAAAATGGTTGACAAAGAGAGACTGGCTGACTTCGCGTTACCGTATACACAGGTAAGCGGTCCCCCACTCTTTGCGCTCTATCTTAAGAAGGGTTGAAGGTACATAAACGTACTTCAGACAAAAATTGAAGAGAATTTTCCATTCTACAATTTTTCTTACTACCTTAAATGTCATAAAGTGTAAGGGAAACGAGATATTTGCAGAAAACTCATTTTCGTGACCTTTGACCTTTAATATCTTAAGTCGCGGACACGTGATTATATGAGACTTTTGAGGTAAGTTTTATACCATCAAAATAAAGACGTATGCAAATTTTCAGCTTATTATCTTTCATTCCAAGATTTGCCTCCTTTTTTGCCTTATTTTACTGGGTTATATAACGATAATATCAAACATAGTCATTAGTGTAATTTTGCGTTTCAGTTTTAAATTAATTGTTTAATGTTACATGCATTTTTTTTAATTCAGATTGCATCGCTATTTTATTTCCATTGATACTGTATAGAGTATTGTATTCCCTGATTTTAAAAATTAAAAAGCAAAACAAAAAATTTGTCGAAATATAGGTAAAATATAATATACACTAATATATATTTGGTTCGGATTGGTAGTAGAAATTCGACCTTTGTGAGTTTTTTACAAACAGCTAGTGCTATATGCTAAAAATGGAGCTACAAATGAAACAATTATTGGCTGTTATATAAACGTAGCTGCTAGTGTCAGGTTTTTCAGTCTACAAATACATAAAAGATATTTGGAGATTTATTTTATTAACTAAAGCATATATAGTTCTATATATTAAGGGAAAACTACTAAAACTACTTTATTATACTAATATAAAATGAATACATACTATACTAGGAAAAAACAAATGTTAAGGTTTTTTTTTCGTCGACCGTCCATTTATGATTAATTTATTTTAACACCCTCAAAATCATTGATTAATGATCCCTATTAATGAATGATTTTCTATTAATGAATGATTTTATTATAGGCAACACATACGGATATAGCAACATACATTGCTTGCATAAATTAATTAAACGCTTTGTGATTGGCAGTAACCTGTGGTGTAGGCAACCAAACATATACCTATTTATATTCCCACTAAAAAAATAATTTAAAATGAAGTAGCCGCTGTTAGTACTATCTGTCATTGTATGTCATTATTTACTTTATTGTTTAAAATTCTGTGTATTTAAAAAATCAAAGGATGGATATTGACGAAGAGTTTAATTTAACTCCACCAGAATTTAACTTCTTCTATCACAGAATTTACAGATGTCCAAGAAGACTTAAATATAAATTTGTCAAAATGCTATACAGCAGATAATCATTTATCAATATCGTCCTTTAATTTCAGTAATTGCACCATTTCGAATATTAATGTTTACTATAATAAAACTACCATCTAGGAAACTTTGAATAAAGTCAATGAACGCTGAAAAAATTGTTGTTTATCGTTAAGTAAATAAATATTTAAACTAAGATATCTTTGTTTCTGAAAAGTACGGTCGACGGAAAAGTTTTGTAATGAACTCGTGAATTAAAATGGCGATTAACAATCTCGAACATTAACGCGCTCGCTTCGCTCACGCGTTAAAATATCTCAATTGGTAATCGCCCTTATTAATACACTTGTTGGTTAAATAACTATTAAAGTATGTGTAATTTTTTGTTTTTTTTTTACATTTTTTAGCTTTGATTTAAGAACCTGAGCTTTACATTTAAGCAAAATTCGAGATACATCCAAAAAAATTTATCATTATTTTTGCATAATAAATAATTTTTTACGTCGCGTGCTTCAATTTTGCACTTCACTCATATTAGATAATGTGTATTTTGAAGTTTCACATATCCTGGGTATACTGCAAAAACTGACCAAGTCAATTTTCATCGATTTTTCGTTTATCAATTCAAGTCACTCGAAAGACGTAACCGAATACCTGGAAAAGTGCCCAAGTCAAAATATAAAGGCACGATGCCGCAACACACATAACATCCAAATGTCTATGTCTCGGTATGCGTATCAATAGACTGGAAGAAATGATCATGTTGACTTGGTCACTTTTGCATGAAATGTGATTCACATTTCATATCAACATTGAACTGCGACAATTGGCTATTACGACTTGGTCACTTTTTGATGTTTTAGTTTTACCTACACGTTGTATGTTTATCAGTTGAATTATCACGTGTTGGAAAAGGAAATATTAAGTTTATCTTTCATTATGACGTCCAGGGGAAAGTTTTTAGTAGAAATGTGTTTAGATGAAGGCGAAGCTAGTACTTCACATGAAAATAACGCAGGTGAGTGTTGTAATTTCGTAATATTTATTGAAAATAATTTTGAGGTTATGATGAGGACAACAAATTATAAAAGTATCTATTACTTAGCTCTTAGCAGATAAACGTTTTCCTTAAAAAATAATATTTATCGCCCCACTTCCTAACCATCAACAGTAAATGCCGCTGATACAAAGTTAATATTCTATGTAGATTTTTGTTGTTGATCATTTTGCTGTTTTAAAATATAAAACATAATAATGAGATCAAATTAGGGTGACTAATAATAAGTAACGGTTTCAGAACTATGGTCTTCTAAATCAACATCACAACACATTCCTATTTTGTCAGCTGGAACCAGCACTACGTAAGGTAAATATACATTTTAAAACTGATCTTTTTATCCTAAACTAATATTTTAATTAGGTTCATTCAATACTACTCTAATGCAAGGATGTTCAACTAACACGTCTGATAATGAAAAAGAGAATACCAAACATTGTGAAGAACATAATAGCTCTATTGAGGTGAGTAATATACCTGTGTCACCTACGTTTGAGAAAATGGTCGTTGATAGTGGTTCAGATTTTTCTACCGGCAGTAGTGATAACTATATTCCGAGTGATGATGATGGTTTATCAAATGTTGAATCAACTGATAGTGATGTACCCTTATCAAAACAAGAATGTCGTTGGAGAAGAGCTAACCCTTCCCGATGGAAAAGAAATATTAAAAAGAAAAATAGAATGTCAAGTTTGCCTTACAAATCAAAAGGAACAGTCATTGCAGCAAAAAAACCAAAATTGATTAATTGCAACTCTTGTAAATTCTAATGCTCTCTTAGTTTTAATGATGATTTCAGAAACCAGTTATGCTCGGAATTTTGGAGATTAGACTATAATCGTCAAAAAGATTATATTCTCTGTTGTTTTGCGAGCAAAGAACCTACTTGTAGAAGAGTTCGTTCTGGAACAGGTGCTCTCAAAACTGCAAGTAGGTACTATCATTTCCTAAACCAGGGTAAAAAAATTCGAGTTTGCAAGAATTTCTTTCTACGCACTTTGTGTATAAGCCACGGGCCAGTGGATAAGGCATTTTCTTGAGCAAATGATATAGGAATATTTGCAGCTAACGACAAACGTGGCAAAAAGGAACCGGTTAATAAAACCAAACCTAATATTATAGCGTCAATCAAAGCGCATGTACAAAGTTTTCCAACCATGGCATCTCACTACTGTAGATCATCAACTAAACGAGAATATTTAGATTCTAATTTATCTATCGCAAAAATGTACGAACTTTATGTGGAAGATTGCAAGAAAACGGGAAAGGAATACGCATCTCAAATAACTTACCGTCGCATTTTTGGTACCAACTTTAATTTGTCCTTTTTTAAGCCTAAAAAGGATCAGTGCCTAACATGCACGAACTACTGGAAGACAAAAGCTGCAGATTTAGAAGAAAAATATCAGAATCACATTAAAAGACGAGACGAAGCAAATTTAGCAAAAAAATCAGACAAAGAGCGCGCAATGACTGATAATAGTTTTTTAAGTGTCACGTTTGATTTACAAATCGTTCTGCAAATACCTTCTTCAGATGTCTCACCAATGTATTACAGTAGAAAGCTGTGCGCGTACAATCTCACAATTTACGAAGCAGCTAGTCAAAAAGCCCACTGCTACGCATGGACTGAAATTAATGGTCAAAGGGGCAGTTCAGAAATAGGTAAATGCCTGCTTAAGTTTATAAAATCTTTGCCACAAAATATTATCGAAATAAGTTTGTTCTCTGATACCTGTAGCGGTCAAAACAGAAATCAGTTTATTGCAGCATTATTTCTATTTATCGTACAAAACAGCAATTTAAATATTGTACAGCATAATTTTTTGGAATCTGGGCATTCTTATATGGAAGTAGATTCCATGCACAGCGCCATAGAAAATGCTAAAAAGAATGTTCCAGTATACACTATGCATGATTGGTTAAACATTTTTAAACTGGCACGCTCCAAAAGAGGCCGAAACAAAAGAAGTGATCCATATAACGTACAGGAATTAAGGTATAATGATTTTCTTGACATAAAGACCCTAGCTGCTAATACTCTTAAAAATAGAACCATTGATGAAAACGGAAATCGTGTTAATTGGCTAAAAATTAAATGTATGCGATATGAAGCAGATAAACCGCAATATATACTATTTAAGTACAACTATAGTGATCCAGAATTTCTTATGTTCAATGTAGTTGGACGTACTAAACGAGTTATAAATCCTATAAAAGAAATTCAACTATTATACTCTAAAGAAATTCCTATTTCTAAACTTAAAAAGCAGGATCTTCTAAAATTATGTAAGACAGGAACAATTCCCTCTGAATTCCATGCTTGGTATCAGTCAATACCATCAGAGAGTGGAAAAAAAGATGTTGCTCCAGAGCCATCAGTATTGTCCGATTCGGATTTGGATTAGTTCTACTTGTCCGATTCGGAGTCAGATTAATTCTAGTATAGAAACTTTTACATTTTTGTTATCATTTTCCAATTTAAAAAATAAAGTAAATGTTTTTATTTGAAACTTCAGCCTTACACTGTAAATAAATAAAATTAGACATAGGTATTTTCTTTGTGTTTTATTATTGATCAATAATTATCATTTTGTGGCCATGCTGTCAATATGAGAAAATTTCTACATCAAAAAGTGACCAAGTCAATTTTTTTTGCGAAAAACAAAAAGATTAATACAATCTTTAGAGATACTTAGAATCACTAACTTCAACCATTTAATACCTGGAAAGAAAAAATACATATCCTTTTAAATTGATTTAGAAATAAACTCAAATAAAATTACAAAATATTCAACATCAATTATCTCGAAAGCATCATATTTGACTTGGTCAGTTTTTGCAGTATGCCCACTATTCATCCATATCACTGTTGTCAGAATTCTCTTTTTCATCATTATCGCGCAGTTCTTTAACAATGTTCGTACTACTGAAGTTGTAAGAGCTTTCTCTAGGTATATCACTGTCTTTTTCATCAAAATTTTGATCTTTATGGATAATATCCTAGAAACCGTCTTTGGAAAAACATTTATTAAATGTACCAGGAGATACTTTTTTCCAAGCAGCTGTAATCCAGATAGACGTATTAATTAGGATTCAACGCTAAAAGTCTTTTATGGTTGGCAGAAAGACGATTTTAAAATTTTATAGTGGAATTTAGAATCTGACATATAATTATCCAGGAAAAAAAACACTTTTCTGATTTGTTTTTTTATTTTATTGTAAAAATTATACAGAAATCTTGTCATAAGTTTTGTTGTCTTCTAAACATGTTTATTAGAAGCCAATTCTAAGGGTAGTTTATCAAAGATACTACACTTAAAACGACGCCAGCTGGGATTTTTTCTTTTTAGAATTACTAATGCATATTCACAAGGAAACTAAATTCCTATAGCTGGTTGTATACTATGTATCACAAACTTTTTGTTAAAATCCTTTATAAAAGGTATATAAATTTAATAACCCAAACGGGCTATGTCATGAAGACAAAACGTTTTCGGAATCCATATTCCATCATCAGTGTCTATAATATATTATATTATAGGTGTATATGTTTTAAGCCACTAAATATCTGGTTGAAAACCTGTTAAAAAGTTATATGTTACAATTTAGTTTACATTATTTAGTCTTATATATTAGGATGTCAAAGTTACCAGTGGATATGATAACATGGCAACGTATGACTCCACATGAAGTTGCTGGTCCTGAGACGAAGTGTCTAGAAGGACTTGATGATAGATAAAGATAGAATTATCTTGAGTTTACTGCCATTATGATATGTGTTTGTCTTTTTAAAAACGAATTACATGCTATGATTTTTTCTGACGAATATTCTCAAGTTAAAGTTGATTTCATGTAATCGAATGAACTATCTTACAAGTAAAGTCGTCCCAGGATTGCAACTCAAAATTATGGGCAATATAATTTTAAAGTCGTATACTTTAAAATGTATAATGTATGTCTGAATTGTCAATAATAATGAGTAAAATAAAATTAAATTATTAAAAGAATTTTTCACCAAGTAACAAAAAAATGAAATTTGTTTAATTTACTAATGTTTGTATTTTGAGAACGATTTCCGAAGTGGAAATTGAAACGTCAATAAACGTATTTTAACCTTTAATTGTGGCTTATTCCCATTTAAATAGTAATTAAGTTGTATAGGGTTTGACATGAACAATTAATAAAAAAACTAAGTTACTCCTACCACAGCATTGACTACTCCTTACTGGAGTTATATAAGTAGTTTTCAAGGATAGTTGTACAAAAAAATCTTGCTACTTTATCCTTTATTAACGACGTTTCGTTTAGGAATCCATACAGATCATCAGTTTATCTTAAAACAGTCAATTTGTCTTACATGAATTGAAAAAATTGCAAAATAACTTACAAAGATTTGCATCTTTGAGGAACTGTAGTACTTGTGTATTAACTTGTATATTTTAGAATATGTGCAAGCCATCTCTTTAAGTTATTTTTTCAGGCATGGTTGGTGTACTGTTGGCAGTCCGTTAATATATGGTTTACGATAAGGGCACAATTATTGCACTGCTGATATGTTGGACGTTCATCGGTAGACATTAAATAGCAATGTGTCAATCTTGTATGATCGATTTGTAGTCTTCTTATTATCCGTGATTTCTTGCTAGTGAGGTTAATATAACTTGGCCAAGTCATTTTAGGTTGAATTCTACGTAAGGCTGTATCTAGTTATTCCAAGAACCTTGCCAAGATTCTAGGATTGACTTAGCTTTAATGTCTTCTCTTAGTTGGATCGTTGTTTGACTAATTAATGAAGTAATTACTTCTTTAGTATTGTTAGTAGTTTCGTTACCGACAAAGCCAATGTGCGACGAAAGCCAGATAAGTGAGACTTTTGTTTCTCGAACATAAAGATATTGGTATATGTCGTGTATAATCTGAACTAGTAGATGATCAGCAAATATTGATTTTAATTAATAGTGTTTAAATTTAAATATGGTTGTATAAACTAATCAATACATTTGTCCTCCCTGTATTCCTACAATCCTTATCGTAAAGCTCGGGCTCTGGAAATGCATCCCGCTAGTGAGAAGAGCGTTAGTCAAGAGGGACAGACGCAACTCGACATTAAAACCTCATATTGAATTCGTTGTGTTCGTTGTTTCGTAAAGTAGTGTAAACCATGGCAAGTAAGTCTACCTAGTTTTACCTAAACCTATAAATTGTCTTTGATTGTTTATTGCAACCATTTAAATTTTAATAATTTTTTGCACCTATGAGGAAAAGTTCATTCATTTCGCCAGGGCTATCGAAGGAAATATAGTTGGTGTTAATTTGATTATTATTAATTCTCGTAATAATTAATTGTTTGTTTAATTAACCACAATAAGAATATGAAGGGAAGGAAATCGTTAAAAATTGCTATTCTTTTAATAATCATTTTTTCAAGAAGTTTACTAGTAATGTTAGTAAAAGAAATAGGGTAGGAGAAGTAAGACTTTGGTAATGAGGAGGGTTGATCCTTTTTACATATTGAAATAATAGTATTATCACATTGTCTTCCTGAGGATTTCTGGGAATTTCATACAAGATTATAAAAATTAAGTAGTTTCCAAAGGGTTACACCGGAGAGCTTTTTTAAGAAAATGTATGGGATGTTATCAGAGCCTGCTGCATTGCCTCTTCAGGAGGATAAGGCTAATTTTAGTTCATAGAGAAAAGAAAGGAAAACCATAAAATAAAACGTTCAGGTTTAAAAAAAAAAGCAGAATCAAGTCAGCTTTTTTATATAAAAGATCCAGAGAACAAAAGTATATAAAAAAATGTCTAAAAAAACAAAATACTTTCTAACATAGAGAACAAACAGAATTTTAAAAAGTACATAGTGTGATTAAATAAACATTATTAGGTTTTATATTTAATATATGGTAGCATTATTTGTTTTTGTTATTTCAAATTAAAGAAAGAAGCATCGTTACCAGTGAAACTACCAAGCTACATATTGTATTAGAATTAGAAACCATTTTGCTTCTCTTTATTGGTAACTTGGTAACTCCTTACAGTAGAAACAGAGTCTCTATAGTAAAAACACTTTCTTCTGTCACCCTTTTTAACGATTTTTAATACGAAGGCTGTCTTCCATTAGGGTAAAAATCCGTTTCCTTTCAAAAAGCAATTAAATACGCGCGTGGTTGTAGTATCGAGTCTGGTCCATACTTTAAAAGTTCAATGGGGGATTTGTAGGTCCAGAAGTTCGTCCATTTTTTATTGTCATTATGATTTTCTACACCTCAGTTGGTTAATATTATTAAGTTTTATTTTATAAAAAAAAGGCTGAAAAGGCTAGTCATTATTTTCAGAAAAATTGTATACTTCGGTCTACGGACTAAATCTTCGGTCAATAAATTTAAATAATAATACAGGACAACGATGAAAAAACTTTTATACTTAAAAGACCCTATCCTTATTTTACATTGAGACTTAAAGTGAAATTGCATTATAAGTCACATTAAATTTTAAAATTTTTTTAAGAATTTAACAGCTGTAAATTTAAAATTTTTAATAATTTGTACTGGATATAGAAGAGTTAACAGCACTGCTGAGTTACATTTACTATCTATTTACAGCTGATGTTTTGTTTACCGCCAACCTCTATTTATGGTTTTCAGTACACAGCTACCTTAAACTAATGTCCGCTATCCGACCAGTAAGGGACGATGTAGATTTGCTGACCCCAGAAACTCCAAATGATTTAAATTCTATTAAATCTAAATCTGATATTCACTCAGAGATAAATATGGAAGATAATGGAGTTCCAATTTACTAAATATAGAAAATATAAAGATTAAACTATTTACTCAGATCGAGCTTAACGACTTGGTTAGGGATCTTGGGTCAACAAAAAAAAAAGCCTAATAACTTGGTTGTTGACTTAACGAAAAGAACTTGTCAGTTGGAACCAGAATATATGTCTATAAGAAGAAAAAGCAGAATTTTTCAATATTTTTTGATCTAGAAGGTGACTTAGTGTACTGCTCAAATATTCCAGATCTGATGAATAAATTCGGTATTGAATACAAAAAAAAATGACTGAGGACTGTAAACTGATTCATCCAAACCTAGTGTAAAAGATGCTTTATTAGACAATGTTAAGACTTATGCTCATATATACGTGTTGATTATTCTGCGCATATGCAAGAGAGCTATGAAAACCCAAAAATAGTGTTGAATAAAATTGGTAAAATGTTTTACTTATGTTGAATGATATGTAGCGATTTAAAAGTAACAAGTATGCTTCTTGGTTAACAATGTGATTTTACCAAATTTCTATGTTTCTTGTGTGAATGGGATAGTAAAGCTAGGGATCAACGTTAGTGCAGAAAGAACTGGCCTGTGAGGGAGTCTTTAAAACCTGGCGGGGTGAACATTCCGCAAAAACCTTGAAAATCATAGGAAAATTCTCCTAACACTTATACATATAAAGTTAGGCCTCATGAAAGGCATTGTCTAAAGATATATCTGCTTTCAGGTATCTGTGGCAAACGTTCCCAAAAATTTCAGAAGCTAAACTTAAAGAAGGTCTCTGTAAGACTCGATATTCGAAAAATGATGTTCAATGGTAACTTTGAAACCATAATGAAAATAAATGAGAAAGAAACATGGGTATCATTCAAGCAAGTTATTAGAAAATTCTTGGATAATGCAGAAGACCCATTAATATGGTACTATTAAAGTTAACGTTAGGAAGTTTGAAAAATTCCGATGTTTGGTGAGACTAAATATTTACTTTTTGAACAGTCATCTTGATTACTATCCAAGAGATTTGAGAGACGTTAAGGCCGATTCACATTAGACGTTCAGGTCACGCTCCGCTCAAGTTCCGCTCACGATCAAGAATTGTGTACACTATTCACAGTAAGCGCTCAGGTGACGCTCCGCTCACGATCAAGAATTTCGGTATACTATTCAATTTGGCGGGACTCAGAGAATAGGCACAGTTCTTTGCATATATAAATTTGTTTAACATGTTTAAAGATTTTTCTAACAGTGATTTGGCTGTCATTGCTTTATGTTTGGACGAAGAAGAGCTTCAGTCAACCAATAAACAGCCAAGAATATGGGTGCACAATATTTTAAAAACAGGGAAAACAGAAGGGTTACTCTGTATAAAGGTCTCTATGACGATAAAACTAAATTTTTTCAGTACTTTCGAATGACAAAACATAAATTTTATTGTACCGTATTTTATGTACCGTATCAAAATACAGTCTATCTCCCTGGTTGTACAATTCCTTACAGCAGCGCACCAATTCAATCAACTGTCATCCATCGAGCTGCAAAAATCGTACCTTTACCTGACTATTACTAATTCACACTACCCTGCCGCTCCACTCCACTCAGATCAAGTCACGATCAAACTATTCTCCTGGAGAATCGCCGCGGTCAAAAGAGCGGGACGGAACGTGAGCGTTGTGTTTACTGTGAATAGCACCATTTAAGATGCGTGTAAGAATACTTGACCGAACCTTGAGCTGAGCGTGAGCGGAGCGTGACCTGAGCTATAATGTGAATCGGCCTTTAGTGTCAAGCAGGGTGAGGGTTTTCAGCAGGATATTAAATTGATGAAAAACTCTACCAGAGCAGCTGGAATACCAATATGATGGAGAACTACTATTGGACACTTTACCGAGAAGTTCTACAAGCGACTCACTAAAGAAAAAGCTACACAAGAAGATTCAAAGAAAAAAGAGAAAAAAAGTATAAACCAATTCCATCTGACTAGTGATACCTACATTACTACACCGTATCATTATTTAAGCAACCTACTGTAAATAAAAACCGTGATTGTGATTTAATATAGGGTTTTATTAATTTTACCATATATACCATAAAAAGCAGATTGCTTAAAAACTATAGGTAATACAAAAAAACTAAGACCAGATTTGGTTTCAGCACATAAAAAGCAATAAAAATCAGCTAAGTCAAAAAAATTTTCAACCAAATTTTTTTTGTTGGCCTGTGTAGTCTTTCGAATCTTCTGGCGTTTATTTCCAATTCCGAGATAAAATTACCACGGCAAATAATAATAAAATAAATTAGAAATGTTTATTTAACAGATATAACTAACAATAACACATTGTAATTGGTAAATATAAGTCCAGATTTTTTTATAGTCATTATGTGTACATTTATTTATATATACGAAAAGGGATAAAGAAAACTTTTAAGAATGTAAATATTAGTCCAATTATTTTCGTATTAATAAATCAGTCGCACTCCACTGCCTTGTAGTAATTTGTGGACTAAGCCAAAGCATTTAGGATGGATACGTGTTTGTTAAGTCTGCCCTCCGTATCCGGATAAAGAGAATTAACTGAATGGCTCGGTACTTTTCGCGGCTATTACGTCATTATTGATCAAATAAACGATGCAGTTTACGGAACAGCTACAAATTAAAGGACGCATTCAAAGGTCCGGACACGGCGAAGGGACCGGAAACGCTTTGAAAGAAGATTGGAATTGTTTGTAACAGTCAAGACGTTTTGACAAGTTCAGTTTGTTTCTGCTTTATTTTCACAAAATAGAAACTTTTCTGGAAACAAGTTTAAAAATTAGTTGTCTTTATAGAGTTGTATGGTAACTTTTATTCAATATCTCGTTCGAAATAAAATATTATAAAATACAATCTTTAACGTTTTGGATTGGAAGCTGGTTTTAAAATAAAATATTTTAGTTACCAACGTTGTATTTGTTACATATGAAACATAAAAAAGGTCGTCAGAACTATTTTGTACAGGAAATATGAAATGCATGAAAAATGCCTTTATTAAAAAAAAATTAATTTAATATCAGAATTTCGTGATTATTATTAACAGTTTAATTAGTTATTTTACTTACACGATATTAATGCTTAGGCTATGGCTCCACAAGCGACAGATTGTCGCTAGCAGTAGCAGTAAAATGTAGCTTGAGAAATAAAAACAACAGCAGTGATACTGAGTGGCTCCACGCGCTGTAGATTGTCACTTCGTTTCGAGACCGGGACGCGTCGTCAAGGTCGTGTCGCGTTCGAATAGATCCGGACCTATTTTTTAGCAGTAATTTGCAGCGCGTTTGTGGCTCCATTAGCAGTAATTTGTCGCTTGTAGCGGTAATTGCCATTTAATCGGATATTTTAGTTCTTGTTTGTTTATTTCTTTGTGTTTGTTAAGTTGTTTCTTTGTTTTTATAAATTACTTTAAAGTTCTTTCATACAATTTTGTGTCTCAAATCATAACAAAAAATTATTAGTTCTAAGAAAGAAATAAATCCCATATTTTCTTTATCGGTATTCTAGATAACAAAAATCAAGATAGATCAATCTAGATAACAATCATTTTCAATCCCAATTAACCGTATCAAACTGTACTTTATAATAGGTGCCATTATTAAACAAGAAAAAGTTGAATAAAGAGAATAAACAGTTTTTATTGATTTCCCGAAAATCTATTTTTTGGATTTCCTTCTTCATACTGGTGATTCATTTCTATATAAGTAGTTGTCTAATCATGTCATATTAATAAAATTTTAATAAGTATTGTTTATAGTAAAATTTTATTATCCTTCAGTACTGATGTTTCGTTTTCGATAGCTTGACGTGATTCATAAATAAAAGAATGCAACAAAGCAGATTTAATGTCGCATTATTATTGTAACATAAAAAAGCAAGTTAGATATTGGAAAAGGAAGATTCATTACATCAACCCAATATGATACATGAATATAATCGACACATGGGAGCCGTCGATCTACTTGATAATTCAGTAGCTAATTACAGAATACGCAGAGGTAAGAAGTGGTGGCGGCCCTTTTTTATTATAATGAAAGTTAAATAGTTAAATATTTTGTTTTTTTTTTATTTTTAGGTAGATACATGTATAGGATTATAAAATACATAACTTGAAATCTTACTTTAAGGTAGGTATTTGCTAATTTTTCTTCTGGGCTTAGGCTATCACGCATTGATGTATCCTGTTTTCGTATGAAATCTTCTATTTCACATCATAAAAAATTAAAAGAAGACACTGACATTCTGTAATATTCAAAAAACTTGTCAGGATATTCTTTTAATTTGTTGTGTAAAAGAAACAATTTTCCCTCTGTCTGTCTAGGCACTAGAACAGAGTGAATCCACCATTTCCGTTGTTTTTTAACCCTATGTCGACGGCACAATGCCAATATTAAAGCAACTTTTTGTTGAAATGATAGATTATCCATACTATATTATTGTATTATCTGTGTGAATTAATTTTACTTATTTATTTATTTATTTTATCTGCTATATACACGGACATTATATAAAGGGACTGATTATATACCACTGATTGTAGCTGCGTCATATTACCGCTCATGGAGCCAGTACAAGACCAAAATGTGGCGATATGCGCGCTGTAAACTGTCGCTCGTGGAGCCATGGTTTTACGGCTTTTCTGCCGCCGTAATTTTACTGCTACTGCTAGCGACAAACTGTCGCTCGTGGAGCCATAGCCTTATACGCTATTGTTACTGTTATAAATTTCAATTAAATACAACACAGGCAACGTGTTCCAATAAGCTGCCTAGAGCAGCGTCGAAAAGACAGTGATTGGTCTAACCCACCGCATTAGATGTTTTACATCAAAACCAATTAAAAAGGCATAAAAGCCTTATGCTCTCTTTGTACAGCCAATTTTTGGCTTAGGCCCTTAAGGCAGGTCTATTTGGGAGACCAATACGCGATTTTCTGAGCATCGAGGTCATGTGCGGCAAGCATGGGCTCGGTGGCCAGATCGATCGGGTACTCAGCCGGCGAGGAGAACAAATTAACTTTTGCCAAATCGGCGGCTGAGTGTCCGAACACACACATTTCCCTGTACGGAGGGACACCAACTACGATTGGTGCCTCTCCGTGCAGGGGCACACACTCTTTAGGGACATCAGGTCCAAAGTAATGCTCATGCCAAATTAAATTCAGTAAAGTAACTAGCGAGAAAAGCTCTTAGCTACCCCTTAATTTCAGGTGGCCTAACCACAACAATGTCGATACGGAGGGTTTTTTCATTACCCAAATAGCCCGACGTAAAGTTCATAAGCCTTCGCTGCGTATGTCAGACGTAGTGAAGGGGTGGAGGAAAAACCTGGGGGTCAGATAGGTACCGATCCAGAATGATTAGCTCTTCTGGAGCGAGACCGGTTTGATCTTCGGACATGTGGATCCCACTGACTAGCAGTGGTATACACATGTCACAAGGGGTTGGGTTGAACGCCTCGCGTGTGTATGTGTGTCAAAACCAATGCATACTTATGACGATTTTACTATTCTTATTATTACTTCTTATGGGACGTATTTATTAGGTTTTAGTTTATCATCTTCTCGACTTCGTGATGTTCCTACTAAGTTGTTTAGAGACCTATAGCATGAACACGTCACACGTCACGGAAAAGGCCTCCTCGAAGGCAGTATTGGATGTAATTTGTAATTAAAATTGTGCTGTTTTCAAATATGTACTTGTACAATCAAAAGAAAGCAATTTTAAACGTTTTAGATTGTTTGTAATATAAAAGTTTAAATTAAGCGTTTATTAGACGTTTTTAAAATCCTCACATTTCTTGTTAAAACTCAAAACCAAAATTTTATGCCATATGTTATGAAGATTAGGACCCAACAATGAAAATTCCATAGTAACCAGTAATAAAAGTAATAAATTTTATTAATCTCATGACAATCATTAAAAACGGCAAAAACCGCACAAAATTTATTTATTAAATACTTTTATAAAAACTGACCATTTCGGACAAAATACAAATACTGCATATAAAACTGCACCATTCATCATTAAAGGCATTTTAAATTTTGTCGATATGACACTCTGATCAAAAGATATCGAATTTTTACGGTCGGGTTAAACAAATATTTAAAATTGATTTCGCGCGAGTAACTGACATTCAAAATCGTTGGTAGTTTTAAGGGTCTTTTCTGAGAGAACGCTTTGTATTACACAAAAAGTGCTAATAATAATTTTTGTTCAAAATTATCTTTTAGGTTCAATTTTTATTTGGAAAATTTTTTCTACGGCATACAGATTCTTGATAAATCAATTTTTCCATTTCCACCCTACGAGGGTCGATTAAGGGGAAAGCTGAAGGGTTAAATTGTTAAACTTTTTTGCATCTTTTTTGTGGTCATAAAATTAACATTTTTAGAAAAATTCAGCTTGCTTGGATAATTTTTAGAGGTTTAGTCAGAGACATTTCCCAAATCTCAAATGAGACTGTAATACCCGGGATAGCGAGAGGTGAAGTTGTCAAGACGTTAAATAGGACGAAGAATAATAAGGCAGTAGGACCTGATGAAATAGCTGTGGACGTTTGAAGAGCTCTAGGAAGGAAGGGGTTGATATTTTGTGGCAAATCTTGAGTAGGATATATAAATATGAGGAAGATAATGTGTCCAATGCTTAGAGAGCGATTGTGATGGTATCATTATATAAAGGTACAAGAGACATTCAGGACTGTAAGAACTATGGAGAGATAAAGTTAATGTCGCACACAATGAAAGTTTGTAAGAGAACTATAAAGCGAAGGTAAAGGAGAAAGACATTGCTAGGAGGAGAACAGTTTCCGTTTATGCCAGGAAGGAGGACAACGGATGCCTTAAGATAGTTAATAGAGAAATACAGCGAGAAGAAAAGAGAGCTACATTTAATATTTATAGATCTTCAGAAGGCATACGGAACAGTTCCTAGACAAGAGCTATGGAAATGTATGGAAGAGAAATGGGTTCCTGAGAAGTATGTAAGGCTCGTGAAAGATATGTATAAGGAAGCGTACACGAAAGTAAGGTCTGATGTCGGAATGGCCGAAAGTTTTCCAGTGACGGTTGGTTTGCATCAAGACTTCTCATTGAGTCCTTACTTGTTTAATCTTGTTATGGATGTACTGATAGAGAAAGTAAGGGATGGAAGGACCAAGGCCTCCTTGGTCAATGCTCTTTGCTAATGATATCGTGTTAGTAGAGAAGAACAAATAAATGTTAAAGAAGAAGTTGAAGAAAGGCTATTGAAGAGAAAGGATTATATGTGGTTGAGAGAAAGGGGAATGATTGAAGACATAAAATTGCTTGGAGCAAATCTAAGACAAGTAGGAAAATTTAAACACCTTGGGTCCCTCATAATGGAAAATTAAATAATAGATCGAGAAATTGCCCTCAGGATACCGGCTGGTATAATTGAAACCGAATGAGCGCGTTACTTTGTGATTAAAAAATCGAGAAGGGCTGAAAGGAAAGATATACAAGAATGTGGTGAGCCGTGTAAGGCGGTGAAGTGTGATCGGTGAAGAAGATCCAGCAAATGAAGATAGGGGTAGCTGAAATGAAAATGTTACAGTGAATGTTGGGTGAGATTAAAAGGGACAGGATCAGAAATCTGATCGAGGAAAGAGCCGGAGTGACTACAATCTCAAAAAGATTCAACAAAGTCTGCAATGGTTTAGTCATATCAGACGTAGGGATGAAAACTATGTGAGATGAGGGATAGAGCCGTTAGAAGTTGATGGAAGAAGAGATAGAAGGAATAGCGACCCATGAAAAGGGAAAAGCTGCGGGAGAAGAAGAAGAACGGAATAATTATGTATTTATAAGTACCTCGGAGGGATACAACACTGTCCCTTTTTTTCAATTTGGACATTAAAATCACCACTTTATTAGGGCTGCAGTCAAAAGGTTGGCCGTGATATTAGAGAAACACTCTTTTGACTTTTTGTCGAGCTTTCGAAATGATTTTATTCCTTTTTCAAGACATAGTCGTTGAGATTATTTAAAATAAACTTTGACACTCAACATTAAAAACACAAATATAAAATATAATAATGGACAATACATTCTAAAAATTTTGGTCAGGATAGTAAAACTTAGTTTATTTCAGGACATATTTTTGATATATATACCTCGGAGGGATACAACACTATGTCCCTTTTTTTTAATTTTGACATTTTTACACATTAGTAATCAACTTTATCAATTTATTTAAAGGAACAGAGCAGTAGGTCCTAAACCCTTTGCTAGTTGAGATAGTGACCTTTGAAGGAATACCAAGTACATTTTCACTTAGACAAATAGAACACCATGTGGACTTAATGTTATATTCCTCTACGCATGTGAATTACCGCCGCACATAGTGTTACATATCTCTATGATGATAGGTAGACTGTTAGTGATCTATTAATAGTAAGTTTGCCATTTATGGTGTGTTTACAGTTGTTTGTTACTAATAATAAGAATATTATACCATAATTCTGGTGGAAGAAATATTCTTGAACTTGTTGAAAATCAGTAACCGAAATGTTTATGATAAAAATAATCCAATAAAATAGAGTTGCTATATAACTATACTAGTAAAGTACACACAAGTACTCACAATCCAATGTTATTATTGTTTGATATGGTAATACTTTACTTACACTAACAACTTTCCTAATTAAAAAAAACACAGCTATAAGGATTCGAAATATCTAAGAAAAACAAACTACAAACTTCTATGTATAACGATCAAAGTAAATCTTTGGTAAATATCTGTAACGAAATTAATACTAAAATAATACAACTATTTTAAATAATATACAAATCGTAAAAAAACTATTTCTATTTTCCTTTTATACCTAGTTTATACATTTTACAGACAGGTTTCTTATCGACTAATTACAAAAAGCAGTAATTTTAGATGTCCAACCTTCAAAATATTCTTTCAACCAAATACTGACAAATGAATCACATACTTGGATTTAATTAGTTGACAACAAAACATATAGAAAGCATTAGACGATATTAGTAAGTAATTGGTCAAGTAAATAACCAATTACCTGCTGTAAGTTGACTCATTTAAATGAAATAGGTGGATCATTTAATGAATCATTATCACTTAAAAGTTTCTACTAAAGGATCACACCCACATGGAGGCGGACACTGCCCATGCGCTGATAGAGCGAAAGAGATAAAAACTTAAAATTAGAATTAAATAGTAATTAAAATTACTATTTTATCGCCCTGGAACTGGCAGCAGTTATCAGTTAGCCAGACAAATCTTAATGAAATATACTGTACATAATATAGAACTAGAATATTTTAAAAATTTTAGGTCTTTGTATGATGGTAAAACATAAAAAGAGAGACATTTACAAACAAAAAGTTTTTCTGTCAAACTATGTTTAGCTGCAAGTAAAACAAAACAGCATGGAAACTCTGTTTTTGAATAGTAATTTTCATGATGAAAACTAAGAGATTAACCTTATTAGGTTTCGAAGGCGACACCTTACATTGCCAAAAGATATGCAACTGGTATCACAAAGTTCAATACCTATATCACAACAAAAGCTCAAAAGATGTGTTGCATCTCTTGAAGTCATTGCTTGTGGTTATATAAATAGCTTTTTTATAACTTACATATGATCTCCATCCTGGCTTCACTTTGTGCAGAAGCAAAAGAAGGGGCTTCTGCTGATACCTCACAACGGAACACGCCGCTTGTCCTCCAGCTAACCGGATGCAGTACTACTTTTTTCTTATCGGATTTGGACATCTAAAAATAAAAAATAAATAATAGTGACATTTAGTAAAAGCAAACCAGACTGCAAATTTAAGTACTCACATACATATTCATAATAATTATGCTAAATATAAGACTAATGCTAAAAAAAACTGGTCTTTCTCTTTAACCTTTATCCAATATTTCTATATAAAGATCTCTCAAATTTTTCTGTCTTTTCTGTCAAAGTTATTCACTGTTTGCCCGCCACTGTTTGTACGTCGTCTGCCCATTTCTTTTAAGAATACCTTGTGCTTCTGTTACTAGTTATTAAATAAGTAAATCTTAATTAGTACGTAGGCATATATTTTCATTGCTTTAGATTCCATTGTGTACAGCTGCAAAAATCACTTTTTTTTCTATATGTTCTTGAAGAAACAAAAAACGTTTTTCAAATAATTGTATTTTAAAAGCCAAAATTTATTCAATTTAAAATTTACAGAGAGAAAAGTTTTTTTTTTTTGACTGACACAGGTACAATTTTATTACATTACATTACAAGAATATACAGTAACATTACAATTAATAAAGAAATACATTAAATATTGGTACAATTATTAATTATCAAATTCTAAACTACGTTTCTTCTTCTAAATATTCTGGTAAAGCTTGGTTTCATAGAGGAAATTAGTAAGGTTTTGGAATTGATCTGGCGAACTGAGAATATTTTGTAGGTTTTGACTCAAAAGATTATTTTTTCTTTCGTTGTTAAAGTGGGGACAGTCTACGAGAACATGTTTAACAGATAGAATATTACCACAGTGTGTGCATGTAGGTGGATCTTGGGAAGTCATTAAATGTTTATGAGTTAGTCTTGTATGGCCGATTCTAAGTCGGCGAATTAAGATTTTGTTTTTTCGTGTCATAGAAGGAAACTCAAGCTTTTTAACGCTGGGATGGATGTCACGAAGCTTGAAAGGGATTTTATTCCAGTGATCTTGCCAAGACATTTGGATGATATTTTTAAAATGCGACTGTAAATCTGTATGAAGTTGTATGTTTTCAGTCTCCATATTAGAAGACGAGGCTTGTTTTGCAAAGAGGTCGGCTAGTTCGTTACCTGGGATTCCTACATGAAAAGGAATCCAGATCATGGTTATGGATACTCCCATTGAGATTAAACTATCTAAAGAGTTTTGAATAGCTTGAACCAAAGGATGTACCGTGTACATACTTTTGAGAGAATAGATAGACGCTAAAGAGTCTGTACATATTGCTACTTTTTTATATTTTGGAGATAATAAGTTTGTAGCTTGGAGAATAGAGAATAATTCAGCAGTATGTATGCAGCAGAAGAGCGGAAGATTACAAGATGTGATTAAATCGGTGTTTGAAGTTACAGCACATCCAACAGCTGTAGGACTCTTAGATGCATCTGTGTATACAATTTGGTCAAATCTGTTGTTAGCAATTAATTCTTTAAAGGTTTGCCTTAGCAATTGTGGATTTGTCTGATGCTTATCATAATTAGTTAACGAGAGATTAAAATCTGCTATCGATTTATTCCAGGAAGGTTTAGGTGATATTAATATTGAAGTTGTGACTGAAAGATCGATATTATTCAGATGTGGTGAGAGATACTGTGGCATAGACTGAAGTTTAATAGGAGAAGGAGACTTTAAAAGTTCATTACTTAATAATTTATAAGCTGGGTTTTTGGTATTAGCTGAGATTCGAGACGAATATTTTAAAAGGAGTTGCCGGTGACGTAGCCAGAGGGGAAGTTCATTAGCTTATCTGTATAAACTCTCTGCAGGGCTCGACCTAAAGGCTCCAAGGCATATTCGGAGTGCAGTGTTGTGTACAGAATTAAGAAGTTTTAAATCTGATGGGCTAGCTGACATATAAATAAAACTGCAGTAGTCTATTTTAGAACGAATAAGACATCTATAAATCTCAGGCAAGGGGTCTTCGTCTGCACCCCAATGATGATTAGACAGAGTTTTTAATAAGTTAAGATTTGTCGTGCACTTAGTTTTGAGATCTTTTAAATGGCATTTCCAAGTAAGTTTACTGTCGAATGTGAGTCCTAAAATCCGCATACTCTTTACTGTAGGTAGACAAGTACCATTTATGGTATTTTAGGAATTATAGTACTGGCTGTCCTGCGAGAAAACTTAATGATTTTTGTCTTTTCAACAGAAAAGTTAAATCCACTTACTGAAGTCCATTCAAGCAATTGGTCAGTGGTATTCTGAAGTAGTTTGCAAGTGGCAACAGTGTCTTTGCCTCGGCAGAAAATTATTAAATCATCTGCGTAGAGTGCAAACTTGACCGGAAGCTCAATTTTATTACAAATATCGTTTAGCGTTTATCGAGTGAAAAGTTTAGCATTCGAATAAGGTATAAAAAAATTTTCAGCTAAAAATATTAAAAACTGTCTATGTTTACCTGCAGTTTGCGGTAGGCAAAATATTGCCGGTTTATCTGAATTCAAAAATTCGAAACTTTTCTTATAGTTTATGCCCTAGGCTCGCGACTGAATGAAGACATTAAAAAAAAAATCATAGATTTGAAATAAAATTCAATGAATTTTCGTCTCATATTTTTTAGTCTTTTTCCGATTCTCAACGTTTTAAAACATTTTTTTTGGTATTAAACAAGAACGGGTCCACCAATTGTAAATTCCTTTGTTTTTACTATTTTCGTAATTATTAAGAAACAATATTATAAAGATAAACTGTGCAGTTTTAGCAAAATCGGTTAATTAGTTCTCGAGAAATCGTGCCTACGCCATGGGAAAACAAAGTTTCGAAAGAAGGGCGTTTAAAGTTTTTACACTGCGAAGTCCGTAAATGAGCAAAGCGCACCTACGTGTTTACCGACTGGGCGGTATTCAAATTTCTAGAACTTAGGCAAGATTGCTCGAATTTATTTCAAATTTGGTGTAAATAGTTTTAAAGTACTATACTTTTATATGGATCATAAAATTAAAATTCTTCTTCTTCTTTTTTCTCTTTATAAGCAATTCTGCTTGTTTATTGGCGGATTAATTAGTAATCAATTATTAGACCTCTATGGAAGGTTGTCACTACATCTTTTGCGCGGTCGTCCGATACTTCTTCTGTCGATTAGTGACTTATATCTTACTATTTTGACGGCACAGGTCTCCCCCATTCTGCTTATGTGGTTAATCCATATTTTTTTTTTATTTAGCGTCCATTCATTGATACAATGTACGTTATATTTTCTTCTAATATCTTCACTTCTCTTTCGACCTCTCAGCGTATTTTTTGTAATTCTTCTTACTACTGTTATCTCGGCCGTTTTCAGTAGCCTCTGTGTTGTGGCTGTGTCGAGTCTTGTTTCTGAGGCATTTGTCATTATTGGTCTTACACTAGCTTTATAAATTCTTGACGTCATCTCAGTGTTAATATGTCTGTTTCGCCATATAGTGGTATTAAGACATCCTGACAGTCTATTTATTTTTTGTACATAATCTCTTACTTCTTTGTTCAGGTCTTCATAGCTAAACAGTGTAATTCCAAGGAATTTTATTTCCATAACTTGTTTAGTACTGATGCCGTCAATTTCTATTTTACAATGTAAAACATATTGTTTTAGTTTTCAATCAATAATGCGTCGTCCTCGTAACAGAGTATTTTTACTTCTTGGTTTCTCGTTCTAAATTCTCGTCCTTTGTTAACGGTTTTGATAATTAAATCCATGATTATGTAGCATGCAGAAAATTCCTTAAACCATTTAATATTTAAGGTATGAAAATTTTCTAGTACGTCCCTGGCCTGAGTATGAATATTCTCCAATTCTCATGTCTAAATTGTGATTAAAAAAATAATTCCAAATTCCAGTTATAACTGACGAAAATATGATTTCATTAATTTGTACGTGTTAGTTTTAAACTGGAAATGTTTCAAGGTTATTTTGCGATATTGTTTGAAAGGTCTGACGAGAATTTTGGGTTTGCGGGGAAGGAAAACGGTAGGAGCCGGTAAGCCGGTACACACAGATCGAGAGTCGAATGAATTCAAGTTTAGGTTTGGAAGATGGCCCATTGAAGACAGACGTTTTAGTTAGTCGGTAAACAAACCGACAAAATTTGTTGAAAATAGTGAAATATACTCTATGTAATATGTCAAATTGGGAAGAGTAATCACTATTTCTGTTTCTAAGTATATAAGAGATTTGTGTCGTCTGCAGCAATTTTGATGTTCCAGTTTCCTGTTTTTTTTTAAGAAGCCCAGTCTGAAGTTTGTATCTAGTACCACCCATTTCAATCCTCAATGTCGTAAGCAGCCGTTTCGGGATTACTTTTTTACAGTTTGGAGATGCAGTTTTTTACGTGGCAGAGAGTATAGCATAAGTTCAGGTCCTACCCCCAGGAATCTAAAGTGAATGTGTAATCTAGTGAAACTCAGGTAACTTTTTTCTGTTTGAACTTTCAAAGTAAAAATAGACATTTTAATAATAATTGCTTTCATTAAGATTAAAGAATTTGTAATAATTAAAAATATATGTCTTAGGGCGTGGTTGGCTGTCATTTTAATTTGCTTTGTTTTAAGATTTTATGTTGACATATGACAGCTAGCTTTATAGCTCTATACATAGTTTATCTAAAAAGATATCTTAATTTGTAATAATTTTTTTCTGCCACAGTTTATAGTCCAGTATTGTTAGTAAGTTTTGTAGCATCTCCCGAGTTTGTAAATGGATAATGACATGTAAGTTTTCTTTGTTATTTTTGGTATAAATCTTTGTAACTATTTATATCGTATATATTTTGTGCCATTTAATATCTGTAACTGTTTGTAGTGAGACAGTAATAAATGTTTAGTTTTTTTCCTTAGCCAATTTATTTATTTTAGAAAAGTCTCATAACCGCTTTTGTGTTTCTTTTTTAGGAAGGAAGAGCCTTTTTCCCTCATCCAACAGAAGGATCCTTTGAAGCAGCGTCTATTTTAAATAGCTAGAGGTCCTTCTTGTTGTTTTTTTATGTAAATACCTATTTGTTTTATTTTTTGTAGTTGCCTCAATCCAATCACCCTGTTTCATTCACTTATTTACGACCCAGTTACTCCAAATAAATCCTGAGTGCAGTTGGCGTAAGTTTCGATTTATTTTGCTTACCCTATCTCTGCCCCAATAATTTCTGCCACCAATTTTCAACCCCCATATGTAATACCCTATGTGGTAGGCAAAATATTTCGTTACAATTAAATTGAAGAGCATAGGGCTCAATATAAGTTGTTCATCTATTCTAACTTCCATTTTGTTATTTTAGTAGATGTTTTCGATAGTTTTTGGAATATTAAGGGGAACTTTTCTAATTTACAGAAGAATGGATTACATCTTTGAGTCCTACTCTGCCAAATGCTTTCTGTAAGTCAATCAGACACAGAAATGCTGGTCTATTATATTCTAGTAATTTCTCAGTAATTTGTTTTTTAACGAATACTTCATCTGTACACGATCTTCCGCTACGAAAACCTTGTTTTTCGTCTGCTAAACTTATCATCTGATTCATTAGTTATTGTAAAATTTTAGTTGTAAGTTTTAGGGTAGTATTTAACAAGTTTACACCTCTGTAGTTTTTTCTCTTTTTTTAACGCCTTTTTTGAATAGTTGTAAAATTGTTTAAAAATGTAAAAAATTAACAAAGTGCGATTTAAAAGTCTGCTCCTAATATAATAAGCTGCAGCGACGGAGCGTTATATCAGTCTGTATTAAGTGGAAGTCTACGTAAAATTGCAACATTTTAAACTTAAAGTAAGTGTGACGAAAACAAGTGAAGTTTCTTGTAAAGACGTCGAAAAATATGCTTTTGAAATATCAAACGATTTCAGTATGGAAATTATTTCTGTCCAAAATAAAGTATTACATATTTTTCAGATAAACATCTTAAAACATGCTCTGGCTTTGCAGCTCAAAGCCAGAGCATCTGATACCAAATGTTGGTCTTTTATATCTAAAGACAAATATCCATGTTTAAAATAACTAGCTCTTCAGTTAACAGAAATATTAGGGTCAATATACTTGTTCAGAAATGTTAAATCAAAATATTGCACTTGGCTACCGCACGAACAACTCATATCGTGTTTAAGGTTGGCTCTCGGTAATTACGTACTGTCTTACGAAAAGTTTTTGGATGATATGCAGTGTTATGCGACAACATCGAAATTAAATTATTTACTGATTTAAAAACATTATTAGGTGCATTAATCATATTTTGTATTTGTTAGCTTTTATAGTAAAAGCATTTTCATAAATCTACATATTTTACTATTTGGGCTCCAGCAGTGTTGTAGTGAAATAATATAAGTTAAATAATACCAATTATTTTTAAATTACCCTTTATCGTTCGCCTAAGGTATTGAACGATAATTACCAAAACCAGCGATAACACCAAGGTTAAAAAACGAACATTGTTCTACATGTAATATGGTGCAGAAATGTCTTAATGCGCTATATAAAGACTAAATCGCATGTCACCGGGTAGGTACGTGGAAAATGGCCTACCATTTACCCCCCAATAACTCAATTTTTCACTGATTACTGTCGTTTGCTCAATTGCGTTACGTAAAACAAATCATCTCGATAAACTCTGATATATCGTTGCTATTAATGTGGAAACGCGCTCATATTTTCAACGATCAATAAAAAATGAGATGGTCCGATATTATATATCGTCATTTGATGTTGAATTTTCGGGGTCAGTTCTTGCCTAACAATTAATATTATACTATCAGATGTGTAATGTTCACATTTGTTAAATAAAAGCTGAATGATGTATAGTTGAAAACATATAATTTCCATCACGTGATAAATAATTACAATTATTTAAGTCAGTAGCGTTTCTCATATATTTATTACAAACAAATATACGTTTTGTGTACACGACTAAACTGGTTAAAAGTTTATACCAGATTTGTTTAATCATTATTTTGCTTTTTGTTAACTATCACCGACCCAGTTCAATATTGCAAATTTAACCTTCGACCATGACCTACACTTGCGAAAACTGCTTTACAGAATTCGCCGAAACCGACAAATATAATAAATTACTTTGCAGTGGTGATTGTTGCAGAAATTTTTGTATGAAATGCTCTGGGCTTAATAAAACTACAACAAAAGCCCTTTGGACCAAAAATTTTTGAAGTTATACTTCTATACGCGCGCTCCACGTTGGAAATTTGTATGGGAGTGAATCTGTGAAATCATAACATATGTAAGATAATGAGTAAGAGAGAGACAGAAGATATATTTTCTCTCTCTTCCTCTCTCGAATATAAAAATGTTCCTTTTGTATATATAACTAGCTGACCCGGCGAACTTTGTTCCGCCTTAATGGCAATAAATAAGCAGATTGTGTTTTTTTTTATTGGAAAAAATACAAAAAAAAAATTAAATAACTACATTAATCATTCATTATTATTTCTGTATTTTAGTACATAGGTTGCTCTTCACTTAAGTACCTTGTGATACACGACATTTTTTGTTTTATTATCAGGCGCAAAAACAAACAACGCAGATGGTCTTCCGACCCGTGAACATGCCACGTATAATTGACCATGGGAAAAACATGAATGTTCTAGATTTAAACCACAAACTTTTAAGGATTGGCCTTGTGATTTGTTAATGGTCATGGCAAATGCAAGACGTATCGGAAATTGAAGTCTTTTAAATTCCAACGGCATATCGGTTGGGATCATTGGGATCCTCGGAATGAGAACTTCCTCACCTTTGAATTTTCCTATCATTATCGTAGCGTAAATTACATTGTTCATTAATTTACTAACCACCAAACGCGTACCGTTGCACAGTTTTGGTTGGTTTATGTTTCGAAGCATGATTACTACGGAGCCAACCTTTAGGCGTAAATTGTGCGGTGGTAAGCTAGGCACGTCCAAAGAGTTTAAAAATTCAATTGGATAGTTGGTGGCTTCATCTTCATTTGTGGCGCAGTCAATAGATTTGAATGAATGCATTGTTCCAATGTAGTTCAGGTCATCTACATCTTTATTCTTAGCCGCTAAAATTGCTCGCTCACTCAATCATTCATTATTTTTGTAGTTAGAAATAATAATTGGAAATACATTGTTGATAAGTTCGTCTTTTGATGAGACAAAATTACAGAAATTATAAACCACCATTTTCATCAGCGATTGCCTTCATTAAAGTATCATAAACTTCCTTTTGTTGGTAATTCAACAGGGGTACATTCCTTTGAATTAATAAATCTAATTCCTGGTGATCATATTCACGTTCCCGTTCCAATTCTCGATTAAATGCGTCATTCATTTCACGATTTGGCGCTGGCATTCCTAACCTGATTAATAAATTACCGCACATGAGGTAACACATATCTTCGGTCAAGAGTAAAGCACGATTATGTATCTCCTCATTCATCTCAATATCGTGATTTCTGGAACTGACACGACTTTGATGTAAAATATCTTCTGACATACTATCCTTGTATTTGTGCCACAGGTTACATGGGTTTGATGGAAAACATGTCGAAATTATGATAGCGAATAATTGTCGTATCCATTAAGGCAGCATAATCCAGGCGTTTCTCCGGAAAACTTTAATGCACCACAATACTCGCAAACAACGTCCATTTGCCCAATGCAAACGCTAGGATGCAAGCTGTAATCATTGCTGCAATCGTATCGAAACGCTGCTCGATTCAAATCAGCTAAATATCTTGTTCTGCGTCGCAAATTATCTATTTGTTGCCTTCTGTTGTTCGCTCGACGATTCTGCATTGCCAACCGAGCTGTTTCACGGGCTGCTTCACTTTGCTCTGGTAATTGAGAAGCACGAAGTCGAGCCATACTATCGCGGCGCTGTTCACGTGCAATTTCTTGTTCTTCTTCAGTTCTTTGATTTGCAGTATTTTGTATTCTTCTTGCATTACGGCTTTGTCGGAAAGATTCGATCGTCTTGGTCGCGGCATTTTTAATTAAACTTCACTTCACTTCAATTACGGCTTTGTCGGGAAAGATTCGATCGTCTTGGTCGCGGCATTATTAATTAAACTTCACTTCAATCCACTTGTTAATTATTTATTTAATAGAAATAGTTTTAATATTGATTTCTTACAAATATCAAATTGTCATCCATACGTCATTACATATCTGTCATTTTACGTCAATTACATAGCTGTCATTTGCGTTTTGTTATTCCAAGTCTGATTCTTTTTTGTTATACCACGTTTTATAGTGACTGACGTTTCATGTCAAGTCACACGGGAACGCTGTCGAACGGAATAAAAAGTATCCTATGTCCGTCTCCTGGCTCTAAGCTACCTTCCTACCAATTTTCAGCCAAATCTGTTCTGCCGTTCTTGAATTATAAGTGGTGTAACTAACACGACTTTCTTTTATATATATATATATATATATATATATATACATATATATATATATAGATTTAATATTATATATATTATATAAAGATATATATACATATAGTATTATACATAAAATAAAATATTTATTAATATTATTATTTATATGATATGTTTTGTATTATTTATTAAATGTTCATAATTATATTAGTCTTTTGTATTTCAAAATAATAATCTCAATAAATCACTGTATGATCCAGAACTGTCAATTTTGAAATATAATTGTGTCATGTCCTCGGTAGTATAGTAGTCAGTATCCCCGCCTGTCACGCGGGAGACCGGGGTTCGATTCCCAGTCGGGGAGGACTTATTACATTATTGTCATTTTTAAATACTTATGGATATTGCATCTTAATTTGTATTGTATTATTATATGGAATTATGTTGCACTATATTGTAGTATATTTTTTTTATGTATATTATTGTCATTTTTAAATACTTATGAATATTGCAGTTTAATTTGTATTGTATTATTATATTAATAACAAAATTAACAATGAATTTTATTGCAGAGTATGTGTAAAAAAATTTTTGCATTCAACTCCTTTCATACATATATGAAAAAAAAATATACATTTTCATCAAAATATTGAGTTTCTTTCCATCTAAGATTCTTTTGTACATTGTGTGAGGTGAAGCTCAAAATGTTTAAATGAAAAAATGAGCAATTTATCAAAAAATTAAATACCTTTAAAGAACTTTGAAGCCGTAATTCAAGTAACTGAAAAATTAACTAATAATTTGCCTGTTTTCATTGAGACATACGATCTATTAATCAAAAATAAGGGTAAACTTTACTATCTTACAAAAAAAATGACGAGATCCATAAAATAAATAACCTGCTAAATCCTGACAATATTTTAAAATCTATAACTCTAAAGCTATGGTTTGTTAGAACAGTGAGCGACGCATAACTCACAGTCAGTCGGATAACGCGCACGTTCGTCATAATCAAAGTGATGGTTTTCTGTGATAACGGTTTGTTAGGTTCTGCTTAGTTGCGCGCCTTTCAGAGCGAATGCAGTGTACGTCGACGGTGTGCGCTGGAATCAATTGCAATTTGATTTGGACGCAAACTTTTAGCTGAGCTCACAGCGTATACATCTACACCGAAATTTTAAATGTATTTTTATATAGTTATTATTATTGAAATTCTCTTCCTCCTCCTTCTCTTCTTAGAGTAATAAAATTACTGCGTTAAGTTTGCTACAATTTATTTTTCTAAACGTACAATATTTATGAGACCAAACGTGAAACTTATTTCTAACCTTGTTGAGCGCGACAGAATATATGTATGCGAACTAATCTAAAGGCGCGTACAGACTAGCACACGCATGCGGTGAGAAGCCACGTATATGCGTGCATACCCAAACCATTAGCACTCAGAGCATTCGTTAAAATTAGAAATCACCGCATATGTATGCGTGCTCAAGGCGCATCATCCATTCGTGAAAAACTGTCTGCTTATGGTTAGTGCCGCGTTTGTGGTTATTAGTTCATTCAAAAAAAAAAAACAAAGGAAAAATAGGCGATGGTGGACAACGCATTTATTTAAAAGAAGAACCCTACAAATGAAATCCGATTTACTAGTAGATTTGGCGTTAGAATCTAATACTGGACAGTTTCTGCTCATTTTTTTCTTCATCACTGCTGAATCTATATCAAGATTTCTTGAAATCGACTCCCATGCATCTTCTTTTATTGTTTTTGAATAATAAAACGTATTTTTTGGATCCCATAATATAAAGTTGTCTTTATACAAATCTATTAATTGCAAACATTGTTCATTTTACCACTCCATTTTACATATAAATCAATAAAATGAATAAAACTCAATAAATCCGAACTTGTCTTGCAAATGCAACAAATCCCCACTCTATCCGTCTAAACTGAGCGCGAACGCACACGTATGTTTCTTTGATGTGTGCGAAAAAACCGACACCACTCTGGCTCGCAGCTTGTGTGCTCAAGTCATTCGCGAGAAGTAACGCATGCGGCGAGAGGTTACGAAAGCGCCGTCCACATTTGCACACGTATGTGTATTCGTGGCTGCTCACCGCATGCGTTTGCAGGTCTGTACGCGCCTTAATAAACCGACTCACCTAAAAACTTCCGTGAGTCGAGTACAACAGATTCTGCTGTACGTGTATGCCATGCGCGGCGCAATGTTCTAACAAACCGTAGCTTACGCTCCCGAACGTAAATGATTTTAAATATTGAGTTAAAATTTTAGGAGAATGTTAATTTATACCTTAATAAGAAGTCAAATTTTTTGGATTATTTTCAAAGTGACATTTGACAGGATTCAAGGACTAGCACAATTGTGTCGTGCAGTAGCACACAGATAACTAGCACAATTGTGATAATGAAACCAATTTGAGAAAAATGAAACCAAATTTATTGAATAAAGTTATTTGCAATCAAATTGAACAAAACAGTTTTGTTTGTTACTTAAACAAAGATAAACATCACACTTACTACACCTTATTCTTGATCTACTTTGACAGGTTTCTAGACGACATGTACTAGGATTTTTTTGATTTTCATGAACAGGCCAATGATCAAACCCATTATACCTTTTGTCACGATAGGGCATTGAAGCGTACTTAACCCTTTTGATACTGGATTCTTCTGTGTTATATTCATTGTCTCTTTCTGGTCTTCTGGTTTTTGTTCCACAGATGAAAAATTCACCCAAATTTAACCGAAATTGTAGCAGGTCCAAGATATCTTTTGTTTTGTATTAATTGTTTTTACAATTTTTTCGATATTCCATCCAAGTGTTAACGATGGATGAATCAAATAAGTGAATGATAGTTTTAAAAGTCCATTTACCAGTTTTAAAAAGGGTTCTGTAACATTCAATCATCTTTTCATTATATATATGAACAACTTTTGGACAAGTTACTTCGACATGTTTTTTTTTCTTGTTTGTCCCATCTCTTGACGTTTTGTAAAGGTTTTACTCCAAAAGCCGTGGAAGCCATAATTACGGATTTATGTCACTTCTTTCGTATTCTTCCGACTGACCTCTATTCATTTCTTTGTCTTTTTGAAATACACATCTCTTTGTTCTGTTTGGCATAATTGTTCCCGTTCCTTCTATTTTCACTTTAAGCAATTTATCAAATAATGACAAAGTCGAAAAATATCTATCAAAGAAGACACAACTTTGCGGGGGCAAGGTTTCTACTAGGCGAAGAACGACCGACAGTCCTAAACCGAGTTCTTTATTTTTCAGCGGAGTCAGAGAGCCTTGGTACATTTCAAAATCAAGTACTGTGCATCAATTGAAAATGACGTCCCACGTAGTCTCTGAATTTCTAGACATATTTTTCTTACTCAATCTATCATCGGCTGAATTTTCCAAAGGCGATTTTGTTGTTTTATCTCTTCAGTTACCGATAAATTATCTACAACGTGAAAGTTTGTGCGTAATTTGTAAAATATGTCTCCATTCATTACATCAGCTATGATTGGTAGTCGGTACTTTACACTCCAGTAAAGGTGTATTCTGGGACTCGCACCTAGCACAGTGAGGTCGTGCAGGAGCGATTCGTGAAAATTTGATTTTAAGCCTAAACAGCATTTGGATTAGACTCACACTTTAAAGTTGTTTACATAAGAGAAGCTAGTTATCAACGAATATATTACGTTATGCCCTCATTCAAGATGCTGAAACAGCGAGTGGTCCTTTATTTAAAATAGGCATAAAATCTAAAACCTCCATTGACTTATTATGTAATAAGAAAATTTGGCCACCTGGAGTAACCATTAAATAGTCTATGGGAACTTTGCATTCCAAACCAACGCCTTCATCTGAGTCAAATATGAGTCCAAAGAATATCAGTAGCCCCGTTAACTTAAAAAATCTAATTAAGATTTTAAGCAACAGCAAAAGTGAAGTGGAAAACACAAAAATAGTGACAGACAAGCAGGATATTTTAAGAAGGAAACATCGATATATCTGGATCCTTTGACCCCAACAACCAAGAGTTGGAATAACCAATAACTTTGTTCTGAAGCTATTTTCTTGTGGCATTTTAAATTAATTTATATTTAAATGGGAATAAGCCACAATTAAAGGTTAAAATACTTTTATTGACGTTTCAATTTCCACTTCGGAAATCGTTCTCAAAATACAAACATTAGTAAATTAAACAAATTTTGTTTTTTGTTACTTAGTGAAAAATTATTATATGGAGTTGAAGCCTGGACACTGACGCAAGCCACTGAAAAAGGAATCAAAGCCTTCGAGATGTGGATATACAGAAGGATACTAAAAATATCTTATGTGGACCATGTCACCAACGTTGAGGTCCTACAGCGCATGACAAAAGAAAAAGAAGTGCTTAATTTAATTAAACAACGTAAGCTTGAGTACCTCGGCCACGTGATGCGGAACGAAGAAAAATATCGAATTCTTCAACTTGTTATGCAGGGTAAAGTATTTGGCAGAAGAGGACCGGGACGCCGTCGTATCTCGTGGTTGAAAAATCTCCGACAATGGTTTGGGATGACCTCAGCGGAGCTGTTTCGCAGAGCAGTCAACAAAACCATGATAGCCTTGATGATCGCCAATATCCGGACCGGATAAGGCACTGAAGAAGAAGAAGAAGTGAAAAATTCTTCTAATAATTTAATTTTATCTGACTCATCTATATTGACAATTCAGACATACCTTATACATTTTAAAGTAGACGACTTTAAAATGATATTGCCAATATTGTTGAGTTGCGTTCCTGGGACGACTTTACTTATAAGATAGTTCATTCGATTACATGAAATCAACTTGAACTTGAGAATATCCATCAGAAAAGATCATAACATGTAATTCGTCTTTAAAAAGACAAATACATGCCATGATGACAGTAAAATTCTCCTGTTAGTGATTCCATAGTAAATTATGAGGGAAAAACCAGGAAAAAAACCTCATAATACTATCCCGACATGGTAAGTATTTGATCGTGCATTTAGTTTACTTTCAATAAACACCAAATTCCAATTTTATATGTTTGTTATTTAAAAAAACATAAATGATGTATTCTCTATATGTTACTGACTTACCAATATTGGTATTTTTCTTTTAATAACTTCCTCTTTCAATATGGGTAACCAGGTCCAAAGGCTTTGTTGGATGTCTATAATCATCCATATAACGACTCCATAATCATCCTACCAGCAGACAAGGGGAATGCAACTGTGGTAATGGATAGAATTCAATATGAAAACAAAATTAAAGATCTAATAATAAACGGACCTTATACAAAATTAACAAAGGATCCAACAAAGCCTTTGGAAAACAAAATATATAGAACTTTATTCAAGTTTAAAGATTGTTTACCCAGTTATCAGAGAAGATTAATTACACCTCATTACAGTAAGACCCCTCATTTTTATGGAGTACCGAAAATTCATAAAATGAATATACCAATTAGACCCATTTGTAGTACCATGAATTCTCCTTGTAGTGAACTATCAAAATTTTTATTAAATAGTTTAAAACCAATTGCAAATAAAAATGACACATTTATAAAAAATACACAACATTTTTTAAATAAATTATTAAATATTGAATTTAATCCAAATAATACTTTAGTAAGTTTTGACATAAATAGTTTATTTACGAATGTGCCATTAGATAAGACTTTAAATATAGTCAAGACAAAATTAGAAAGTGATGAAACATTGGCAACTAGAACAAGACTAAATATATCAGCTATAATGGAGTTAATAACATTATGTACTGATAATACATACTTTCAACTAAATAATGAATTCTATAAACAAAGTTTTGGACTAGCAATGGGCTCTAGTTTATCTCCATTATTAGCCGATATATTTATGGAAGATTTTGAAACAAATATTATTTCTAAACAAAATTTAAAACCCTCAGTATGGTGGAGGTATGTAGATGATGTATTCTTAATATGGCCTTATGGATCAGAGTTGTTGGACACATTCCTAAATGATATAAACGATAAAGAAGAGACAATAAAATTTACCATGGAAAAGGAATATAATAACACATTACCTTTTCTGGATGTTTTAATCTCTAAGAACGATACTGGATACGAAACTCAGGTGTATAGAAAACCAACACACACCAACAGATATTTAAATTTCAAATCAAATCACAATATTATTATTAAAAAGGGAATTATTAAATCCTTATACGATAGAGCCAAAATTACTTGTTCTAACGAAAATTCGTTCTTGGAGGAAAAACATTTGTTAACAACTGTTTTATTAAAAAATGATTATCCTTTATCGTTTATAAATAAGGAATTTTCAACAGTCGATCGAATAGAACAAAACAACTTAGAACGGGATCCTACAGCATATGCAAGGAATAATACGAGGAAAATAACAATACCATACATAAAAGGATTATCGGAAAAGCTTAAAAGGATAGGAAATAAATTCAACATTTTAACAACATTCAAAACAACAAACACGTTGAGATCTATTTTGTCCAAAACCAAACCTAACAATGAACAAGAAAGGACAAAGAATTGCATTTATAAAATACCTTGTGAATGCGATCAGTTTTATTTAGGTGAAACATCAAGACCATTAAATGTTAGAATAAGTGAACATCAATCCTATATTAAAAATAGAGAATTTGATAGATCTCAAATCTGTAAACACGCATGGGATAATGAACATAGGGTTCAATGGAATGATTCAAATATAGTACTAAAAGAAACGGATGGTAAAAAAAGAGAAAAATCAAAGAAGCGGCTCTAATTATGCTAAATGAGACCAATTGTGTCGCGAATTCCTCGGCAGAATGTAGTAGGATCTGGTTACCCATATTAAAAGAGGAAGTTATTAAAAGAAAAATACCAATATTGGTAAGTCAGTAACATATAGATATATATCATTTATGTTTTTTAAATAACAAACATATAAAATTGGAATTTGGTGTTTATTGAAGGTAAACTAAATGCACGATCAAATACTTACCATGTCGGGATAGTATTATGAGGTTTTTTTCCTGGTTTTTCCCTCATAATTTACTATGGAATCACTAACAGGAGAATTTTACTGTCATCATGGCATGTATTTGTCTTTTTAAAGACGAATTACATGTTATGATCTTTTCTGATGGATATTCTCAAGTTAAAGTTGATTTCATGTAATCGAATGAACTATCTTATAAGTAAAGTCGTCCCAGGAACGCAACTCAACAATATTGGCAATATCATTTTAAAGTCGTCTACTTTAAAATGTATAAGGTATGTCTGAATTGTCAATATAGATGAGTCAGATAAAATTAAATTATTAGAAGAATTTTTCACTAAGTAACAAAAAACAAAATTTGTTTAATTAACTAATGTTTGTATTTTAAGAACGATTTCCGAAGTGAAAATTGAAACGTCAATAAACGTATTTTAACCTTTAATTGTGGCTTATTCCCATTTAAGTATAAATTAACCAATAACTTGAACAGTCGATATCTTCCAGCAAGATTAAGGGAACCGGATATATTGAAAGCCATTAAACTATATCTTGCTTTTCTACACGACCAACCTGCTTTAATATGTTACGAAGAATTCACCAACACAAGCGTTAAACTCTTTTTAGCTTCCGAAGAACTTTCTACTAAGACTGAAGATCTACGAAAGATCCTTCTTAACGAAGCCTATGAAATTGGTCTAACTGAGGTAAAAGCTGATCTTGCTGCTCCTAGGTCTTTTCTTACTTCGGAAAGAATTATTCATTTACATAAATCAAGGAAAAGTGACGGAAACTACTATTTCGCTGCCCATCCAAAACGAAATTTTTAAATAATATGATATGTTTTGTGGGACTAGTTACCTTAAAATATTTTAGTGATGACAACCTTAGCGTGGTTTTGATTAATATTCGTTCTATAAGATATAAAACAGATGAATTATTTTTGTTTCTAGAAGAATTAGGATTTTCCCCGATAGTTGCGGTTACCTAGCACTGACTTGAAGTCAACGAGCCTTTTTTTGTAAAAAAATATACCACAATTACTAGGTATTATCGTCCAAGTTCAGCTAATGATAACACCCTAATTATTTCTACAAATAATGATTTTTCTCCTTAAACAAAATATGTCTTTCTGTTGAATGAATCCTTTTTTGAGATTTCATTGGTTTTTAACAAGAATTTTAATCTATATATTTTTTGCATTTATATATCACCTGATTTTTTCACGGAACTATTTTTTCAGAACCTGTTAAATTTCTTAGACGACCTGCCCATTAAAAGCAAAAATATTCTATGCGGTGACTTGAATATTAATTACGCTGTTGCTTGTGCTACACAATTATCCTTGGTCAATAAATTCGAATCGTATGGTTTCATAATGCACGTTAATTCTCCTACAAGAACTTCTAAAACAACATATACCATAATTGATTATATTGTCTTAGATTTCTTACTTCTTGATGTACGCTCTACAATTATTAATGCAGAACTATCTGATCGTGAAGAAGTATATACCAAGTTTAACACTCTTAACAAATAATCCTCGAAAACCCAATGTTTAGATAGGATTTTTTCTGCTGAAAATTTTCGTAAATTCCAAAATTTATGCTTGACTGCTGTGGCACTTTGTGTGGACGTGGACTATAATTTCAGTGATTTTTTAGATAGGTTTGTTTATATTTTTAGTAAGGCATTTCCTTTAATAACAATTAAGTCAAAATATCACAAACCCTGGACTACCAAAGGTATCCACATTCACTACTGTACATCAAAAATTTACTACCAACGTCTTTGACACAGAATATATCTCCAAGTATAGAGGAACTTATCTAAAACTTATCAAAATAGCTAAAGACATGTACTATCAGATTTGTCTTCAAGATAATAAACGATCTTCGAAATAAAACTAACACTTGGCAAAATCCAACACATTTTGACACCTTTAACTCGTTAATGTACAAATGCATACCATCTAATAATTATTATATTTTTACTAATTAAGTTACCGTTTTGTAAAACCATTAATTGCTCGTCCCGTCCTTTATATTTACTACCAGAATGGCAACAGCTGGCAAACTAAATTGTGTATATTTAAAAATAAGCGACAGTTGGTGTAGTTTTCAAGTTTGTTCTGCTAATATTAATCAAAAAGCGCAAACTGCAGCTCAGTTTATTCCCCATTCAGAACTTATTAGCAAAGTAAGAACTTTCTTAAACATGATTTAAAGACATACTCGTCGTAGTTTTCTTTTCAAAATAAAATCCAGAGTTCCTACTCATTAATTTTAACCAAGTACTGATAACAAATCTCATTGCAAAGATTTAATTAGAATTATTTGAGTTTCTCTATCAAAAGCGCATGAAAAGTTAGTTATCTTTTAAAAAGTAAATTGAAATTTTAAGCATTTAAAGTTAAACTATTCACAGACATTATTTGTTAAAGCAAGTTAAAACAGTGAGGACAATGAAACCAATATTTCATTTAAATCAATAACAATAAATGAAGAAAAAAATAATGAGAGAATTACATTAAAACTATTTTTATTGACAAAATACTAAAAGTAAACAGTACTAGATTAGTCAAATAGGAACAATATTAACCCCGTTAGTGGCGTGGGTGACATACGTCATCCACTGTAATACACAAACCACAAATCCACAAACAGTAATAAATTAGGAAAAACACGAGAAAAGATGTAACAAAATGAAGGAAAGATGTAACAAAATGAAGGAAAAGACGCCTTATAGAAAACATTGTTCGAGACAAACAAAAAAGATTGAAATTGACATCTGGAGTCTCTTTTTCGATGACAATAGTTAATTGCACTAATATATATATATATATATATATATATATATATATATATATATATATATATATATATATATATATAGAATCCGTAACAATTTCCAACGAGATCGAAATGCACAACATATAGATTTAACAAAAATTGGAGGATTTATTGGTTTATTGCTCCTCGTAAGTTCTTTGCAATCATCCAGGAAAAACTTGCACAGTTTTTTAAAACCCGAGTTAAGGGTTGATCAAACCTAAAATAAAACAAAGGGCTCAAGATCCAAAGATTTCAAGGCAGCTACGACAACGTGCAAAACTGCTGCTTGGTATTGAGAAAGATGAGCAGCCAGCCGAAGCTAGAACCAGATCCCGAGGAAAATGTCATGTATTTGGAAGGGTTCGAGATAAAACCCATAGAAAATTCTGTTCTAAATATGGAAAATGGTTTTATGGTGACCATTTGAAATAAATCTGTATAAACTGCCATCAACATAAGGTTATGTGCATGTTTTATAGTTTAATAGAAAATTAAGTTTTGTTGAAATAATTTATTGTTTTTATCTTGTTAAATACACTGTACTGATTATGTTTTCTTAGAAAATAAACTAAAAGTCTAAACAAATTACACATAAAATATGGGTGACATATCCCCGAGTTCTGTCCCTTCTACTTTGGACAAACTTGATATATGATCTCCTCAGAAACCTGTCCACAGAAGGCTCATATTGTCTAGGATATGCTGACAATATAGCTGCCCGTCACGGGCAGTTTTGCTCAGGTGGTGTCTGAGAGAATGCAAGCAGCCCTAAATAGAGTTAAACTGGTGTAAACAAGAGAGACTGATTGTCAATGCTCAGAAAACACAAATCGTCAACTTCACCAAAAAAAAACAGCACTACAAGACCTAAAACCACCGGTGCTGGAAGGAAGAGAGATTTCATTTGCCAAAGAAACAAAATACCTTGGGGTGTATTATGATCATAGGCTTAAATGGAATACTCACATTCTCAAAACCATACAGAAAGCTACTATGTCCACACAGACTTTTATGTAAGATTTAACTAAATTCACAATTCATATTTTTTGACAAACCGCGTATATGACTGACAAAATTTAAAATATCTGGTGATTGTATAAAAATGTATGGAATATATATATATATATATATATATATATATATATATATATATATATATATATATATATATATATATATATATATATCTGTACCGTAGAGGTAAAGGGTAGTATATCCATTTAGTGAAGTTTTGAGATAATGGGAAAATAAGATGAGTTCCAGATAATTATTGCAACCATTCTTAATCTGAAGACATATGAAATTATGTATTTATATAATTGTAACGTTATATTTTAGTTAATCAATATTGTCCTACTGTGATAAAAAATTTGTTTATATAAAATATTACATAATATTGGGACTTAAGGTCTTTTGCCTCGGCATGTACCGGCAGATAAAACATTGTAAAAAATAGTAAGTGCCTACATAAATTCAAACAAAAACACAAAAAATAATAAAAAAACATTTATTCATCATCGCTATCATCAACTTTTTTTGTAGTAACAACTAAATTTCTATAGAACTCCTGAAACTGACTGGGGATCCATTGTAAAAGGATTAGTAAGTGATCCTTTTTCTTTTGTGTGATCCCTTTTGGTTTTTGATATCGTAGTGGTAACTGCTCTGGAAGATTGATCGCAGTTGCTGTTCTTCTAGCGACGTGTAATTCTTTGGGTCTAATTTCTTCAAAAGCCTCTTTATAAAAAATTATGGTCGGTGTGTCTTTTTTTACTTGGAATTGGACTACGTTTGAAATGAGGAAATTATTATTGTCGGCATTTTTCTTTTTACTGATGAATGGGGATTGAGATTGAGAGTAAAGTACTTCAAAATTTTTGAAGTCATCCTTGTCCATTTTAATCACCTGAGCACCTACGGAACTGATTAATTGCTGCCAATCCCAAGGCGTTACGATCTGCATTGTTGGCTGTTTTTTTACAGATCTTTCAATTATAGCGTGCACTTGGTCAGCTTCTAAATGAGTGTGTCCTCTCAGTAAATATTTATGGTTAACTACTTTTAAATTAGGGCAGATGTTGAAAAGCCAAAAGTAGCTCATCATTACCATAACATTGCGGTTTTGACTAGGGCAATTATCTGACCAAATAACCAATTCTTCCACATCAGTTTGTGATAGAACTGTCATAGCCCATTTAGTTAATGCCGAGGCAATTTCATGGCCACCCCTTCCAGCTTCGGATTCGTCCCAGATAAGGCAATACGATTTATTTTCTGTGGCGTCGTATATCGTGAAATTTATAGTCCATAATTTCAGCTTGTAGAAACTTTGGTTATTTGTCAAACAGGGCGTAGGCAAGCATTTCTGCAAATCACACATTATAATTTTAGTTTTTCCAGCTGATTTTTTGCTTTCATTTTTATCGTTTGCTTTCATTTTGTATCGACTTTCTGCTTCTTGAAGATGTTGTTCATAATTTCGCCGTAATGTTATTGTTTCTTGCTCGGAACAGTTTTTTAATTGTAGCATAAACCGATCGCAACTATCACAAGTATCCACGGAAACCGATTTAAATGCTAAATTAAAATCATTATTGAAAATTTTTTTATACAGCCATAATTTAACAATTTCATTATTTGGAATGTGGTCTTCTTCACACTTTAAGGTATATAATTTGTACATTTTTTCACGGCTCAATTCTGGTCCTAGATATTTCTTGGCAGTTTTGGATCGAGAATAATGACTTTCGTAGCACGGAAACGACTTAATGTGCTCTCGTACTTGATCCAAAACCGCTTCTGGTGTTTTATTAATTGGTTCATGCCTTCCCCTATGGTCTTGTGCCACAAAGCCTCCCATATTGTCGTTTTTTAGAACGTTACGTACAACTGTTTCTGAAATATTTAGAGTGTTTAAAAAAAATTTTTTACATACGTCAATTTTTTTTACACCTCCATCTAACTTTATATCAAAATTATAAGAAATGCTGACTTCTCTCGGCCTTTTAGAATGGTTTTTAGGTCTACGACGTATTACACTCTTCGGAGTGATATGCGAGCGCACAAATTGACGCTTTAACTCCCAATTTTTTGTGTTACACCAATAATTCTCAAAAATTTGCTGTCTTACAGCTTCTGCTATTTTTTCTGAACATTTTAGTCGACAAGGAGGGCAAGGGGGCTTCATTGCTTTAGCTTTTACAATTTTACCTGATTTATTGATGTGTCCCTTTCCTCCTAATGTTGCCTCTACTCTTTTTGTTACTTTCCAAGTTTCTGGTTTCTTATGACGTCTTTTCTTTTTGATTTGGTTATTAGTTTCCGTTTCATTTTCAGTCAATTTTTTGTCAAGTTGAACATCTTCATCATCATCTGCTTCCAATTCACCAGTATTGTCTACCAAATAATTGCTACTGTAGCTATTGTTATTGCTGTCCATATTTTCTCCATCATCGTCTGTGTAATCGGGGTCTTTTACGCTATCATCATCGCTAACACATTCTTCAGTTAAATTAGACAAATAATTGCAATTTTGAGCACGGCTTGTTGAAGCTTGAGCAATATCAGAGGCGTTCGTCGATTCTGTAAATAAAAAAATTTATTTTTATTTAATCTTCTCTATCTGTCGAACTGTTAACAGTACACAGAATAATTTATTATATTAAATGTGAATAAAGCCACAATTTATTTTTAAATGAATTTATTTAAAAATAAATTGTGGCTTTATTTCCATTTAAAATAATAAATTACATAAGATACCACAAGAAAATAACTTCAGAACAATACACAGAATAAAGCAAAAAATGGATTAGAGGCATTGTTGTGTGATTCTCAAAAAAAGCAGCAAGTTCACTATTTTGCAGGTTGATGTTTTCTTAGAAAATAATACAATACCAGTTACTACAAAAATACTACTTAAGGGGATGGGTACGAACTTTCGACTTCAATGATATTTAAATGGGATTCATTTTTTTTAGAATTCTGAGAAAACTAATAAGTATTTCTGAAAAATTTAAACTCAGAATGGAAGATTACCTTTATTACCGAGGGCCGACAGTCCCTGAAAACTTCTATAATGTTTATTTTAATAAGTTACGGGGGTGAAAAACGAAGAGAAAATGTAGTGTGATTTTGAATTTGAAATATCTCATTCAAAACAAATTTTTATTCATTCTAAGGGACTTTCGGCCCTTTCATTTTGCATTTAAATTTGTTAAAAATACTTATTAGTTTTCTCAGGATTCGAAATAAACGATAACATTTAAAATACATAGAAAATTTTGAAAGGCGTCAAAATTGTGCATTTTTGTTCCTTTCCCCTTACTGGTATATTAATTTTGTATTAGTATTAGATTTTACAAATATTTGTTGAAGATTAAGAATTTCAATTACTTTAAAAAAGGAGCAATAAATGTACTTATGCATCTGAGAATTGGGCAGTGAATAAAACAACATAATATCTACCGGTCAGAACTCTTACAACAGCAATATTTTCAAATGCCCAAACTATAAAGACTCTAAAGAGCAAGAACAAGTAAACACCTACTATATAAAACGTGACAAACCAACATTTTTAGAACATGTTAACAATTTCCTAGTGTTATAAGATTATATAAAAATTAAAACTTAACCTCACTTACCGTCTACGGTCAAATTTTCAGCTTTTGCTTTTTCCACAATCGCACATATCCTCGATCCAACCATGTTTTTTAAATTTTCCAAAGTTTTAGAGTCTTTGGAATTCATTTTTGCTTTTATTTTTTGTAACTGTCAACTATCTATCAAGTAAAACGCTCTGTCAATCAAGGTGACTAACACTTGTCTGGAGATACTGCTGTTTACCGCGCGCGAAATAGCCTGCTCGATAAACAAATCCGACAGCGGATGGAGTTACTATGCTTTACCTCGTTCTCCAAAGGATATACTACTTTTTCTTATAAGAATATCTAGGCCACCAGTAATACTTCACATACCATCTTTTGCCACAAATAAGATTGGAACATTTTAAGCTTAGCCAAAGTATTAAGTCCAAATTAGAAAAAAATGGAGTTACTACCCTTTACCTCTACGGTACAGATATATATATATATATATATATATATATATATATATATATATATATATATAAATATATATATATATAATATATATATATATATATATATAATATATATATATATATATATACACAAGAACTACTGGATATTATTGACTGTCGATATAAACAAACAACACAGTTTATTAGGGCTGCAGTCAGTAGGTTTGGCCGGGATGTTATAGAAACACTCTTTTGACTTTTGGTTGAGCTTTCGGAATTCTTTTATTCCTTCTTCAAGACACTGTAATTAGAAAGAAAGTGTAAATATTTACAACATATCTCAAATTGTCATTACAACTTACTAGTCGTTGAGATTATTTTTCTAAAGCTACGACACTTGACTATATATATATATATATATATATATATATATATATATATATATATATATATATATATATATATATTAACCTTGGGTAAGCCTTTACGTGTCAAGTTCAAAGCTACCATACATTTCAATCCTTATAAAAAACTTTTTTTTGCACATAGTAACAAAAAACACCACTATGTTACTAGCAAAGTTTTTTAATATTCTAACTCTACAATTCTAAGTTACGGTAAGATCAATAATGTTTTAATAGATAATATATGGTAGCTAATTATAATTTATTCTCTGTCAGCCCTGAAGAAGCCAAATTAATTCTCTTTGGCGAAAACACATTCGGCGAAACAATTGATACACATTAGAGTATTTCTTGCAGATTTCCCCAATATTTAAGAGTTTACTATATATATATATATATATATATATATATATATATATATATATATGTATACATAATATAAAATTAGTATTTCCTAAGTTTAGGTTCAATAAATTATATTACATGTGGAACTAGATTTTATTTTCCATAGAAATCAACGTTTCGGCAAGAAACCCTTGCCTTTGTCAAGATTCAAAACGTAAAACGATATACTGACATTAATGAATTGGGGTCAATTTATATATTTTATATTCCTTTTTTGTGGGGTAAAAAAAATTAACACTCTCAGTAAAATTCAGCTTGTCAGTATGATTTTAAAGGTTCAGTGGTATTTTCGTCTCTGACGACTAAATTATATCATAAATAATTGTTAATAAATAAATAAGAACAATGGTAAAGCAAATTATACACCAACAACAGAATTCTTAGAAGCTTTGCTTCAAAATGCTTTTGCAAAAATTTTTGCTTATGAATTGAAGGAAAATCCAACTGTAACTTCGACAAGCACATAATTTAGGGAAGATAACGTTGTACTAAACGCTACCCAAACTATAAAAAAGCCAATGGGCATTTTAACAAAAACTTTAAAGTAAGTTAGAACTGAATGTGAAGGTTTTGAGGAACATACTTTATGTTTGGATAGTATCAATATAATATTAAATTCCCGTTAATATCATATTTGTTATTTAAAATTTAGAAACAGAAATAGATTTCACTGAATTATGTTTACTCAATTACTTTAATAATACCATTATTCGACGGTAATAATATTCGATGCAACCTTACTCACTGCATTATATATTTCACATCAAAAATTCAACTGTAATACACCTTTTTTACAATAACGTTTTACGTTTCATGCAATACGCATACTTTTGTCCAATGAACTTGATCCTAATCTATATCCCAATAATAAACTTGCGCTATAAACTGAATAAGTAAAATACTGCACCAAAATATGATATTTTTATTAATGAATGTAGTACAAAATACACATAATTAATACACTTATCTTCATCAACACAATCCAGGATGTTTAAATTCTATCGAAGGATCCAAAGATTTAAGACAGTCAAGATAACATCTGTTTATATAATTTTTTCCGTTTGTATCGCAAACTGGATCCTCTTGGTAGGTGCAAAGACAATTAGAGGTCGTTGGCTTTGCTGTTAAAACAGAAGTTAAGAATGTCATAGAAAAGCACAAATTAATAAAAAGGAAAATCTTCATATTAGGTTTTTTAATTCGCATGTAATAATACATTTTAAATTTTTAAGTTTACGACAAAGCAGTATTTTTTTTTATTATGAGTAGAGAGTTACAAAATTGTTATTTCCTTTCGACACTTATCTCTGATTTTAGATATAACGCTATATTTTTATGGCCTATTATTATTTTAATTAAGTTATTGTATTTAAAAATATAATCTGATTATATTACTGGCTGGTAGGTGTTCATTTTTAAATTGGGCATTCAAAATAGCACCGATTTAGAAATTTTATGAAAATATTATGTCAACATAATAAACATCAAATCACATAAAATTGATTACACACCTTCGGTAAATAACCTACAACTGAAATTAAATTTTATTCAACACCTTTATAAAAACTGAATTGCAGACTAATCTTTACTTTTAAAAGGAATTTTGATTTTTGTTGATAGGATACTTCGATCAAAAGCTATCAAATTTTTACCGTCGAGTTAATACAAATTTTATTTAAAATTGATTTCGCGCGCGTTTCTGACATTCAAAATGACTGGTCGCTTCAAGCTTTGTTTCTGAGAGAATAATTTTAACGGTTCCATACAAAAAGTGCTAAGGAATATTTTAGTTTAAAATTACCGTAACTACAGTTTTTAATTAAAACACTTTTTCCTATGACGCTTTTTTTCTTTTTAACCTTTAACTACGGGTGCCCCTCCATTAGTCATAACTACGTGCGCGGTGTATTCTGTACACCACCGACTAAAAACGCAAATAAAAGCCACAACTAGGTATTTTTAGTACATATATTGTATATAATAAATGTAGGCATATATTTAAGAGAATGTCTTAACATAAAAAATAATACATAACGAAAATATAAAGATTAGCAACAAATATAAGAACAAAAACTCAACCACTTCTTTTTCTCTAAAAATAACCTTCTTGAGATTCTTGTATATTAGCTTAACATTAAAAATATTATAAAACTAGTATATAAATCTAAAACCTAGGAGTAAATAATCATTCACAAATGAACATATTTGAGAATATGTGTGCTATTCACTTTCGTTTTCTTCCTCGTTTGCGTCTACTAAATTACAATTTGCACAAATTGTAACAGAGTGCTCTTTACAAACCATTCTATTACATTTGTTGCAAGATATTGTTGTAACTCTATTTTTGCTCCTTCCACAACAATGGCACCTCCCCCGTTTTTTTGCTGGTGGTTCTTCATCGTGGTCGTCTTGTACGTTTTTGTATTTCTTCAAGAATATTTTTAAATCCAGAGGTAAACTCTGTATTTCCGCCCTCTCAGAAAGATGAGGTCTTATCAATGCCAATGATAATTCTTTTAGAAAAACTCTTCTATATTTTTGAGGATTGTCGATGTTGGCAGCATTGTACAGGATCTGGCTGTTAATTCCGGCAATATTCAGGAGTTGAAAAAACAATGCCATTGGCCATCTTCGTGTTCTTCGGGATACCGAATAGGTACTGCACATTTTGTCTACAGTGTCTACGCCTCCTTTATGTGAATAATAGTCTAAAATTATCATTGGTTTTCCTGTTTCGGGATCTACTGTAGAATTACTGTGCATGGTAGATAGGAGAATGACAGCTTTATTTTTTTTTGGTGTGTAGGATACAATGGTAACTTCTTTTTGAAAACCAAAAGTGGATGATCCAATTGGTGTGTTTTTTCTTGGTAAAAACTCTGGAGGTAGTTCCCTTTTATTTCGTTTAAGTGTGCCAACCATCGTTATCTTTTCCTTCAAAAGGTCAATTGCCAACGGATAACTCGTATACCAATTGTCGCATGTTAAGTTACGGTTTTTACCTTTCCAAGGTTGAAGCAGGAGATTGGGTAATATCCGTTGGTGTGTTAGATTTTTTGTAGGGCCCTTCCGGTTGTTAACCACAATACACCTCAAAATTGGTGACATAAAAGGTCTGCGCGTCACATAACACAAACACTTTTAAGCCATACTTTGCAGGTTTACTTGGAATGTATTGCACAAAGTTGCATCTACCTCTAAAAGGTATCAACATTTCATCGATAGTCATTTTTTCTCCCAAGGAATAGTTGCTGCTACAGTTTTTCATAAACGTATCAAGAGTAAAGCGAATGGCAGCAAGTTTGTCAATTGATTTTCGGTCCTTTCAAGTATCTTTGTTGTCAAACCTAAGAGCAGCAAGCAAAAATAAAAATCGATCTGCGCTCATACAGGCTCGAAATATTTCTGAGCCGGTACCATCTTTTGTCCACAATTCGAGGAAGTGTGTATGATTTTGTTTTTTAGTCCCTGCAAGAAATAGTAATCCTAATAATGCCATGATTTCCTGTTTAGTCGTATCTTTAGCCCGTCTTGGCCGTTCATAATTTAATCGCATTTTTGCAATCTGCAAATTTGTACATTCAACTATATTTTCTATGATTTCATTTGAAAAGAGTTTTTCAAAAGCACTTAGTTCCGTAGTAACATCTCTCGCACAAACTGTTGGCCCAGGAAATATCTTGACAATATTTTTTGAAGGAGTTTTAGTAAATTTGCTCAGAAGAGATTTCTTATACTATTTAGTTTTTCTGTCTTTTGCTATAAAATAATCATTGTCTTCATCAAGATCTGAACTGTTTTCAATGTTACTGTTTGTGTCTGAGTCAATCGTATATTGATTTTCGTCATTCAGATCAACTTCTGATTCAGTGTCGTGCTCCGTTTTTTCTATTAGCTCGTCGTCTGAAGTATCTGGGTCTCCACCAACATCTTCATCAGATTCTTCCTCAAATATAGCTTGAGCCATAGCTCTAAGTTCATCTTCTGAGAGTTTCTGGGGATTTCTTACTGCTACACGATCCCTGCAAAGTAAATATTTTGTAGTACCTCTCGATTTATAAACGTTACGAGAAATATATAGAGGCAACGTTTGTAATTTTTATTATTTATTTCTAATTAATATTTCAAAGAGACATGACCGTATTGCTATGGAAGAAATAACTTTTGAAAAAACAAGACCACAAAAACAACTAGAAGGTCGTTAAATAGTCCCATAATAGGTACTCACAAATATCCAAATAGATAACGGTATATTAAGTTATGAGAAAATGCTAAAATAAAATATTTGATCAAATGTATTATCATAAAACTAGTTTTATTATACTAAAATGAAAGTTTTATTAAAATTTTAATAACAAATTACAAATTCTTTTATTCAAAACGTTGCAAAATGTCTAGCTTTTGTTACATATAAGTTGCTATACATTAATAATGCTATTTTTTAGTAGATAAACGTAATATAAATCTCACAAAATTTACTTACATAACTAGGTGCTTGGTGTACTACATACACCACTGGTAAACTTCTCCTGAATTTTTCCAACCGTCAGTCTATCTCTGCAGCAATCAATTTTACAACTGTTGAGGTTTATAGCTGACACATCAGAGATAGGTTAGGTAGAGGGACACGTGCGCAACCAGTGCTTATCAGAAATAGCGGCCAATTTAGTGCGACTGGTGTACTGAGTACACCGTAGCCCGTAGTTAAAGGTTAAGCGAGTGTTTCCGTTCCCCTTCTCTTGGGGATGGTGTTTTAGCGTAAAGACGAAGGGTAGAAGTGGTAAACTTTTTAAATATTTTTTGGATCCCAAATTCAACATCCTCAGTAAAATTTAGCTTGTGCGTATGATTTTTAGAGGTTTAGCAGCATTTTTGTCCCTAACGACTGAAGTATATCGTAAATAAATGTTATTGATTAAATAATAACAACTTTCTAAAGCTCTGGAGAGATTAGGAAATACCAAAATTTTTTATTCTCGATGAAGGAAAAATTTGAATTTGCACCTTCACGAGGTAGAAGGTGGGCAACATCAATGTTGATGGCCAACGCAGATAGGGACCGAGTAATTGCATATAAGCAATACCATGTTTACCGACCAACGGCTTCGGGCAAATGTGTCGGTAGGTAGTAGGACAATCTTTTGTTCTGGAGCTGAGAAATTGACTCCAAAGGCGAAAGAACCAATAAATTGGTCAACGGCAGAAGAATGCAGAGGGTAAGGGGAAACCATTGCATTAAAGGTTCAACAGAACATCCCTAGTCATTCATCTTAGGAAATACGCAAAACAATCAAATCGGTACTGATCATGGAATTCAGAAATCAAGATCTTGCGGGGAAGGAAAAGATAATGTAACAGACGAGGAATTCCAGGCCGATAGCAAGCAAAATCCTCGTTTAGATAATAAAATTCCACGTCTAAGAATGCACAAATAAAGACCAATAAGACTTGCAACATGGAAAGTAAGAAGCTTGTACCAGCCAGGAAAATTAGACAATTTAATACAAGAAATGACCAAAATGGAAATAAATATACTGGGCGTAAGTGACGTACAATGATCAGACACCGGCAAACATAACCAAAAACGGCATGATGTATTATGCTGGAAACAACGATCTGGCTCATCGGTATGGAGTCACTATCTTGTTAGATACAGAAAGTAATATATCAGTTATGAGCTTGACTCCTTACTCAGAGAGAGTAATATTGGTTCAGCTGAAGACAAACATACAAGTTAACTCAATTCAAGTACACGCACCAACAGCGGATAAGGATGAAGAGGAAATAGAACATTTTTTATGAGTTAGACACAATTTTAAGATCTATTAAAAAAGAAGACATACAATAGTATTGGGGGACTTAATGCTAAAGTCGGGAAAGGAAAAGTTGACGTATATGTTGAGGAATTTGGACTAGGTGATAGAAACGAAAGAGAGGATAAACTTGTGGATTTTTGTCAAAATGCACATTTTGCAATAATGAACACAATGTGTTAACTACCCGACACAAGATTATACACTTGGAGATATCCTGCAGATAACATAGACCGTATAGTGAGAAATCAAATAGACAAATATTAGTCAAAAAACTCGATTAAAGCAGTAAAAGCATACCCCGGAGCAGATGTCAACTCAGACCAGAACCCGCTGATAGCTATAATGCACGTGAAACTTAAAAATATTGTAATACCTAAAAATAAAACACTGTTTGATTATACAAAATTAAGAAAGAAAGAAATACATCAAAAAGTGATCCAACAAATCCACTTAAATTTAACAGAAGTAGGAGAAGAAATATTAACATCAGAAGATGTCAATGAAAAGTGGAGCAATATTTAGAAGTCATTACTAAAGGCTGCAGAAAACATTTAAAGCCTGAAAAGGCAAATAAAAAACAGAAGTGGATGACTTCAGAAATTTTATCGTTAATGGAAGAAAGTAGAAAAGCCAAAGGGAGAAATGAGCCAAAATATTAAGAACTACAAAGTAGAATTAAAGTAGACATAAATAAGGCCAAGGAAGAATAGTTAACAGATCAATGCATAGAAATAGAAGAGTATGACAGAAAATACGACAGCTTTAATATGCATAAAAAAATAAAAGAAGTAAGAAATACCAAAAAGCGAGCACACTATGGGATACTCAAAAATTGCAGACTCAACAGAATTGTAAACTCATTGCAGACATCAAAGATAAACTAAGATTTTGGCAAGAATACATAATGAAACTATTCGACGATGATAGAATGATACAAGAAGAACCACAGGAACAAACAGAACCGAAAATAATAATGTGCGAATTAAAACAGGCAATTAGAAATGCACTGAGCTAACTAAAAGCATTGGCAAAGAAACACTGCATATACTTTTAGATCTGTTCAACAAAGTATATGCAACAGTAGTTTGTCAACTACGTTTTGTGCAAGGAGACATGTTTACTGTTTAGTATAAGCTGAATGATCACAGCGCCGAATTTTCTAGAGTCAATGTTAGTAAAGTTACCAACAGTACTAGGAAGAAACAAAGAGTGGTTTCCATAAATAATTCCAGTGTTGAATTTGTAGTAGCTCCGGCCGAGTACACAAAACCCAAATCTTTTACCGAGAAAAAAGTTTATAAATAAAGGAAAATTTTCTACTTTTCTTTAATTTTCTTTTTCCTGTTTTTAAAAATCCTTCCAACATCAGTGTACAGGTTATTATTGCTATTAGTGCTACAAGGGCAATAAAGTCTACAATGATGACATATTTTTAAAATTTCAAACTTATTTAGGGACGCAAAGTTCCAAAAGTACAGCCGTTACAGTGCTATAAGTTTCCATTTACAAGTGTAAAATTTTGAAAAAACCATGAATTTTGAAGTTTATACCACAATGACAGCATTGTTTTATGAATTACTGTATTATCAAATCCTTAAACTATAATATATAACATATTTAAAATTTAAAATTTGTTTCCTGAAAACGTTTGTAAATGTCGCTTTTAAACTTATGGTTCTCAGCCCTGGATTAAAAGAACTAGGGTCGATTGTTCGAACGCTAATCAAAACTTGATTGTAATCAAATATTACAATCAAATACGTCACAGCAGCTATCACAATTATTAAAAATTGCTTATTATTATTATTGATTTGTAAATAAAAACATAAAATTAACATCAGAAGGAATTTAATTATGGTTTATTTTAAATTAAAACGTAAAATAATAAAATTTAATAAAATAAATCAGCCAACATAACCTCAAAATGTGACGTATTTAATTTTAATTAAATATTTGATTACAATTAAGTTTTGATTAGCGTTCGAACAAACGGCCCTTAACCTACTTATATAACTGATTACTAGGTATTTGTGGATATTCTATTGTCATTATTAATAAATATAATTAATTTTTCGATTGAATTTGGCCATTAAGTTATTGTATATAAAGGCATAATCTACTTATATGACTGAATTGTACGTATTTATGGATGTTCTATAATCTTTATTAATTAATTTAATTAATTTTTTGATTGAATTTGGCGAGTTTAATTGTACTTAAAGGCATACTTTACTTAAATTACTGGTTTGTGGGTATTTATGAATGTTTTATAGACTTTATAGATTAATTTAATTAATTTTTTATGATCCCGGTTTGTGGGTATTTATGCCTGTCCTATTATAGTATTTATTAATTAGTTCAATAAATTTTTTAATTGAATTTGGCTATTTTATTGTATTTAAAGACCTAACCTACGTATATTATTAGTTTATGGGTATGGTCTGTATTGATTTATTAATTAATTTTATTGTGTTTAATGACGATTAAGTTATTGCATTTATAGTCCAGTCGTCAGAGATTTGACCTCTAAAAATCATACGAACAAGCTGAGTTTTGCTGAAAATGTCAATTTTAAGACTCCAAAAAAGATGCAAAGAGTTTACCACTTTTACCTCATGGCTTCACTCTAAAACAGGAAAAACGAAAAAAATCGATTTATCAAAAATCTGGACGCCGTAAAAAATATTTAAAAAAAAATGTAGCTGAGAATTTTGAACACAAGCACTTTTTATGTGGAATGAACCGTTCTTTCAGAAACGGTGCTTGAAGCGTCCGATGATTTTGAATGTCAGATGCGAAATTAATGTTAAATAAAATTTGTATTAATTTGACGATCAAAATTCTCTATCTTTTGATCGAGAGTGTTGTCGACAAAAATCGAAATTTGCTTTTAAAGTGAAGCTTTCTGCACTTTTCATACTTCTACCATATGTAGAGTCCCTCAGGGAGCATATCATGTGGCCACTAAAAAATGTCATCTCCTCTTCTTTATTAATTAACAGGGTGATTTGTGTAATTGACCATTTATTTCATTTTACTGTAGTGTTTATACGGCTCATTTGATTTTTTAAATTTTTGCATGATACAGTACACTACTATCAAGCATTCGACTGGTATTAGCTAAACTAAAAAATTCCAGGACTGGCTTTGGAAAAATTAATTTAGGGATTCGTATTAAATATTACACCCTGTATAAATTTTTTTTAAAATGCAATAAGTGATTTTCAAACTACATAAATAGCCAATGAAAACGACATATGCGACAATGTTGTCGCACTTTTATTAAATTTTTAGTGAACGATCAAATCTTACCAAAAATAGAACAACCATAATGAAGTATCAAATTATAAGGTATTAATTTAAACAAATGTTATAAATTTCAAACATTTTAATTAAAATGAGTTCCTACAACATAATCTAATTAACCTAGAAAATTAACATCTTTACTGTCACTTTGTATTATCTCTACGATAGAATCAATTGTTTTTCAATTTTCAATTTTTACTCATAGATCGTATTGGGGCAATATTTTTGATAAATAATAAATTTAATTGATTAGAAAGTCAAACTTCTTGTATGTGTTAGTTTTTGTTGATCGTAAATGATTAAAATTTTATGTCAAATAATAATACATTGCATCAACTGTACTAAATAAAAATAAATCTACAAAAGTTTAAAATGAAGGTTGGCGTTGACCGTTTGACGTTTCTTGATATTTTATACCCATTGTCATTATTGTCATTATCAATTGTTATTTATGTGTACAAGAATACATATTTCTTCTGTCATATCTACGTTAAGTACATTGTGTTAGTTTTGGTAGAGCTTTTGTTACTTTCGTTCAAAATGCCACATCAGTTTATAATTCACGAAATTCACATGTGTGGGCAGAAGAAAATCCCCATGCTATTCGAGAACGTCGTTCTCGGTTAAGGTTTTCGGTTAACGTGTGGATTGGTGTCATAAATAACCAATTAGTAGGTCCTCACTTTTTTGATGGTCCTTTAACAGGGCAGGTCTATTTGAACTTTCTACAAAATATTTTGCCGAATTTGCTTGCCAACGCGAACGTTGCTATCCGAGGGATGTATTTTCAGCATGATGGGGCACCCCCACACTTTTTACTGGCAGTGAGACAACATCTCAATAATGTTTATGGCAACAGGTAGATAGGACGTGCAGGTCCTATTTCGTGGCCTTCAAGATCCCCTGATTTCAATCCCGTTGATTACCATATTTGGGGACGATTGAAGCAACTAGTTTACGCGGTGAATATTAATAACCGACAACAATTAATTGATAGAATTATACATTGTTGTAATACTATTGGAAACGATCCCCAGAGTATCCGTAATTCAATACGTCAATTAACAATTCGGCAACAAAAATGTGTACAGGCTGCAGGGTTCTATTTCGAAAATCTATTTTGAATTATTTTTATTTTGTTACCAATATTGTATCTTTTCCAGTTCTAATTTATGGGTTTATCATAACTATGTACATATTTTTAGTTTTTTTTTTAAATTGTTCTTCGTTATTGTTAGTAGTTACTATTTTTTGTTGTGCAGTGACTCAGTTTATCATTTCAATTAAAATGTTTGAAATTTATAACATTTGTTTAAATTAATTACCTTATAATTTGATACTTCATTATGGTTGTTCTATTTTTGGTAAGATTTGATCATTCACTAAAAATTTAATAAAAGTGCGACAACATTGTCGCATATGTCATTTTCATTGGCTATTTATGTAGTTTGAAAATCACTTATTGCATTTTAAAAAAAATATATACAGGGTGTAATATTTAATACGAATCCCTAAATTAATTTTTCCAAAGCCAGTCCTGGAATATTTTAGTTTAGCTAATACCAGTCGAATGCTTGATAGTAGTGTACTGTATCATGCAAAAATTAAAAAAATCAAAGAGGCCGTATAAACACTACAGTAAAATGAAATAAATGGTCAATTACACAAATCACCCTGTTAATTAATAAAGAAGAGGAGTTGACATTTCTTAGGGGCCACATGATATGCTCCCTGAGGGACTCTACATATGGTAGAAGTATGTAAAGTTCCTCATGACTCACCCTGTATAGGTGTTAAATAAATAAATGTTGCGCGATTTTTGCCATTTTTCACGATTCAAAAATAGCAAAATTGCTTTTGATGATGGAGAAGGGCGTTGGTGCTGAAAACAAAGGCAAAACATTAAATGAAATTGATTCGCAACTAGAAATGTGGAACAATCAAGACACACGACTAGAAGAACCTGATGATATATCTAATATGTATGCATCAGAACCAAATTGTAGTAAAGAAATGGATTCCGATGTGTTGAATAGAGAAGACCACGAACTCGAATCATATTGGTCGAAAGATATCTTAGTGGATCCAAACTGCATTGAAGAAAACTATGTCAACGCAAATAGAGATACTAAAGAGGGTAGGTAATATTTTATTATTTGTATTACATATTACATATGTTACTATAAGATTATGTTCTAATTTTGCTATGGTATTTAATTTTAATGTTAACAAAAAGAATCGTACATAACATATTGTCCCCTTAATACCTATTACAATTAGATAACTCGAATTTTTGCAATTTTGAGTGGTCGACTTTTTACACTTTTTTGTTACTATAACAAAATAACTTCTAAGGCGTTTATAAAATATACTCCTATATACTAGAAGTTATTTTGTTGCAGCTAACTATATGAGACAGCTATAATTCGAGTTACCTATTTGTATTACTTATCAAGCGGCGATATGAGTTAATTAGCTTACATTTAAAGTTACATAAACCGAAAATCACTTAAATTACTAAAACATGTGAATTGAATTCATAAATTTAAACATTTTTAAGAACTTAAACTAAAACAATCCATTTACTAAATTGGAAATAAAGATAATATGTATTTTAGTCTCTTAATTATTTAAGGTTTGAACCCTGAAATAATAAAAAATGTTTGCGGCAACAAGAAAAAAGAGAAAATGCATTACCGGGGGACATGGATTGCAAAACAGAAGTCTGTTATGTCTGCATTTTTTAAGAGCCATCTTAAAAGTAAAGTGGCTCCAAAAAAACAAGAGTGCTTAAAACTTAAAAATGATAGACCTGATTTTACTAGTCTTAATACATAAATATTATGAATCTAATTGTTGTATTTTGAAAAGTTATAGTAGTTAAAAAGATGACTCTGGTTACTGCCCTTACTGGTACTGGTTACTTCTTTAGCCCTTTTTATTTTACTAATTATTGGTATAATAATTATCAAATTGTTTATATAATAAGACAATTAAAAAAATCTCTGATTTAAAAACATTTTTTTTTTTCAAATACAACTAAATTTTGATTCATTAAGTTAAAATCCCCTCCCCTTAAAAAAACCCTCCCTACTTTGACCTTCATCCGGGCTCAATAAACGAATAAGTAAATATGAAGTTAATTTGTTTATAAAGCTGTAGCTCATAAACTATTTGACGTACAGTGTCCAAGTTTAGCAGAAATGAACTACATATATCGAAAAATATTCCCTTGGAATCTCAATATAGTACGTGAACAGCATAGTTGGTCCCTTAATTATAAATGATATGCAAAATAGATTTGTGTTAATACCTCTCAATCAAATTGAAAGCGGTTGGGTTTATTTTATAGGTCTTTTAAAAGCGATTAAAATAAGTTTTTAACGTTTTTTGTAAAACGAACAATGGAGAAGATATATAAGAAAAAAAAAATAATAAGACATTATATCTTATAAATAATTATTATTTATAAGATATAATGTCGAACAAATGTAACTAATTATTTGTTAACGGGTTTTTACCCATAATTTTAGTGGCTACATTCATGTACTCCTAGACACCGATGATGGAATGATGAATTCCGAAAACGTTTTGTCTAACACAGCCCGTTTGGGTTTTTAAATATATACCTTTTACAAAGGATTTTAATTAATTTTTTAATATATGGTATACAGCCAAATACAGGAACGTAGATTCCTTGTGGATTTTGAACTATATGAAATTTTAATGGAAATTGACAGTGAGCATGAGTGTATTCTTGAAGAATCTGATGCAGAAAGTGATGAATCTGGAGAAGAAAATGATAATGAAGAGACTCTACCATCATGAACACAGGTTAGTGAAAATAGTGCTTTACTTTGGAATCTACTTCTCTTCAATAAACCAAACGTCGTAAATATGAAAAGATTCCGTTATATAATTGGGAAAAAGGAGATCTACAACCAACTGTTCATAATTTTAATGACATCATAGTGTTTGAATGAAAATTTAAAAAGTAGGTAGTCCAAGTGTTTTAAGTAGTTTCAAAACATTTTTTTCTTTGACTTTTATGAAAGCAATGGTTGTTGAAATTAATAATTTTTACAAATTCGTTGTGGAACATAGTGATATTAAACAAAATTCTCGTGTCACAAAAAATTGGAAGGACACTGATGTGGATGAAGAGTATTGTTTTCTAGCTTTGTCGTTCCTTACATCGTCGTTGTTAAGTTTTTCAGATAACAATACCGTTGACAAACAAGACTTCCTTTTTAAGCTGCGAATCGTTATAGACCATTTAAAGACCGTTTTTCGTAGATTTCTGTATCCATTCAGAAACATTTGTATCGACGAAAGTTTGATGCTTTATAAGGGAAGGCTAGCATTTAAACAGCACATATTTGGAATTAAATTCCACGTTTTATGTGACTGTGAGACAGGCTACAATTTGGACTTTATCATTTATACTGGGTCTAATACTGACATTAAAATCTTCGATAAAGACCTAAAAAAATTCATAGCCTGTAATGTGCCTCTATGCATTAGGCCATGTTTTGAAAAATAGCATTGTATAACAAATTTTAAATTTTTCTTTTAATGTAGTCAAAACTTTTATTTATATTTTGCATTTGAATGTTTTGTGTATCATTTGTTTGTAGTTCCTTGTTGCTACAATTACTAATAATAAATAAAATAATGATAATTTTTCAGTATATTTCACTTTTTTTATTTTTCAAAAATCTAACAGCAACAAATTTATAGTTACTTGTTATTTCTACTAAATTGTAAATACAGTCCTGAATAGACTGTATTGATACACTGCGCGAACCGTATTTATACGCCATAGTACTTCATCGACTGACTGCGGCAACCGTGTTGATCAGCACGGGCATCAAACAGCCGTACCAGAAACCATACTACTTTTATAACTAGCCGCAGTTTCAAGCTTTCGAAAATGTTTATTTTCATCTTCAGGAACAACTAAAATAAAGTGCGACTGTTAGTAAATCAATAAAAGTTTTTTTTAACGTACGTTATTGAGATTTGTCTTTCTTGGATGTTTTACTAATAGGTGACAATTTTACGCACCACTCATTAATTGAGTCTAATATTAAAAAATACATGTTTTTTTTAATTGACAAATTGTTTTAAAAACTGACACATAATGAAAAGATAAATAAAAAACAGTTTAAAAGCCAAATGTGCCGGCCAACTGTGATTTTTGTCTTATGAGGTTAAGAGTAAATGTCATTTTTGATCATTGTAAAATGACACAAGTTCATGTTTTATTTTTTCTTTTTCTTTTATTTACTATTACTAATAGAGTACACATCAAAATTTACCAGAAAGTTGTTTGAAGTTAAAAAACCAAAATTGTATACTAAATACCTTAAGATAGACTGAAAGTTGGAAAATTACAATGAATTACTTGCAGAGGCATCATTGGAATAGAGAATGGTTATCTAAATATAATAGGTAGGAGTAAATATTGCTTAATTGATTTATATCACTCCTTTTGTTCATTGCATTGGCATTCTGAGAAATTAATGCCATTTCTAAGTCTTTTAGTATAGTTGGACTCTGTAGCTAAAACTCTGACCGATTCATAATTAATTTTATGATGTTCTTTGTTGACATGTTCTAAAAGAGCAGATCTTTCAGGATATAATTTGCTATTACTCCAGTGACTAATTAAACGATTACCTAAACTGCGTGAGGTTTGTCCTAAATATACTAATTTACAGTTGTTACATGGAATTTGGTAGACAACGTTGGAACCATCCTTAATGTCATTCTTATCTTTAACTTTAGAAAATATAGATCTTAAATTAATGAGATCTTAAAGGCCATTTTTAAGTTGGTGATATCTCTAATATATATACATATATATATATATATATATATATATATATATATATATATATATATATATATATATATATATATATATATATATATATATATTGATATGATTGGTGTTTAAAGAAAATAATTTATAAGTTATATACTAGATAATTTTAGATATAACAAGTATTTGGATATTTTAAGAAGTTATATACTAGAGAATTTAATAAAAATATATTTATGTGAGGGCATTTTTAAGAAATTAGCATATAAAAAGTATTTTTTTAGTAATTATGATGTTGTAGATATATTTAAGTGAGCCATGTGACTAGGCAACCAGATATACATACTCTGAAGTGACGTTTAAGAATAATTACGAATATAAAGTGGGGTTATAATGATAATATGTTGTTTAAAATGTGTAATTTATTAAATTAAAATGTTTAATTTATATAAGTTACTGATTTAAATGTATACTCTGATCTGAAAAGCCTAAATGCCAACAAATTTCTCGATAGATAAGTAAGGAATTCTCTAGATCAGCGGAGATGGCTTTGTTTGCGAAATGGTTTGTTCCAGAAAATTCAGACATGTATTTAATAGAACAAATGGAACATGATTTCTTACCAGATAGTTCTGGAACATCCAAAAAGATATAAATACCCGGTGATTTGGATTCAAAGCAGTCAGAAAGTTTAAGTCAAGCAGTCAGAAAGTTTAGTAAGAAAGTCGATTCAGTTAGTTATGAGTTTTTTTAGTATGAAAATTAGTTAGAGGCAGTCAATCAGTTTCAATTGTTCAATATAGTGAGTTAAATCAATATTAAGAAACAGTATAAAGAAAATAATATTGAAGATTAAAAATTATGTTATGTATAAATGATGATAATGGAAGAAGTATTAATTGAATATTAAAATTAAATGATATTTTGGTGATTGGATATTGATATATTGAAAAGAAGAATAAAAATAAATGCTGTTGCTGGTTTGCTTGGTGGTTTATAAATGCTGTGAAGAAAAATATCTTAAATTGGTGGAAGCTGATAATTGGAAAAAGTAATTTCACAAAAACAGGGATAACCGAAGCTGAGAAGAAGACATTTGAGTGGTGATTATAATCTATATAGTGGAAAACAGTTCATTTAGGCATTCAGTGACAGAAAGGTACAAAATTTTGTTAGTGTCATAACAATTTCAATTTTGAAGATATTTTGTTTAAATTTTACATTGTCTATAGAATTTAATTAGTTTCATAAGAATTTCAATTTAAAGATAGTTTATTTTTAATTTACATTGGCTAGGTTAGATATATATGCGTGTTTCATAATAGATATAATAAAGATAATTTAAAAAAGTACTTACAAACTAATTCTTTGAGAACCGTGATAAAAACCCTATATTATTAAAAAATACTCATTGCTCATCATTCAAACAAACAATACATCATAACAATATATATATATATATATATATATATATATATATATATATAAATATATATTTATATATATATATATATATATATAAATATATATTTATATATATATATATATATATATATATATATATATATATATATATATATATATATATATATATATATATATATATATATATATATATATATATATATATATATATGAATGCCTTCCCTCGGCGAACCGTTTCCATCTTTCTCTGTTGTCCCATTCTCCATCGTTTAAGGCTCTCTTAGTCATGGCGTCGTCTACTTCGTTTCTCCAGGATCTTCGAAGTCGTCCTCTTTTCCTCCTTTCTATGGGTCTCCATTCGGTTATTCTCTTTATCCATCTGCTGTCGCTAGTTCTTCTAACATGTCCATACCACTTTAGTCTTTTTTGTTCTATATATGTTAGTATGTCTGTTTCTATTGATGTTTTTTGCTTTTTCTCGTCAGTACTTCTCCTATCCATTTGTGTTACTCTGCAGCATCTTCGCAGGCATTCTATTTCTGTTGCTTCTATCTTACTGATGTTTTTCTTGTTTATAATTCAATTTTTAGCCCCATGTTATAATACTTCGCACTAATGTTTTATAAATCTCTCACATCTTTTATCTTTATTGTGGTATCTTGTTTGACTATAACGTAGTCTATTATCGATTTCTGCTTTTGTGTTTCTTGCGTTTATGTATATTTATGTATATTTTTTATACATCATAATAAAATCATTAGTCTATTTATATTAAATTTTGGGTTGAAAACACCTCTCAAATATAAGAAGTTGGTAACCAATTTTACCAAGTTTTTTTTTTCAAATATCGTGACATTCAATTTCTACTTCAAAACATAGTTTAAAATGGTTATTCATCTTTTCAGGTCATTCCAATTTCTGCGATACTTTTTTTTCGTCAAAAACAGTAGCGATTTTTTACTAAAACTACAGCTATAGCTATAACAAAAATTTTATTAAAACATGTTCATTAATAATGAAGTTTTATAATATTTTTTGTATTACATACAAAATACCTATGCAACGTATACACCAGTTAATACGTTTAAGTCCGACAACGCAACTGTCGCGTTCAGGGAATATAGCCTCAGAGGCGACCAACGCGAGTCGCGCGGTCTTTGACTATATGACTATATAAAGCTACTACGTATTTGACTTGATATATACAGCTACTTCTCCACTTACATAGTTCTGATTGGGTTGGTTGGTGCAAAATACAGTGTAACCTTTTAGTTTTTACGTTAATATTAAAGATGGCTTCTTGTAAAAAATAAAGAGTAGGATCATTTTGTAATTTGTAAGATTTTATTTTGTATATATTAGGAATGATTTTGTTAATTGTAGTGTATGTAATAAAATTACATTTAAAATAGATTCGTATAAATGAGAATTATTTATTTTATTCGATATAGTGAGGAATATACGATCGTACCACCAATACTAATACTAAGTTAGAACAGATCTTCTCACAGATTTTCTAAATATTTCTGTGTTTGCGCTCCGATTATATATATAATTCATAATTGAAAATTCTACAAAACAGTCTTCAAAGAGTTGTTGGAAGATGAGGGTTTCCTGGTGATGAATTATTTACAGAAACTTTTACCATGTATTGCTCGTACAAGATAAATATTTGAGTAGTTCCCTGCTGGTAACTTTGGAGTTGAGGCTTGCACTTCATTTAAGCTTCCCGAAACAAATTCCTGCGATATGGTTTATATTTAAGACGGTGGTTTTTCGTATAAATAATTAATATTCAAGTATACATGATGCGCCAGATAAACGGCCAATTAAACATATCTCCATAACTACAGGTATCTGAATCATGAAAATTGGAACGTAGGAGTTTTGAAGAGTGAACTATTTAATAAAAAATTTATCTATTTGCTACTTCTGGTTATATTGAAAGTAGCTTATACTGTATATTTTTAATTCTAGAAATATTCCCACTAATAAACCTCCCTCTAAACATTTTTTCTTAATATTTTCCTACACCAATTGTGAACCGAGTTCATAATGGTTTTTATATGAAAATTACACTTTTGTTCCATGTATATAAAGTTCAATATCATCTAATATAATTTGAATATAAGTTTAGATTCCTTTGGAACTTATTAACCACATACAGCTTTATCGTTTACAGTGTAATGATGCCCTTTTTATTATATAGGGTGCTGTCAAAGTTTACATACAACCAGCATCCTAAATTTTCGCCTAATTTATTTTTTTTAATGGGACACCCTGCATCTGATACCTTATTTCAGAAAAATGCGTTTCTGACTATCGATGTGTATTAGTATTCCCTATAACTGTCTCTTGCAGTTTTTAAATAAATTAGCTTTACACATTTTTGGAAAAGGACTATATGACTTGTGCAGACTTCTAAAATATAGGTCAAACTGGCAACAGGTGTATGTTTTCAAAAACTTGATAGTGTATATAATTTTTAATAAAATCAGCTAAGTACTTTCAGCATGGCACATGCAATCTTCAGAGCTTCTTTTAAAGAAGAATACTTTAAGAGTATTTTTGTATTAATTACAAAGATCAAAAAGCTTCCTTCTTACATAAGGTTATAAATACCTCATGGAAATGTAATTGCCAACACAAAACACATTAAAAATGCCAAAGCCTTTGTTATAGTAATTGAATTCTTTTAATATTTAAAAATTTCATTTGAGGGTGGTTATTAAAACAATGGCAATAGATGATAGCAACTTAAGTTGCTCAAGTCCTCGTAGACACTTTGTCTCAGGACTAGCAACTTCATGTAGAGTCGTACGTTGTCATGTTATCAAATCCACTGGTAACTTTAACATCTTAATACTTCTTCTTTTTCTTTTTATATAGACATGACTCTGTCTGTTTTTCAATGTGCCTCCAGTAAGTTGTCATTCCATTGTTTGCGTGGTCTTCCTACTGATCGTCTTCGTATTGAGGAACCATTCCTTGCCTTTTTTACTACTTTATTTGTGGTTATTCGGCTTATATGATCGTTCCATTCTACTCTTCTATTTTTTATCCAGTTTTTGATGTTCTCCACCTTGCATCTATGTCGTATATCTGTACTTCTAGCTCTGTCCCATAGTGTCTTACCATCAATTTTTCTAAGTGTTTTCATCTCTGCTGTTTCTAACATCCTTTTTGTTCTCTCTGTGTCATGTCTTGTTTTTGCCGCGTATGTCATTATTGGTCTGATGACTGTTTTGTAAATTCTGCCTTTCGTTTCTCTCCCGATATTTTTATTTCTCCATATTGTTTCGTTTAGGCAGCCTGCGGCTCTGTTTGCTCTATTCACTTGATCTTTTACTTGGGTTTTGAGCTTTCTGTAGCTAGATAATGTGATGCCTAGATATTCCATCACTTGTTTTATTATCTGACCTTCCAGCTCCAATTTACATCTTAGTAAATTTGCTGTTATAACCATGCATTTTGTCTTTGTTGGGGAAATTAACATGTTAAATTTTCTGGCGGTTATATTAAATTGGTGCAGCATACGTTGTAACTCATCTTTACTTTGAGAGAGTAGTATTGCGTCGTCTGCATAGCAGATTATTTTAAGTTGGTTAATACATAAGATCAAATAATGTAAATCTAATTTTAACCTACAACTTTTAACGGGTTTTTACCCAGATATTTAGTGGCTTTAGACATGTATACCTAGACACTGATGATGGAATATGGATTCCGGAAACGGTCTGTCTTTATGCCATAGCCCGATTGGGTTTTTTAATTATATACCTTTTATAAAGGATTTTAATAAAACATTTTTCATTATATTATATTTTTAGATTATTCTTCGTTTTATTACAAGGGGTTAAAACCCTAGTACATCTACCTCTTTAAAAGAAAAAATTATAACTGAGAGATAACGAGAACCATCTTATTTCCCTTTAGAGAAAAAAATAGCCTTACTTCTCTTTTGTAGATATATAAATATATATTGTACGTGAAATTAAATCTTAACTGTCTTTCCTGTTATTTCGGTACAAAATTTTTTTGAGTACTAGAAACCAATTCGCTAAGGATTTTGGCTTAGCTGAGGAGATATGTTGTGGAAAGCAATTTTAGATTCACTATGTCTCTAATTACATCTTTATCAACGTCTGCTTTGCCTTGCAATTCTTAGAAGGCACAGATTAAAACAGAAATCTGAATTTTGTTTCGACAATTAGAAATCTTCGGATTTCGTTTCGTGATTTATTATCAGATGTCGCTATTGCTTCCATATCGAAGCCATTTTAGTGTTGCTTCTACTACGATAGAAAAGATTGATTTCACGTTCAGAGCGTTTGTGAATAGCCGCTTCGAAGATTTCTTTTAGGTTGAAATACGTATAAGCAGATACACAAACACTCTGTACGTGAAATCAAATCTTAACTGTCTTTCCTTTTATTTCGGTATACTCTTTATGAGTACTAGAAACCAATTCGCTAAGGATTTTTGCTTAGTTGAGGAGATATGTTGTGGAATGCAATTTTAGATTCTCCAGGTATCTAATTATATCTTCATCAACGTCTGTTTTGCCTTGCAATTCTCAGAAGGCACATATTAAAGCAGAAATCTGAATTTGGTTTCGACAATTAGAAATCTTCGGATTTCGTTTCGTAATATATATATATATATATATATATATATATATATATATATATATATATATATGTATATATATATAATGTATATAATATATATATATATATATGTATATATTTATAAATATATATATATATTATATATATATATATAGGATATAATATACCAACTTTATAAATGATAATAATAACTTAATTCTATGCACTTCTTTCTTTTTCTTTCACTTTTTGGAGTCGTTTATCATTACACTGAAGTTTACTTGTATGAATATAACCTATCATTATAGACCGTTTAATTTACCTATTTTTAACCCTACTGTACAATTTACGTTACCTACCCTAGTAATTGTAAATGGACTATTATATAACATGTCGAATTTAGTGTTTTGTTTATTTTTATTTGAGACTAAGTATCCCTCCTTTGAATTTTTGAGATGCCGTTAAGCTTGTTGTAGTATGCATCTATGTTGTATCACGGCTGCATTTCGGTAGAAAAGTTTTAAGGTACATGTGTCGCTCGGCCGTATACTAACTCGAAAGGTGTATACTTATAATATGAATTGGAGATTGTATTGTAACAGTAAGTGAACATTTTACACCATTCGTCCTAGTCATTCTAGCGTTCGTTGATATAGCACCTGATATATTCGTTTAGCGTTCTGTATAATTTTTCGCAGCTTTCAATCGATTATAAATGAAAAGTTGAAAAGTTATGTCTGATATTGAGAATTTGGTTTTTTTTATTCCGTACCTTGATCCGTTCATATTTGTTTCATTATTATTCCGTAGGTTGGTATGAAGATTTCAAACATGCCACTTGGTACTGTATATGTCTCTTTGTTCTTTAGGCTTACTGCGTATTTTGTTAATTCACAAATCATTGTATTGCAGTATTAGTAGAATGGCAGAGGATAGGAAAGTACAAATAGTACGAGATAAGTCACCAAATGAAGGAAGAAGTATTAGCAGGCAAGAAAAAGATGGTGCGACAATTTAAATAATTTAAGAGGCTAATATTAAAGAAGAAACAGACTTTGAAGCCTACATACAAGACGGAAAAAGAAAAAGAAGCTTCTTTATTACCATTTTATTTTTCATGTGACCTGATAGGGTGGTTGTGCTATGTTTCTACTAATTGTTGCGTTTCCTTTTTTTTTCTGTTATCATTTTAGGTAGGTACATTACAAATACATGTTTTTACATTTTTCTTCTTTTTACATTTTACAAGTTATTTTCTTCGTCTTTCTGATTTATAATTTTTTAATTGTGGATTTTTTGAAAATGATATTGTTTGTGTATATCTTTAATCTTTTAATTTCTCTAAAACTCAAGTCGGTAGGTAGTTTGTCGCAAACCCTGATCCTGTTTTTGTTCCGTATGCTCAGCCTTGGCGAGATGCAGTTATCCTCAAACGACAGAATCGCCAAGTTATTTAGTACTTTTCTTATTGTTTTTTTACTGTGAGTTTCTGGCTGTTTTTTATTGGAGGCTTTGTCATCGTTTCTTTTTTTTTGCTTGGGCCCTTGTTATTGCTAAGATGTGATTATTGCCTGTGTACAAGTCTTTCAATTTTTCCACAGATATTATGGAAATACTATCCGCGTTTTTGTTATTACCTGGGACGTAGTGTATGTCGTAGTCGTGTTCCTCTAGATCTAGCCTAATCCTTTTAAGTTTAGAGGTAAGTTCTGACAAAGAGAACAAACGGGTTAATGGCATGTGATCCGTTTTAATTATAAATTTTAGCGAACCATATAAGTAGCATTTAAAAAAGTTTATACCCCAATAAATGTATTGCTAGAAGTACTGTCATGATTATAGACTTATTAATTTCACTTTTCTTAAAGCCACGTGATGCGAAGGTAAATCTATGCCTTCGTAGTTTTGACTTAGAATTGCCGAACATAGTGTTTGCTGTGTTTAATGCGTGTGCCGTTAAAATAAATTGGTTGTACAAGTCTGGATTTTAAAGTATTATACATTAATGTAATAACATCTCCGACAAAAATGTAAAAAACTTTAGGTCAACTAAAATGTATATAAAATTGTAAAATAGTATTGAATTATTATAATATTGTATTGAAACATATCTTTTTTTACGCTAGTCGGTTTTAATGCTATATCGGGATATATGTTAACAATAAAAAAAAAAGAGATAGAGAATAGTATGAAATATAAAAACTTTTTGTCAAATTATTAATGTCTAACAGTTTAATTTTCAAACCAGTTGTAACTTACTAAACCAAATCATTTTATCTGTACACTCATTAACAAAATAATTAAAAAAATATAAATAACGTACATCTACATGCACACCTTCCACCTCATACGAATTCGCCTGCGGTCTTGCTTTCGGCACAAATCTATAAAACTCTTCATGTTCCTTGTACCATTTAACAGCATATAGGGTGTCATTTCCCAGGTCAAAGTCACACTGTAACATGGCTGTTTCTCCTGGTACTCGGTATTGTGGGACGTTTACTCTGACCCACTTCAATCCGTTATTACTTGCTGACAACGCTGCAATAAAAAAAGTACATTACTTCAAGTATTTAACAATTTTTTATACATTTCATTTTTTTAACTTTAAATTATAATTATTTAAGTTATTATATTTACAGTTACAGATATGGTTACAGTTACAGTTATACAGGGTGAGTCATGAGGAACTTTACATACTTCTACCATATGTAGAGTCCCTCAGGGAGCATATCATGTGGCCACTAAAAAATGTCAACTCCTCTTCTTTATTAATTAACAAGGTGATTTGTGTAATTGACCATTTATTTCATTTTACTGTAGTGTTTATACGGCTCATTTGATTTTTTAAATTTTTGCATGATACAGTACACTACGATCAAGCATTTGACTGGTATTAGCTAAACTAAAAAATTCCAGGACTAGCTTTGGAAAAATTAATTTAGGGATTCGTATTAAATATTACACCCTGTATATATTTTTTTTTAAATGCAATAAGTGATTTTAAAACTACATAAATAGCCAATGAAAACGACATATGCGACAATGTTGTCGCACTTTTATTAAATTTTTAGTGAACGATCAAATCTAACCAAAAATAGAACAACCATAATGAAGTATCAAATTATAAGGTAATTAATTTAAACAAATGTCATAAATTTCAAACATTTTAATTGAAATGATAAACTAAGTCACTGCACAACAAAAAACAGTAACTACTAACAATAACGAAGAACAATTTAAAAAAAAAACTAAAAATATGTACATAGTTATGATAAACCCATAAATTAGAACTGGAAAAGATACAATAATGGTAACAAAATAAAAATAATTTGAAATAGATTTTCGAAATAGAACCCTGCAGCCTGTACACATTTTTGTTGCCGAATTGTTAATTGACGTATTGAATTACGGATACTTTGGGGATCGTTTCTAATAGTATTATAACAATGTATAAGTCTATCAATTAATTGTTGTCGGTTATTAATATTCACTGCGTAAACTAGTTGCTTCAATCGTCCCCAAATATGGTAATCAACGGGATTGAAATCAGGGGATTTTGAAGGCCACGAAATAGGACCTGCACGTCCTATCCACCTGTTGCCATAAACATTATTGAGATGTTGTCTCACTGCCAGTAAAAAGTGTGGGGGTGCCCCATCATGCTGAAAATACATCCCTCGGATAGCAACGTTAGCGTTGGCAAGCAAATTCGGCAAAATATTTTGTAGAAAATTCAAATAGACCTGCCCTGTTAAAGGATCATCAAAAAAGTGAGGACCTTTAATTGTTTATTTATGACACCAATCCACACGTTAACCGAAAACCTTAACTGAGAACGACGTTCTCGAATAGCATGGGGATTTTCTTCTGCCCACACATGTGAATTTCGTGAATTATTTATCCCGTCTCTGGTAAATTGGGCTTCATCTGTAAATAGTGTCCTGTGTCGATTATTGTTAATCCATCTACAAAATTCCAACCTATCGATCTCATCTCCAGCATGTAGTTGCTAAACCATTTAAATGTGGTATGGGTATAGATTATTTTTTTATAAGACTCTACTTACTTTTGATTGAGTAACATTGAGTTCTCGACTTACTTGTCTAGTGCTTATTGTAGGATTCATAGTAACAGCATCCATAATGTCATATTCCTGCGCTTCATCTACATGTCGCTCTGTTGTTCCACTAGGAAAAGTGCCATTTTCTCGCAAATAATTAAAAACTGACCCAAATGTTGGATGACTGGGAGTTCGACGATTAGGAAATCTCCTGCGATATTCTCTACTAGCAGCCCTACCATTCCCATTACAGAATCCATAAACAAATATTATGTCTGCATATTCTGTGGTCGAAAACTGATGTGGCATTTTGAACGAAAGTAACAAAACCTCTACCAAAACTAACACAATGTACTTAACGTAGATATGACAGAAGAAATATGTATTCTTGTACACATAAATAACAATTGATAATGACAATAATGACAATGGGTATAAAATATCAAGAAACGTCAAACGGTCAACGCCAACCTTCATTTTAAACTTTTTTAGATTTATTTTTATTTAGTACAGTTGATGCAATGTATTATTATTTGACATAAAATTTTAATCATTTACAATCAACAAAAACTAACACTATTATGGAAAATAATGCCCCAATACGATCTATGAGTAAAAATTTAAAATTGAAAAACAATTGATTCTATAGAGATAATACAAAGTGACAGTAAAGATGTTAATTTTCTACGTATTAGATTATGTTGTAGGAACTCATTTTAATTAAAATGTTTAAAATTTATAACATTTGTTTAAATTAATACCTTATAATTTGATACTTCATTATGGTTGTTCTATTTTTGGTAAGATTTGAACGTTCACTAAAAATTTAATAAAAGTGCGACAACATTGTCGCATATGTCGTTTTCATTGGCTATTTATGTAGTTTGAAAATCACTTATTGCATTTTAAAAAAATATATATATACAGGGTGTAATATTTAATACGGATCCCTAAATTAATTTTTCCAAAGCCAGTCCTGGAATTTTTTAGTTTAGCTAAAACCAGTCGAATGCTTGATAGTAGTATACTGTATCATGCAAAAATTAAAAAAATCAAATGAGCCGTATAAACACTACAGTAAAATGAAATAAATGGTCAATTACACAAATCACCCTGTTAATTAATAAAGAAGAGGAGTTGACATTTTTTAGTGGCCACATGATATGCTCCCTGAGGGACTCTACATATGGTAGAAGTATGTAAAGTTCCTCATGACTCACCCTGTATACAGTATTTTTCTTCCAGTATTATTATATTTTCTCAATTTTAAACAAAAAAAGTAAATAGACGTCACTCTGAAGTTTATTAAAAATACTTTATACTTAATCTTCATCGGACGGGCCTCAAAATATTGCACAAAGACGGGCCGGGATCTGAACGGACCCCATTCTTAAATGGGTGAACTATGCTTATACGGAAAAAAAAACTGTACCAGTAACACATTGTTTTTATAGTATTGGACATATATTAGACTAAAGCATACACATTACTACAAAATACATTATACTGCTGACACTCACAGACTAAATCAACTACATATTATTTGTACAATGTACACAAACTATTTCTGATTTTGCGCGTTCTAGACATACAAAATTGTTACATTTTACACATATTGTACTAGTTTTTCTGTCTTTGCCTCTACAACACACATAGCACCACCCCCTGTATTTTTTGTTTGTTCTACTGTAGGCTCAGTTATATTGAAGTTCCTTGCCCAGTGCCAAAATATACATTTTACGCTTACTTATCTTGTTGTTTTTCCAATCAGGATATTTTAGTAGCCACAATTTATAGAAATTAATACCTGCGACATCAATAAGATGAGAGACAATAGCCATCGGCCAACGGTTTGTTTTTCTTTGTACCATATATTCTATAGCTAACTTATCGGTTGTATCGACGGCTCCTTTCGTTTTGTTGTAATGTAGAATAATTTTAGGTTTACAGGAGTGTTCTTCACCAGCCACTTTGTCTTCAACATGCTCACTTAAAAGTAAGATGACTGCAGTTCTTGATTTTATAACATAAGAGACTAACTTTCGATGTTTTCTAAAAGCAAACATACTTGAATAATCTGTTTTATATGATGCTGGTAGAAGCTCCCTTGAAATAAACGTTTTATTTTTTCGAAGAGTTCCACATAGACTTATATTCTTCTCCCATAACTTATTCGCAAGTTGTAAGCTCGTAAAAAATTGTCTTTTGTTATTCCAAACCATCCTTTCAAATGGTCTATCAACTCTAGGACAACTCTTTGGCCTTGAGCTTTTTCCGTCTTAGGACCTTGTTTTCCTGAAAATTAATAAACTTAAAAATGTGCTTGTTTTCTTATTGGTAATTCAAAAACTTACCCAAATAAATTTCCATGTTTACAATAAAAGAAGTAGTGATAGCCCATATCTTTAATCCGTACTTCGTCAAGTAATCCGTCAGGTTTGCTCTTCATATAAACTCAGAATGGTGCTTTACCTCTAAAGCTCCATTCCTTGGTGCTCTAGAGGCAACCTCTAAAGCTGCTTATCTACACACAGATGATCGTCTGGATTAAGCGATTTTTTACAATTAGAAATAAAAATATCACATACATCTATTATTGGGGTCAGTTTATTTACTGAATTTCGTTCTTGTCTGGTTTTAAAATTGTCGAAACGTATAAATGAAGTTATTTGTTTGAACCTATCTCTAGCAGGTGGTATTATAGGACGGCAGTAAGCAAAATCGTCACAAAAAAGCATATCGATCACCTCTTGAGATCCATGAAAAGCTTCAAGTATAAGCAATACTCCATAATATGCTTGAATCACTAAAGAATCAAGGCAAACATACACTTAAGTTTTATTTGGTTTTTTACTATTCCATTTATCGTAATACGCTTGAGCCTTTTGATTAGTTTTCATGACAATTATACTTAGAATTTCGTTTGAAAAAAACAGAAGGGAAGCGTTTTTTATACTTGAAATATCATCACTGTAATTTGTAAGTCCTAGAGAATGTCTACGAGTATTGGCCTTTGCGCGTTTCACTTTTGTGTTTTTTGGTAAACTTGACCACTCAGTTCTATCTATAGGTACATATACCGGTAAGTCTTTGGAGTCAGTAACTGTTGGTTTATTTTGCTCTATGCTTTGGTCAATAGTAAGGTCATTTTCTTCTTCTACCTCTGTTACATTTTCTTCATCTTCTAAATCACTTGCTGTATCGTCATTGATATCAAGCTCTTGATAATCACTTTCAAGTAAACGTAAAAGTTCATCTTCACTCTTGCTAGATAGTTGCAGAATTTTATGCGCTATTCACAAATACGACAAGAAACCAACTAGTACAGTGAATGAAGGTAAAAATCAACTATTACCTCCGACTTCGGTGAACCTCCATCGATTTGCATGAAAATTTGGGATCGAGTATATTTTACCCTCAACTTCAAAAGTGACATAAGCTCAACTTGCACTTTTTGCAATTTTAGGGGTGAAATCCACTCCTTTTGTTAAAAATGGTAAAATATGCAGATTTAAGCATTCTGGTATAAGTAATCCTGATTAATTCAATAAAATCAATATTTTGCAACCTTAATAAGCATGATTTATGATTTTAATTAATTTTGAAAATCTTGAAAAAATTAATTTCAAGATTTCATTTTCAGTAGTAATATCCCTAGGACATTGATAACAGACGGGATAATTTCATGACAATCGAAAGCTCGTTCCTTGGTAACAGCACGAAGCCGAAGGCTGAGTGCTGTTACCAAGCAACGAGCTTGAGAAATTTGTCATAAAATCATAACTCAACATAACGAAACATTTATTTATTAAAAGTACAGTTAGTGAAAGTACAATTATTATTAAAATTTAAGTTACCATTAGATTCGTTGCTGTTCTCTACTATAGAAGATCTATTACCACGCATATTATTTATAATCTTGTTGTGGTGTTCTTGATCGAGATTCCAGTATGGTTTTATAGAATTCTGATTGCCATGACCAGTAATTTTTAGCAATTGTTGTTCTTCTACACCACTTTTTGCTAATTCGCTAACAGCAGTTGATCTCTTCAAGTGATTTGTTATCTTTTTCTCCTTTACATTCAAGCCAATTGCTTCAGCAGAAGATTTAGTCCATCCATTCATTGTATTTATTCCAACAGGTACATTATCGTACCATTTGTCAGTTTCATTTTTCCAGTGTCGATTTGGTTTTAAGAACAGTCGTGGTGATGTAATATTGTCGCCTCGTTTTGATATCAGTTTATGAAAAAGACGTACAGGGCATCTTTGTCTCTCATTATTGATACCCAACCATTTACTACTTGTACAGCTTTTAGAACCACCTTGGCACGTTTTACTGAATACCGGATTGTATTCAATGCGATTTGTTGGAGTGTCATCGTTATTTTCCTCGATTTGAAAAAAATCCACCAGACATGGTTTTTCTTTCTCATATTGACGGCCCAATCTTTTAGTATCAACGCCAATTCTTCTAAGCTTCTATGTTCATTCAACTCATATTCTTATCCGCAGCAAAATTCCATGAATATTCCCCAAATATATTTGTGATTGTAGGTTGTATTTCTGGGAATTTTATCTTTGATTAGCGCATTTATACTTTGAACATTCTCATTGCCGAAACGTGACATTTTAAAATTTATTTGGATGAAATTGTCAAACTCGATTGTGGATTTAAAATTGCACTGAATGCAATTATCAGTCTAATCTTGACATGATTGGTTGAAATTGTTCCACATGACACAAAATGACGAAATTTGAATGGTTGTTAGAACAGTCGAAAAATTATCACTTTAATTATTTGAATAATACATTACTGAATTCAAATTTTATTTACTGAGTATTAAAGTATTTATTTATTTATTGCGTAATTTTACACCTTTAAAAACTACCCCTTATCATAAAAATAATGGAAAATGTTTTTTTATTAGCTTTAATAGCTTTAATTATTTAGAAACTTTTTTATTTGTTATGATAAACTTTATTAATATATTCCAAACTTTATTATTATTATTCTTTCCACATTTCCTGAACAATTTTTTCTGTGTTTATGTGACTCATAAAAATTTAATTTCTTGGTTAGAAGGAAAACGTATTAAAATAAATATTAAAATATATGAAAAGTTCATTAATTTTTTATTTAAGTAATGTTTCATAAATTAATCAAATATTAATAGTACTTTAATTGTTAATATTTCGCTCTTCATCAGAGCTCACCAATTTTTCCTTTTTCATTAACTAGAGGTCTATTTTGGCAATTGTCCCCACTGCATGGTCCGCAGACTGCATTGCAAAATAACCCTACTCTTCTGTCCTCGACGCATCAAGGAATTTGGATATCGGTTAAAATACTTGGGAATTCCAAGGTTGGCCAAATCCAAATTTCTAATTGATTCGATGCAGGGAAAGTCCACTTTCGCTTCGTAAAACAAAGGATTTGTTTTACATAAAAGCAGGTAGATTTTCTCTCATCAGTCAGTCGAGCTTGCCTCTTCTACTGTAGACCTAGTCGGTGCTATTATTGTTCCTACTAAGTTATTGTTTTATTTCTGATTTCTTATATACCATTTTTTTTATTTTAGCATTATTGTATATTCAGACCTTTTCAGGTTAGAATATTACTTTGATCTATATTTGTTCATATACTGATTGTTTGATATTTTAATTGGTTATTTTGATTGTTTATTTTTCTTGTATTTTGTGTCTAAGTTGTTCTTCCGTAAGTTAAGAACACTTAGAAATATTTATCTTGCTTTTTCTATTTTATATTTTGATTTGTACTTTGTCTAAGTAGTTCTTTCCGGTAAGTCAAAGAACTCTTAGAAATATTTCTCTGAATATTTGACTTGTTATTTTAATTGTTTGTCTAAGCCGTTTTTTTTTTTTTTTGGTAAGTCAAAGAACTCTTAGAAATATTTTCATAATCATTGTTGCATTATTATTTCCGATATTTTATCTAAGATATTTTTCTTAAGTTAAGAAAATACTTAATACATTTGTTTCTTTCATTTTCTATTTTATGCTAAGTTGTTTCTTCCGTAAGTCAAGAAACACTTAGCAATATTTTCACATCTTTTCTATATTTGATTTTTCTTATTTTCTTTTATAAGTCGTTTCTTCCGTAAGTCAAGAAACACTTATAAATATTGTTGCATTTATTTTACTATATTTGATTCTCTTGTTTATTTTCTATTCTAAGTTGTTTCTTCCGTAAGTCAAGAAACACTTAGACATATTTCTATAATCTGTTTCATTTTTGCATTTCTCGTTTTATATTTGGAGTATTTTATTTTTCCACTCTAAGTCGTTTCTTCCGTAAGTTAAGAAACACTTAGAAATATTTCCATATTTTACTCTCACATTTACATATTTCATTTATCTATATTTCTGTCCTAAGTTGTTTCTTCCGTAAGTCAAGAAACACTTAGAAACATTTTTTTCTTTGCATTATATTTTTATACCATTTAATTTAATTGTTTACTAAGTTATTCCTTCCGTAAGTCAAGGAATACTTAGATCATTTTTACCTATCTGTTTTCCATTTTTGCTCTGTTACTTTGTAACTGTTCCTTGGAACCGTTACCTATAACAGATATTTGTCACTGGAACTGTTATTTATAACAGCGGTAGCATTTAACCTTTCTACCAGCGACAAACCAAAGATGGTGAATACCCGATCCAATTCCGGGGATAGGAAGAAGCCCGAAGAGCCGGCGATGGGTCCTACAGGCCCAAATGCCCCCTCTCGGCAACATGGCGCCCAACCCACAAAATCCGAATCCACGACCCCAGGACCGTCTTCAAGCCAGCCTTCCACAGCTGACTTTATCTCTGCCCTAATGCAAGCGATGACGGCCCTATCCACTACTCAAGGCTCTACACCCCAGATGCCTCAACCTGAGCCACCGAAGCCCAGGATTACATATACGAAGGCCCCTCAATTCTCAGGCCGGGACACCGAGAATCCGCTCAGCTTTTCGACAAAAGCTGAGAATTTCTTAATCAAACATAACGTAGACGCGGACCAATGGATCGACTACCTCATAGACAACTCCCTCCACGGCGATGCGAAGAAATGGGCTCAGAAATTCTCATACACGGACCTGCCATACACCACATTTCGAGACCGTCTCCTAAGGAGATACAATGACCCTGCCGCAATTTCAACCCTGACGTCGAAGCTTCATGGAGAACATCAACGTAGAGACGAATCCACGGAGGAGTTCATTAATCAGAAATCTGCCTTATTCAGACGTCTCATGCCACATACCCCCGAGGACCAGAGGTGTATAACGATAGCGAACTTACTGAGACCCGACATAGCGATCTGCCTGAGAGCGAACATCCCCAGGACCGAGGAAGACCTTCTGACAATCGCCCAGGGCATGGAATCTGACATCCGCCGGACCGGCAAACCCCAGCAGCAGCAGCAGCTGCTGCAACAACAGCCGTACCGTCCCCCACGTCAGGATAACGCTCCACGACACCCTGAGGCGATAGACCAATGGAGGAACCCCAGCGGACAGTACAGGATGCCATCAATGGACCAACCATCACCTCCAACCCCACAGAACCAGGGAAACGCCAATCGGGGCGCCAACTGAACCCTGTTGTGAAGATGGTGCCCCAACTGAATCCTATTCAGGTACAACCCTCGACAGCAGGCCTCCCCCAACTCTATGGAAGGATCAACGGGCAACAAGTGAAGATTTTGGTCGACACCGGTGCCTCCGGGAACTTCGTTCACCAGAGGTTGATCCAGAGACGGGACCTGCAACGAGGACCAGGACTGGTTCAGCTGGCATGTACGGGCAGCACATCCCGCACCCTAGGGACTGCTGCAGTCAATATGAACATTGACACTCTGGACACGACTGTAAACTGCATGGTTATGGAGGATTTGAACCACGACGTTGTGTTAGGGATGCCTTGGTTGGAGCAGGAAGAGGCCAATGTAGACATACCCCGAAAATGTCTACACGCTGGTACTGCCTGCCGAACCACCATCTACTGGGCGACCCCAGCAGAAAGGCAAGCCAAACCACAACAGCTGGAATTCTATCAAACCCCATCCCAACAAGCAGAGCAGTCAACCCAAGAGAACAATGAAGTATTAGACAACCGTCCACGTCAGCCGACCACTGAAGAAACCGAAACAGCGGACATCAGTACAGGCACACCCGAAGAAGAAGAAGAAGCCTACGGCGTTCCATTACTAGAGACGATGGAGGACGTCGACGAGGAGGAAGAACCTACCCTGACAGCAGACGACATGCCAGACGCCGAATGCCTTCTATTGATAGAGACAATGGAGCACGGCGACGAAGAGGAGGACACCGACCCCATCCTCGACGGTCCGGTCGACATACCACTCCGAGAGGAAATCCGGAGAAGTCACCGGACACACAAGAGAAAGAAACGACTTCGGAGACGCGAGCAGCAAACCTCCGAAGACGTACCCAGGAGCGAGATTGAAGAGAATCTCCTCCAAGAGTTTACGATGGTGGACGATGCTGACCATAGGACCCTGACCCCTCCGGACGGACGGGATAAAGAAACCACAGCGCAGCCGACCGCCAAAGATGACCAAGGATAAGGTCCCATTACGACACGTGGAGATATCAAGGTGAATTGAGTAGCCTTATATCTTCACGACGTCGTAGGACCTCCTTAGGGTGAATAAAGTAGCCCTGACGGAAGCAGACGAGCCACCCGGCACACCTGGACCACCTGGACCACCCGGACCACCTGGGCCACCTGGACCACTATAATTTTAAGTATGATATATCTTAAGTTTGAATTGTATTTCTTTGTATTGTATTTCTTCTTTTTAGGTTAAGGACTTTTTGTATTATTGTATTGTTTAATTTTTTTTTTTATTAATAAATTTTTTTAGCACCGTTAGGTCTTTCAGAGGAGGGGGGATGTCCTCGACGCATCAAGGAATTTGGATATCGGTTAAAATACTTGGGAATTCCAAGGTTGGCCAAATCCAAATTTCTAATTGATTCGATGCAGGGAAAGTCCACTTTCGCTTCGTAAAACAAAGGATTTGTTTTACATAAAAGCAGGTAGATTTTCTCTCATCAGTCAGTCGAGCTTGCCTCTTCTACTGTAGACCTAGTCGGTGCTATTATTGTTCCTACTAAGTTATTGTTTTATTTCTGATTTCTTATATACCATTTTTTTTATTTTAGCATTATTGTATATTCAGACCTTTTCAGGTTAGAATATTACTTTGATCTATATTTGTTCATATACTGATTGTTTGATATTTTAATTGGTTATTTTGATTGTTTATTTTTCTTGTATTTTGTGTCTAAGTTGTTCTTCCGTAAGTTAAGAACACTTAGAAATATTTATCTTGCTTTTTCTATTTTATATTTTGATTTGTACTTTGTCTAAGTAGTTCTTTCCGGTAAGTCAAAGACCTCTTAGAAATATTTCTCTGAATATTTGACTTGTTATTTTAATTGTTTGTCTAAGCCGTTTTTTTTTTTTGGTAAGTCAAAGAACTCTTAGAAATATTTTCATAATCATTGTTGCATTATTATTTCCGATATTTTATCTAAGATATTTTTCTTAAGTTAAGAAAATACTTAATACATTTGTTTCTTTCATTTTCTATTTTATGCTAAGTTGTTTCTTCCGTAAGTCAAGAAACACTTAGCAATATTTTCACATCTTTTCTATATTTGATTTTTCTTATTTTCTTTTATAAGTCGTTTCTTCCGTAAGTCAAGAAACACTTATAAATATTGTTGCATTTATTTTACTATATTTGATTCTCTTGTTTATTTTCTATTCTAAGTTGTTTCTTCCGTAAGTCAAGAAACACTTAGACATATTTCTATAATCTGTTTCATTTTTGCATTTCTCGTTTTATATTTGGAGTATTTTATTTTTCCACTCTAAGTCGTTTCTTCCGTAAGTTAAGAAACACTTAGAAATATTTCCATATTTTACTCTCACATTTACATATTTCATTTATCTATATTTCTGTCCTAAGTTGTTTCTTCCGTAAGTCAAGAAACACTTAGAAACATTTTTTTCTTTGCATTATATTTTTATACCATTTAATTTAATTGTTTACTAAGTTATTCCTTCCGTAAGTCAAGGAATACTTAGATCATTTTTACCTATCTGTTTTCCATTTTTGCTCTGTTACTTTGTAACTGTTCCTTGGAACCGTTACCTATAACAGATATTTGTCACTGGAACTGTTATTTATAACAGCGGTAGCATTTAACCTTTCTACCAGCGACAAACCAAAGATGGTGAATACCCGATCCAATTCCGGGGATAGGAAGAAGCCCGAAGAGCCGGCGATGGGTCCTACAGGCCCAAATGCCCCCTCTCGGCAACACTTCGACATCCGCAAGAAGCGCCGCACCCTTTTTTGACCGCAGATGGATTGGGATTTTTAGTTGGAAACAAAGACTCTTCAATTTTGCACCATCCTCAGTCAACTGGACGAATGTCTTTGTTTCCAAGACATATCAGGGTTTGTAAATAAACTCTTTTGATGTGTTCATCCAATGCAGCAACCATTGGGACCAGAGATGAAAACTTTAATGCAATATTTTTAGTGGTAGCCTTAATAAAGGACTCGTTACGCATCTGTTCCAGATAAGCTGATAAGTCTTCGATGCGTTGTAGTTTACTCATATTCACATTTCTTGCTCTTCCGTATAATAATATTGTACATTCATTGCAAGCTTCTAAAATGGCATCGATATCAGCGGCTTTATTATAAAATATATCGATCTTCTCTCTCAAATCAGATCTTTTCTCTAAAAGATCGATAATTTTAGTTATTAGTCATAATAAAACCGAGCATATAATTTCAAGGTCTTGTGCACTCAGAATCCGATGTTATTGAAGTTATCCGACAACGTAGCAAACAACGCAGTATAATTTATATTCAATGCTAAATATATGGATGTTTACGCTTCGGCCGTTTGCATAAAACTGACTTTTGGCTCCTCCCTTTATCGATGAAGTGACCATGACGTTGCAGCTATATCTGTTGAGTTATACTGAAATATTGAATAGACACACAGCATACTAGAAAGTCCCACTATGTTTTTGAGCAGATATACAGAATTCCTTTCACTGACTTCTTCTATCTTCAAAATATACATACACACATCCACACATTCAATTTCGAGAGCATATACCTATCGACACGTCTAATTCTTATTACCTATCTTTTTTCCTATATATACATACAAAATCTCTACTCCAAAAATTTTTCTAAAAAAATGTTATTGATTTTTTTACAATAACTCCGTTAATTTTTATGATATCAGGTTCATTCAAAAATCATTTGAAAGGTAATTTTAAAGGCTATAAAAATATTAAATTGTATTAAATTTAATCTTTTAAATCCCTTATTTTTTAAAAGATAAAAGGTTAAAGAGCCCAGGTTACATGGTTCTCGTAGTATAATTTAATTTTTAAACGTTATTATCTCGTAATTTAATCGTAATTTTTTATTCTACAAAAATATAAAAAAAAAAGAAATCTCAGTTATTTTTTATCCTACAAAAATATAAAAAAAAGAAATCTTTGATAAAATAAACCTCAAATTTTGTTCCCTATAATTTTTTAAGCATATTGAGTATATATTGAGTTATTTTCAAACAAAAATGAAATTTATGAAAATTTGAAAAATTCTGATTTTTTTAAATCAATTTTTTTTTTCAAAAATATGCATTCTAAACCGGTCAAAATTTTTGAGGTCATTAATTATGCTAAAATAAAGAAAGTCTTATAGGGATTACTATAAATTTAAATTTTTGTGGAAATGGCGTCTGTTTTATTTTTCACTTTTTTCAAAAAAATTCGAAAGAGTCCTCTTATTTTGATTATAACTTACTTAATTTTGATGCTATTAACTTCTTCTAGAGCTCATTTTATAGGTATTCTTGAGTACTTTGAAAAATGTTTAATAAGTATATTTTATAAAATCCATTGTTTTCCCGTTATTTAAGCTTGAATATTTAGAATTGAGTACTCGCCGAAAAAAAAAAAAAAAATAAATTTAATTACCCTTAATTCACTTTGAATTCATATCAAAAGGTTTTTCAAGCAAGAAATTTATTTAATTTTTTATTTATCTTTAATTGTGGTAATGACAACTTTTTATAAAAACTTATAGTTTTTGAGTTATTCATGAAAAACCGTTTTAAAACATGCATATTTTTCACGAAAAATCAAAATCTTTGATCTTCAATAACTCAAAAATTATTGATTTATTTTAATAACTTTATCAGATATATTTTGTTTAGATTTTTTTCCTCTATCGACTCCTGTTATTATTTTTAATAAAATAATTTCCACCCCCAAAAAGGGGTGGCATCCACCCCCAGGGTAAAAGCGCAAGTTGACACCATGTCACTTTTGTTTCTAAAGGTATCTGTAACTATTACAACTTTATTAGAATTCATGTTATATGACATAAAAGGCTGGCCAGGGTATTAGGAGACCCCAGCCCATATAACTGAAGTTTAAATTTATTCTAATCGTTAAATGTTCTTGTATGCATAATTTTTTATCAATACGCTATATAAACTACAAATAGATGGAAGACTGCCGATTAAAAATTAAGATGTATAAACTAACATGGTGTTTCTATATTTTTTGCTGTTATATTTATTATATTAATTTTTTTATGTTTCTTTGCAATAACAACATTGTAATGCTACAGATCTTTTAAAGGTAAGATCATTTACTTAATTGTTTTTTCATATTAGATGTATCGCTAATAACACTCTTTTAGATGAACTGATGATGCTTATTGAACAATAGGCGAAACGTCTTCAATAAATAGATAAAGTAGCACAACTCTTGTCTTTTTTATCTCCAAATTGACCAAAAACATCCCATTCACTTACGAGTGCACATTTTTATATATATATATATATATATATATATATATATATATATATATATATATATATATATATATATATATATATATATATATATATATATATATATATATATATACGTATGTATATGTACGAATTTTATTTTTAAACGAAATTATGTACTTATGATGTTACTTCAAATTTGTGATACATGAAAATTGTCATTTGGGTGGTTTATTCAATGCAGGACACTCAGCTCTATGATTTAATGATGTACTACTTACAAATTCACCAGCTACAATAATTACCACCCACTTTCTTTGTATTAGTTCCTGTTTATTTCGCTGAAAATTGTTCGCAACGATTTTCCTCTTAATGTCAGCCATTACAAGATGCTTAATTTTAATGTAGTCCCATTAAAGCCCGGCGAATATCATTTTCCCGGAGACTAAGACTGCGAGAAAGTTTCACTTATTTCCGAGGTTAATGAAGCTGAATAAATGTCGTTGTTCTAATTGTGTTATTAACATTTACACGTTGTGGAATGTCTTAGGACAAAAAGATATTCACGACAAAGCGGACAATGTCTCGAGAGTAAAAACTATCAGATACGGGTGGTTGGCGTAACAATAATCATTAGTGATGCTTACCAAAACAAAGATAACGCTATAAAATTAAGACGCAAGAAAATCAAAGTTAACTGAAAATTGTCTACATAAATTAATCGATAGTTTTGTTACCTAAGCAGTTTTAATTTTTAAATACTTAAATCAGGAAAATTATTTATTGCACATCTATAAAAGTTTATTTCTGATTTAACCAGAAAATCTGTATTTATTTGTTTATGAACAACGTATATAGTTATGTAATTCTACAAGGAAAACTGTTTTCACGCCCACAGGTTCGTAAGGATAGCTTTGTAAACAAAAACATTTGTTAAAAATTTATTGTACTTTGAATATATTTTCATATCAACTGGATAGCATTGTTAGATGGATTTCACACAACAGTTCTAATTACCATAGATTTACCAAAGTTAATACAGAACTGCCAAAAAACATGTACCACGCACATACATAGATTTCAGATATTTAGGCGGCCAAAAGTCATTTTTAAAAAGTCAAAATAACGGTAAGCTATCAACCGTTCCGGTGAGTCAATAGTTCCAGCTACAATATAACATCCCCACCACCAGCGACCGAAGCGCAGAAGTTGGCTTCCGGTCATTCGAATTCGACAGTGAACGAGTGTGTACGTGTTAGTCTTTTATTCATTTCAAGCTAATTGTTTCGATTTAATTGTGATGTATTGCACAGTTCACATTATTTATCATTTATTTTGCACACGACAAACGTCACACTGTTCATAATGTATTTTTTTTAACTTCAATTTATATTCAGTAACTGTTTTAAAATACTTCTTAGTCTGTTCCTGTTATAATTTTTGTAATAATATATACTTGACATATGTAATTAAATAATTCTATAAAAAAAAACAGCGCAAATTCGCGCTTTTTTGAGTTAAGCACTTTGGAATGCTCTATGTCAAATATAGCAAAATATTGAGTTTGCGTTATTTTGTATTAAACTCGTTTTTCCTCTGCTTCAGATCTACCTACTATATCGGGTACTAAAGTAGTGACTCGTCAATACATATTTGACCAACTACAAAGTCAAATTTTACCAACAATAAATGAAAAACTTGACTATTATGAGAATTTTCTCCCAATGCGTTATGGGCACAACCAAGAGGCTAAATATATCTTTAAACAAAGATATTTTAATATAAAATCACAAATTAAGCAACGATGGGCAAAAGCAAATAAACACCTAGACGTTTTCCTGAAAAAAATACCAATCTTGGTTAGCAAGAGCATTCCAGATTCCCATTGAAATAGCTTTCACTCAAGGTCGACCACCCAAGTCTTTTGGAGAATTAAGTGAGCGTAGTAAACGAAGGAAAACGGAAGAAATAAGGGCCTTCGCAGGTAATGAAGTTATTGTCCACGCTGCTAAATCTGTGTTGCAGACAACAGGACATAGGATTGCCTCAAAATGGCTTAACAATATTACGAGCTCACCAACACGGGCCAGTAAATATAAGAAAGCTTACAGTAAAGTTTGCGACAAGGATGAGCTACCTCCATTGACGCCTCTGCAAGCACTCAATATATTAGTTAAAGCTGATCTATCGAGACGGCAGTATGAGATAATAAGAGTAACAAATCCAAAAGATTTCCCTTGCTATGATCTTGTTTTAAAAGCTACAAAAGAGTTCTATCCGCCAAAAGAATCCCTAAAAATTACATCTACCTGCGGAGAGAGTAACCTATACTGCCTAATGGATCTAACCGTGACACGATTATCAAAATACCTAAAAGATGTGCTAATTCGATTTAACGAGCAAAAGAGGTAGTCATTAATGATAATTTGCAAATGGGTTGTGACGGTGCCCAACAATCCAAATTTAAACAAAGTTTCAATAATGATACTGATTCAGATGCCAACATTTTTATAAGTTCCTTTGTACCTTTGCGCAGTGTTTGTGGAAAACACGGTAGTAAAATTATATGGCAAAATCTGACAGCTTCTTCGTCAAAGTTTTGCCAGCCAATTCGATTAAGATTTGTAAAAGAAATAACTGATGTAACTAAAAAAGAGATAAAATATGTACAGGAGTCCAATAAACAACTGAACTATACAATTGTTACGTTAAATGAAGAGTAGTTTTCGTTCGAGCACCAACTCAAAATGATTATGATTGACTTGACATTGGCAACACCAATGATGGCAACTCAAGTCGCAGATTTTTTGAAAATCCCGAATTGGCTTCAGACATTACAGGTATTAGCTTTGATATAATTTACAGATTTAAGGTAATTTTAGAAACTATTTCAAGTGGCCACAAAATAGATGCTGAAAAATATGATACGTATGCGTACGAAACAGCAAAATTGTACGTGGATCTGTATGGTTAGCATCCAGTGACGCCAACCATGCACAAGCTATTGATACATGGAAGGCAAATCATAAAAAGTTCGCTACTTCCAATCGGACAGCTATTAGAAGAAGCTGCAGAAGCCCGGAATAAGCATTTACGATCATACCGGTTAAATTTTGCTAGAAAGTTTGTAACTTACATGTATATTATAGACTTTTGTTAAGTTCAGATCCCTTCATTAGTTACTTGAGACAAATAAAATAACCTTCACGCAAGGCATTTCTATCTGAAATGATTGAACTTTTATTACCTGCTGACCCAAACACAGTCAATGGAGACATCTGAACCGGAAGATAATGATTATAAATTTTTTTATTGTTAATTCGAGTTTGTATTCATTTGTGTGTTGTAACAATTACTGTTTTTTTTATAACATGACAAATATGTGTTTGTTGTAAAAAACATATACTTTTCCTTTAATTTAATTGAGCGTAAAACCAAAATTACGCCAAATATAATTTTGGCAGCCTAAATCTTTGAAATCTATGTATGTGCCACATGGGTATAGGTAGGAATACATACCGGGATGTAGTTATAACCTAAAGCAACTCTACTAAGAATTCCAGGAGAGCGATGATCCTGAAAATGCAGATGAACTTCTTAATAAATTACACATTGAATGCCACAAGAGAATGAGAAAAAACAATTAGAGGTGTAGACTTTAAAAAGGCAAGTAGGAAAGCATCGAATCTCCTTAATAAATTAGGCAGTTCCAACCCTCCGACTACGTATTTAACACGCTATTATATGGTGTAGAGGATAAGGACTCTCAAACAGAACAACATAAAAAATATTGAATGTTTCGAGATGTGGTGCTACCGTCGAATTCTGAAGATCAGTTGGGTTGAAAGAATCACAAACTTTGAAGTAATGCGAAAGATAGGAAAAGACCCAGAAATTTTGTCAACGATCAAACGAAGAAAACTCGAATGTTTGGGTCACCTGATGAGAGGACATAAATACGCATTACTTCAAAATATAATGAAAAGAAAAATAGAAGGAAAACGGAATCCAGGCCGTAGAAGAATGTCATGGTTGCGTAATTTGAGAGAGTGGTTTGGCTGTACCACTAATGAACTCTTTGGGTCAGCTGTAAACAAGGTCAGGATAGCCTTGATGATTTCCAATCTTCGATAGAAGTGGCACAAAAAGAAGAAGAACCCTCCGACTCGTAAACATCAGGAAGTTACAGCCGACAAAATAGCTGCACAGGTTGTAAAGCTTTTTAAAATTCCAAAAGTTAAAGAACACAACACAGCAAACAAAATTGGAAATCTCCGCTGAATAAGCAGACCCTACCCTGAATACTCCAAACTCTTTGAAATAGAGCAGGTTAGTAAGGCATTGACGATGCCAAATCTGAAAAAGCACCAGGATTTAATGGAATCCACGCATAATTGTATACTTCCACGCATACTTCCATAAATCCACGCATACTTCTTCAAGTACTTGGCGGATACTAAAAGAACAGCAATTACATCCTTATCATTACAGACAAGTCCAAGAGCTCTTGCCAGATGATCTACCGGTTACAGTGGATTTTTGTGAAACAGTGCAACAAAGGACAGCCCACAATCAAAATGTTTTTAAAATGCATTCTTTTTACGGACGAGGCCACCTTTACGCGACAAGGTCTGTTTAACTCCCATAATGCACACTACTGGTGTAATGAGAATCCACGAGTCAAAAGGGTATCACATTACCAACACTCATTTAAAGTTAATGTTTCGGCAGCAACTTTAGGTAACAAATTAATAGGTTATCATATTCTACCTGGAAATCCGTGTAACTAGCGCCCTCTATAAGAATCAGATATAAAAACAAATTCATGGGATGTATCAGCTTCCAAAACATATTCGTATAAAATTTCAATTCAATGTTGCCAGTAGTTTCGGCAAAATCGTAAAAAATGCTTAAAATTTTTTTTCTTCAACGCCCTGTATCTTGAAAACGGATGGAGTTACAAAAATTTTTTACTAAGCAAACCTCAATTATTTTTCAGTTTTTTACCTACCCTAGAGACGGGGTTACCTTTTTTTGAAACACCCTGTATATATGTACATCCAACATCCCTTCAACTTTGGCAAAGAAATATACATATGCAGATGACTTAGCACTAGCCACCTATTAATATTTTTAATACAGGATCAGTTAAAAGATTTAGCAGACTCTCTCTTTAACATATTTATTTATGTTAAGGCACATATTGGACTCAAAGATAATGCATATGTAGACTACTTAGCTAAGACCAGTGTAACATCAGGCACTTTATTGTCATATTCTTGATGTGTATGAGATGCCACTACGATTAAAAAAAAAGCTGTCGACATGAAAAAATCAATGAAATCTTTATTGCTTCACAAACCGTACAAGATATACCACTTTACTAGCAGTTATGATCTAGCTTTTTCCTGACATTCAAATACCTGCTAATTTAGACCGCATAATGGTTTCAACAAGATGCTGCACCGCCATATTTCGCAGTAAGAAGGGGTCCAGTGGAATGGCCCCCTAGATTACCTGATTTGAAACGATTAGATTTCTTTTTAGGGGGTTGTTTAAAATCTGAAGTCTATACAAACAGACTTAAATAATATCCGTTAACTACAAGACCGAATTAGACAAGAAATACATAACAGCCGCTATGCTACAGAATATTAAAGACGAAAGTGATAGCCGGTTCAGTCATTGTCTCATGCTCAATGGATAACAATTTGAACCTTTATTGTAAATTTTTGTTTTTTTATTTTTTGTGATGTATTACAGTAATTGCATAATAGTAAAGTTGTATAACAATATGTAATTTCGTTTAATGTGTTTATTACATTTACCCTTCATTTATTATTTTGTAGGTTAATTGGAATTTTTGCATTTTCACCACCCTGTAAAAAATTGAAGAAACGTGCTATACATTTTTGAAAATCAGCTCAGCAAGGTTAATCTATAAACTGAACAAAAATGGGGATTTCAATGATGATGACGTCATTATACGGAGGTGGGTAACTCTGTATATTAGATTATAATTTGACAATATACGACATAGTCTGTATTATGAATGTCATAGACTACGATCAAAAGATGAAAGATATTCTAGACGATTCATCATACGAGAAGATATCGACTGACCCGACAACATATCTAGAAAAAACAACAAAAGCAAAAATACAAACATCTAATATTAATAAAGAACATCATTTTCAACTTATTCCACGGGAAAAATCATCGATATGTCCAAAACTGTACGGTCTACCAAAAGTTCACAAGGATGGATTACCACTACGACCAATAGTGAGCTCCATCGGATCACCGTTACAACCACTGGCAAGGTTCCTGGCTGAAAAGCTACAGCCTTACGCAGAAGAAGCTGATTCCTACGTTAAGAACGCAGGTCACTTCATCGAGCGTATAAAAGATGTTACTCTTAGGCCAGGATGTTACGTTCCCATTAATGAATCCTTGGAAATTATAAGCAGAAAATACACAGTACCGCAAGATACCCTAAATTTGACGAGGCACGGCTTAAATAACACATATTTTATATATGGTGATCAACGGTACAAACAAGTTAAAGGGGCACCGATGGGTTCACCGCTATCTCCCGTGATAGCAAATGTTTTTATGCAAGACATAGAGGAACGGGCAATAAGAACAGCAGAATATAAACCCAAACTATGGCTTAGATATGTGGATGACACTTTCATCATATGGACACATGGAGTAGACAAACTTACTGTATTTCTAGAATACATTAACAGTATCCATCCCAAGATCAAGTTTACGATGGAATTAGAAAGTAATCAACAACTACCTTTCCTAGACGTCTTAATAATAAAGAAAGAAAACGGCAACATTGGATATACAGTGTATCGAAAACCAACTCACACTGACAGATACCTACATGCAGATTCACACCACCATCCTGCACAATTGAATTCAGTCATAAAAACTCTGACTATAAGATCTGAACGACTAACAGACGAAGAACACAAGAAAGAAGAAATGAAGAAAGTTACAAAAGCGTTAAAAAACAACGGCTTTTCCACACACAGAATCGAAAAGGCACGAAGACCACAAAAAACAACAAAAGAAATAAAAGAAGACGAAAATCCGATTGCCAAAACCACTCTACCGTATATTAAAGGCACAACAGAGAAGATAAGCAGGGTCCTGAGAAAACACAAAATAGAGACTGTCTTCAACACCGACAGAAAAATCGCAAACATATTACCATCTGCCAAGACAAAGATTCTTCTAGAAAACCAAGGAGTATACAAAATTCCCTGTGGAGAATGCGATAGAGCCGATATTGGACAGACAAATAGAAGGATCCAAGTAAGACAAGAAGAACATCGCAATGCCATCGAACGAAAAGAAACGACGTCATCCCTAGCCCAGCATTTTTTAGCTACAGGACACAAAATTGACCTCAAACATACGGTAATATAAGCGAATGTCGAAAACAAGAGAAAACGAATTATTAGAAAAGCCATAGAAATAGAAAAACAAGAAAATAATTTAAATTCTCGAGAGGATGCCCAAAGATTGCCAAAAACATGGAAACCAATTATCCCGAAGAATAACGCAAGATCGGAATCGACCAAGACCCCGCCCACTGACAAGAAGCAGACCATCCAGAGAGACTTGAAAATGGCAAGTGAGATCTTGCCGAAACGTCGTCAAAATGGTTTTTGTCAAAACCAATCAAAATCAAACATTTAACGCGGAGTCAAACCCGGAATACCATTGATATACTATATTTATATATATATATATATATATATATATATATATATATATATATATATATATATATATATATACATATATATATATATATATATATATATATATATATATATATATATATATATATACATGAACTTGTAATGCGTTATAAACATTTATAATTATATTTTTTATTTTATAGGCCAACATATACTTACAGATAATCCTGTATTATATTTGTCATATCTTTTCACATATTTTATATTTTTGTATCTCAACTTTCTCAGGAACTATAGCAGGAAACGTGCAAATTAAAATTCGTAGTGCTATTTAACTGGTAAAATGGAAGAACCAACATGATACTTTCAAACTTAATTTAACTTAAGCCATTTCAGAAAGCAGAAATGCTACATTATTTATAGCACGGGCGTTGAAGTGTTATTTTTATTATGTTAAAGTTTGAACTTTTTTTTAACAATTTAAACAACAATTCGGATGAAAATTATTAGGCAATTAATTATATTGATATAAGGTTAAATGCTCGAATAAATGAACTTTGATAAAATAAAGGCAGATATCGAGCACAGTTTTATTGATTAAATCTTGCCCAAGTACTTTCGCTCACTAGAGCATCTTCAAGGGCATGTAAAATAAGCCAAAAAACGTTTTTTTAAATAAAGAAATTGATTAACCTCGATAAATACTTAAAGTTAATGGATGATAAAAGTTTTTTGTGATTAACGTTTAAGACTTACTTCGTCAGTTTTGGGCTATCCACATTCCCGTCGACAATAGGAGAGAGAATGGCTCCCGGTATTAACGGAAATGTTAAGGTGACATATGACCTATGACATTTTGTCTGTCATTGTTTTGTCATTGACTGTATAATAGATCGTTTAGACTATTTCTTGCATTCATACTTTACTTCTACTTCAATTACTCCCAAACTAACACCCTAATTATTATAGACAAGTTTAAGTGTGAGATCTGGATTATGTAATCTAGTTATAATATTCAATATGTCATATTTCATCAGGGGATTTCCTATAGTAGTATCATTTGGACCTTTGGTCAATGCTTAGTTTCATAGAATTGTAAAATGTGCAGATCACATCTACATGATTGTGACTGCCCATCCAAACTGTCATATGTCACATGTCACCTTAACATTTCCGTTACTAGCGGGAGCCATTCTCTCTCCTGTTGCTGACCAGAATGTAGCTTCGACTTTTTAAATAATTTTAAACTGTTTGTCTTTGTTTAGTGTAGTGTTCACTTTATATTCAACTTTATATTTCATTTGATGTTTATGATATGCTGGGATTGTTGGATAGCCCAAAAATGACGAAGTATGTCTAAAACGTTAATCACAAAAAACTTTTATCATCCTTTGACTTCGAGTTTTTATCGAGGTTAATCAATTTCTTCGTTTAAAAAAATGTTTTTTGGCTTATTTCAGATGCCCCCAAAGATGCTCTAGTGAGCGAAAGTACTTGAGCAAGATTTAATTAATAAAACTGTGCTCGATATCTGCCTTTATTTTATCAAAGTTTAATTAATTATATAACACAAGACAATAAGTACTATCTTAAATTTTTTCTGTTAAAAGCAGAATCATATTAAAATATATTATGGATATTCACTGTATCCAAAAATAATTCTATCAAACAAATTAATAATGAAGACATAAACAACCATATTGTAATATAAGAAGAAATAACTACACATCATCATCATCATATAACGGGGGTCCTACGGCGATTGCCGCTTCCCGCATTTCAGCCTCCATATTTTCCTATCTCTCCAATCTCCCTCTTCTAAGCCTCTAGATTGCATTGGTTTTGTAATTTCTCTTCTCCAGGAATTTGGTGATCTTCCCCTTTTCCTTCTTTCTGGCGGAACATAGATTAAGGCTTTTTTTGGCCACCGCTCCTCCTCCATTCTCATCACGTGACCATACCATTGTAATTGCCTTCCTTGTATTTTATCTGAAAGAGTATCTCTAATTCCTGTACGGTTTCGTATTTCCTCATTCCTGATTCTTTCCATTCTCGATACTCGACATGACCTTCTAAGATAATCCAATTCCACAACGTCTACTTTATCTCGTTCATTCTTTGTCATCGTCCAACATTCGGCACCATATGTGGTAATTGGTTCTACAATTGCTCTGTATACGCGAAGTTTGGTATGCATCTTTATTTTATTAGACCACAGTAATGAATTCAGTATTCGGATGCATTTTTTCCCTTGGGTTATTTGGTTTTGTACATCTATCTTAACTCTGCCATCTGCTGATATGATGCTTCCTAGATATTTATACTGGTTGCAGCCTTTTATGACTGCGTTTTCAAGCCTCAGATCTGTGGTATTTCCCCCAATTTTTAAATATTCTGTTTTGCTTATGTTTACAGTAAGCCCCCATTTGGCATATTCCTCAAATAAATTTCGATTCATATAATTTATATCTTCCTCAACGGTTGCAACCACCACCTGATCATCTGCAAACAACAATGTATACAGAGTTTCTTGTCCCACTTCGATGCCCATAAATCTACATTTATTCATCCAATTCTTCAATGCTTCTTGGACGTATATTTTAAAGAGTGTCGGTGACAAACAGCATCCTTGCTTTAGGCCTTTAGTGACTTTAAATTCATTTGAGGTTCTGGTTCCAATTTTTACACAACTAACTGCATTTTCGTACAATTTATATATCGCTCGGATATACGTCGAATCCAATCCGGACCTTTCGAGGACCTCAAACATTTTCTTTAACGGGACACTATCATATGCTTTCTCAAGGTCTATAAATACCAAATGGGTCTCTCTACTTCTTTCGACACGCTTTTTAATTATTTGTCGTAGGATAAATATATTATCAAGGCAGAATCTCCCGGTACGAAAGCCGCTTTGTTCTTCAATATCTTGTATCTGTCTTTCAACCCTCTTCTTTAATATTTTGCCGTACAACCGTATCAGAGAGCTTGTCATACTAATACCTCTATAATCTCTTGGGGGAACCTGTAACCCTAGAGAGCGCGTTCCCAGGTGGCGGATAGGGGAATGCCCTCACCGGCCTGTTTGCAGCTAGGCCGGCGGGTAGGTGGGAAATAAAATACCACCCGCGGACCAACAGGTGGGGTAGATAGGACTCCTAAGCCGTAGAGAAGGCAACTTATCTAAGAGAAGGATACTCTTATTTAAAACCCTGGTCCTCGGGGGTTGAGGCACCGGGCCAACTCCTCGATACTCGGAAAAATGATCAAAGGTTAAAAATTTCAGCAAAAATAACTACACATACAAAATGTAAATTAGAATAAAAATTAAAAAGTATAATAAAAGTATAATGGTTCAGATAACAATACGAAAAATTATGTACTTTGTCGAGAACTGATAATAATATAGACCAGGGAAATGAGGAAAAAAGTACTTTGTTTGTGACACTCCTCCGGCCAGGCAACCGACAGTTGTTTTAAATAGTATGGACCTCTATAACAAGAACCTATATATTTCCTGCAGTCGATTTTTTAGACTTAATTAATTATTAACAAATTAAGGTAAAAAATGGCAAATTTTCGCTTTTTTCGTCTATCAGCAAAAAGTAAAGCGTTTGAAGCAAATTTAAGAAGAAAAGAAACTTATAAGAAACTTATAAATATTTTTCAAACAATAATTTATGGTCACAATTTAATTTTTTGTCTATAGGTAAGTTTTTTCCCTTATATTTTCATAAACAATATTTATATCATTTTTTTATATTAATAATATCTTTATTTTCTCGTTTTTTAAATATGCGGTATTTGCAAAAAAGCAGTTTTTTGCACTACATTTGAACATCGAGGAATTACCGTCTTTTAAATTTGTACAAAATTTCCCCCTGATCGGTCAAATAGTAAAAGTTTGTTAATTTTTTCCTGTCATTTAATTTGTTTATCCCTGAGGCTAAATATTTAAACTATTGAACTTGCTCTATTAATGATGCTAGACATATTTAGCAAATTTCATACCATTCTTTAAGACTCAAACTATGTCAGAAGTTAAATGCATATTGCGTTTTCATCGAAATTATTTACAATAGAAAAGTGGTATGTTTTTTACTTATATACAATTCTAATAACTTTTATATTTTTAAAGCTACAGGCTTGTACGTACAATAATTGGATAGCGGGTAAAAACTCACATTAAAAAAATAAAAACCTTCTATGACTAATAGGACTATTTTTTAAAAAATCATATCTCCGTTGTTTATAAACATTAAGAAGTAAAATTTGCACAAATTTTAAATAAAAATCGAAACTTTATATTGAAAGTTATAGCTATAAAATTCATTTATTTTTTGAAACTTACAGCCCTTCGAAACGAAGGTACTTTCGAAAGATCGACATAGGAAAGTGGAGAATAACTGTTTCAGCTCCGTTTTTTTTTTGAGATCGGAACTTCAAATTAAAACACTTAGAAAAAATTTACATTATCTCGGCTTCCATCATTGCAGCTAGAAGCCTCTTTTTTTTAATCTGGGGTAGCTCGTAGAAATATGAATAACTGCATAGTTTTCACTAGCCGGGAAATATGGGAAACCTCGGAAAAATTGAGTCCAATTGAAATTCACCATAAAAACATACTTATATTTTAATATGGCTAAAAGAGTCTGTCGCAATAATAATAATGATGACATAATTTTCACCCCCCCCCCCCCACGCCGAAAAACTCGGAAAATCCCGGAAAATCAACATAATTATAAATAATAATATAATGTGAATTATCTGAAATTTAATTTATGTAAAATATGTAAGTATTATTACATCATTTATTGATGTAATTGATTGATTGATATAATAAATTGTTGAAAAAAAAATATATGGGGGGGGGGGGGGGGGGGGGTGAAAATTATGTCATGATTATTAATACTGCGACAGACTATTTCAATAGTAAGTTTTTACGGTGAATTTCAAATGTATTCAATTTTTTTCCGAGGTTTCCCATCTTTCCGTACCAGTGAAAACTATGTAGTTATTCATATTTCTACGAGCTACCCCAGATTAAAAATAAGAGGCTTCTAGCTGCAATGGAAGCCGAGATAATGTAAATTTTTTCTAAGTGTTTCAATTTGAAGTTCCGATCTCAAAAAAAAACGGATCTGAAACAGTTATTCCCCACTTTCCTATGTCGATCTTTCGAAAGTACCTTCGTTTCGAAGGGCTGTAAGTTTCAAAAAATAAATGAATTTTATAGCTATAACTTTCAATATAAAGTTTCGATTTTTATTTAAAATTTGTGCAAATTTTACTTCTTAATGTTTATAAACAACGGAGACATGATTGTTTAAAAATAGTCCCTAACTTTGTTCTTATTGGTCATAGAAGGTTCTTTTTTTTTAATGTGAATTTTTTTACCAGCTATAAGTCTGTAGCTTAAAAAATATAAAAGTTATTACAATTGTATATAAGTAAAAAAATACCCCTTTTTCAAACGTTTATTTTGTAAACAATTTGGATGAAAACGCAATATATATTTAATTACTGAGATAGTTTAAAGCTTAAAGAATCCTATGAAATTTGCTAAATGTGTCTAACATCATTAATAGAGCAAGTTCAATAGTTTAAATATTTAGCCTCAGGGATAAAGAAACTAAATAACTTTTAAACTATTTGACCGATCGGGAGGAAATGTCGCACAAATTTAAAAGACGTTAATTCCTCGATGTCCAAATGTATTAATAACATTTTATTTTGTTAATAAAAAAATTAATAAAATCTATAAACTAGTGCAAGAAAACTGTTTTTTTTTTGCAAATATCTCCCTAAATTATTTATCAATTTAAATTTAACAAACGGGAAAATAAAGATATTCTTGATATAAACAAATGATATTAATATTGTCTATGTAAAATGTAAGGGAAAAAACTTATAGACAATAAATTATTCAATCAAATTGTGACCATAAATTATTGTTAAAAAAAAACGCAAGGTAAAAATGCGAGTACTTTTTCATCTATGCGTCATCTAGTAACCCCCACCTATGTCTTAAAAGCTTCAGGTATCCGCGAAAAATTTTGCCGTGAAATCGATGATTTTTGCATAACCAGACTGCGCTAATTATAAAATAATAAAAATAACCTGTTCATTTAAAATTGGCAATTCCCGGAATGTTTCAATAGTTTCATTATTCACAGACTTATAAACCACGGAAATTCATATAAAATTTTAACAAAAAGTTACGTTCAGAAAATAACAAGTATAAAATATCATAGTTTTGTTTCAAACAAACGAAGTATATATTTTAATAATGTCCTGATAATACAAGAAGTTAAAAAGTGTTATGATATTTAATAATTACAAATTATATAACTTCACTGGAGAGAAGTTCTCATGTGTGATATTAATGTAAAATGTATACTCACTCCAAACTAATCCAGCTAGAAAGTGATAGCATACAAGCTGCAACGACTTTGGGCCCATTGTTGCCCACCAACTGAAAAATATGCTAAAACGTAATCGCATATACCGTTTTCTTCTATCCAGTTTCCGCGCTTAATTCAGGACTCGTCCTGTCGCCATGCAACACATTCTACCGTACTTCTGATTTATATTTTCTCTTTTTTGTTTCTTTTGTGTGTGCTCCGAAAGAATAATTATTATGCTGTGTGTCTCCCGGCCGTTGTATTACGTCGTGAACATCAAAGGACGTTTTTTTCTGGATTAAAATCAATCCTTTTTCGTTCTTCTCTCCTGAAGCTTCCAACGAAACAATATATGCATATTCTGAAAAAGAAAACATATAATGTTATTAAAACCTTATCTGGATATGTTCATTATTTAAGGGAACGTTTTAAGTGGATTAGATTTTGCTTATTACGAAAGTCTTGTATTTGGCTACAAAGAATACCTATTTTATTTGAAAATATGTAACTCAATGTGAATAATGATTGAGTAGAAATTATATTAATTTTTAAATCCTATGTTAACTTATTTTATAGTATTGTAAATATATGTTTGGTCTTTTATAATGACAACATTTAGCTCAAATAAGCAACATACTTTTATAATTTTTAAGCTTATTACGTGCATAGAAATCGGCCTACTTAAAACTTTTGATTTGAACCGTATTTTTTTCTAAAACTAATTACTCGGATCGAAAAAAAAAGAGATTTACTATTTAAAAGATAATTTAATACGCTTTATTTTGTTATTAATTGCTTATTATGTATATACGTAGCAGGGCGGGCATGTTTTCAACGCTGAAGTACCTGAGGGTCTTAAAAAAGTACCCTTGTTTTGGACGCTGCCGGAAGGATTATCGCAGGTACCAGATATTAGATATAATTAGGGTTTAATGATGGTCATTGAAATTTACTTAGTTACTAGTTATTATTTTGTCAGAGAATAGTGAAAAGTGAACATGAAAATTTCAACGTTAGTAAGTAATCGTGGTAAAATTTTGCTCAAAGTGAACAGTTTCACTTTTTCTCAAGATAAAGTACTAAAATCGGAAGAAACGTATTTGAGGTGCGTAAAACGGTCGTGTAAAGCGAAGATATTCACGAAAGGGCCAGAAAAGTTAGTGATCCGAAGTAATCTAGAACATAATCACGAGTGTGATATCAAGACACTTAATAGACAGATTGTGCGTAGCAGTGCCAAAAGGAAGGCTAAGGATAATTTGATCGAAATGCCGTCCAAAATCATACATAGTGCGTTGAAAGAAAATGTAGATTGCTTGAGCCACATGTCTATTAAAGACGTTAATTTAATACGAAATCAAATATACAGTGAACGGCGAATGTCTCAACCGAAACTGCCCAAAAGTAAAGAAGAAACTATTGCTGCGGTAAATATTCTAAATATCAAAACACTTAAAGACGGGAATTTTATATTTGCGGTTGAACTAAGTTCTAACATTATCATCTTCTCGTGTAACACTAACATGCGTTTTCTGTGCGGCAATTTTTTACCATACATGTATTTATCAATGGACATTATATACCATTGTGTTATTGTTTACTTCCCGACAATTCGGAACAAACCTTTATAAAACTATTTAATGTTTTGGAACGCAAATGTGAAGTAATTGGTGTAAAATTCAATCCACAAATCATTTTCTCCGATTTTGAAATTGCTATCCACAATGCTGCGCGTTTTGAATTTCCAAATGTGCACATTAAAGGGTGCCGTTTTCATCTTATGCAAGCTTGGTATTGTAATATCGGTGGATGTGGCTTAATTCGGGAATATAAATTGGCAGACAGTGGATGCAAAAATTGAAAAGTTTTCCGACTACTTATTGGACAACTACATTGGCGACCACGCAACATTTCCGTCGGAGATGTGGGCTGCGATGAGTGAGAGTTTACAATTAACAACTAATGCTTGTGAATCGTTCAAATATTTTCCATTTTATTGATGTTTTAAAACATTTTCAAACTGAAACTTACATTAAAATTAATAGTGAAAGTAATAGACTTAAAGATCCAAAGAGTAGAAAAAAATTATGTTCGTTAGAAATAGGATACATGAGTATCAAACTAACTATCGATCGATTCCATTTCGTAAAATGTATGTCGTATTTATTTCAAAGTGACAAATAAACCTTATCAAGCTTAATCTCTAGAATTTTATTACCTGACTTTCCATTTACATTTCAATTACACCCAGCGTCCAAATCATGTATGCAGAAACAGGTAATTTTATTTTTCAGTGTCGAATTTTAAATTTAGCGTCCAAATCATGCACGCCCACGTAGCAACCGATATACATAGAAAAGAGTTTATTTAATATTTATAGCGATAATAAAAATTTGTCAAAATTTGTAATTATTGCATTTGCACCAAAAAATTACCTATTTTTTATTTTTCATAATTAATTAGTGTTGGTGTTAGTGCGTGTAAGTTTAATTGATACTACACCAGAAAAAGTCGCCCAAGCTATTGCATTAATAATTTATTATTATTAAAAATGAACTTGTAGTTAGCGAGCTCTGACAGGTGCAGTGGTTCGAAGAGTGTTCCAACGTTATGAGGAGCCTGCATCCTTTCTAGAGATGACAAACTCAGTTCCATCAAGGAATCAGGTGCAATGACTCCGATTCCGATTGCAGACTCGGCTTATTTTTACAGTTAAAGGTGCACCTGGTAAGCATGATAGGTTTTGACAACAGATTGTAATTAAGTGACATTCTATCAGATCAATGTTGATTTTTTGCGCTTTACGCTATGAAAAATACAACATGTTTCTATAGTTTTAAAAATACTTGGACCCAGCTGTTTTATGTTTTCTAGGAGGTTTTGGTTAGTTTGGAGAAGCAGTGTGTTGGCTAATTCCTGGTAAATAATCTTTCCTACTAAGTCATGGCGATTTTCATAATCAGTACCAACAAACGCTTGGCAGCCCCCGGTAAGATGTTGGATAGTTTCTTGGACTTAACATTCATATAGGCATTTGTCATAACGATAACGTTTCGGACTTGAGGGAAGACAAGAAGGAAACCCTCTATGGCGGAAACACCTGTAATGATGTCAACCAATAGTTCAACGCTATATTATCGACATATTCTTGGCTAATCTTATCGAGATGTCGCTCATACAGAGGTTTACTTATCCAGGTGGCCATTTTTTTTACTTATAAAGCCTCACTCTTATTTTAAGCAGCATTGTGTCATATACTGCACAAATCGTGTAAAGTAGATGTCTTAACCATTATTATTACTATTCCCTGTTATCATAACCTCTTCTATCCTTTATGTTATCGTTGGTGTTGATATTTCTACTCTTTGAGCATTCAACTAACATAACTGACCCAATAGGGCTCTTCTCTAGATAATGTATGTAAGCTTAAGTTTCTTTGCTTTATAATTTTTGGAAGCTTTTTTATCTGTATACTTTTTGTTTACTCAGCTTTTAACAATATTTAAAATTTTATCGGTAAAAACATACTCTGTGTCCAATATATTATATTTAGCACTTCTCCCAGATTTTCCTATAAATAGTAGAATCAGGATTATAAAACCATAAAATCTTCTTCTCCTTGTCCTTTCTTAGCACATCTCTTTTTAGATGTCGTTGCACCTGACTTTCCTTCGCCACTTATTTTTGTTCGTCAAATCTGCTTCCTTTAAATCTTTTTGTCTCACGTTCTTCGCCTGTTTAATCTTTGTTTCTGAAACTTCTTTAAAACTGTAGTCACCGCGGCTCTTTTTTTAACTAAGTGGTTTCTGATTTTGTCTCTTCTAGTCTTTTCAATATCTACCATAACATTTTTATTTCAGCTACCTCAACCTTCTTTATAGGTAATTCTTCATCGCCGTACACCAACGCCATTCACACCATTTTTTTTATATCTTTCTTTTTAGCAGTATTTCGATTTTTTGATCACAGAGTAGACTGCTTATTCTCTTTCAGTTAAACTTACCAGTCTGCACCCTGTGAATAATTTCTCCATCTACTGTCCCATTTCCGCTACGTAGGAGCCAAGTTATTTAAATTTTCCTCCTCGTTTTAGTTTTTCATCAAGTAATTCGATGTTTCCAAACATTCCTATTTCTTCTAACCATACATACTCTGTTTTTGACATTCTTCCTCTTTAGTAGCCCTTTTTTAACCCTTCAACTTCTCCGCCAACATCTTTATACTCTAACATTTTTTTTTATTTTGTATGTATTAAAAATTACCCTGTATGTATTAAAACACCGAAAAATATTTTCAATGTATTTCTATTTTCTATCGTATATGTTAAAACACCGAAAAAGTATTTTCAATCCTTTTTGCGTCGCCGGGATTTATAATAAGCACATTTTAAAGTTTTTTTTATGACACAGATGGGTATTTCTTCGGTATTTCTTTCACCAAGAGTCGCTTTAGGATATTTTGCGCGTCAAATAAACAGAAATTTGTACATTGGATCACCGAAGTGGTTACTTCATTGTTTAGTCCGGATTTAGCTTAAAATTCGTTATTATTTTTTGTATGTCTTTTTTTGTCATCGGAAATAGTGAAGTTTGGTAGCATGTAGTAGTTGAAATGAAGTTTTATTTGAAATTTTGACGAGAAAGGACTCGGCGTGTAATCTTCAGAAAGCCAACAGATCTTGTTTGTGGAAAGGTATTATGTCCGAAATGGAAGATTTGTAAGGTGTTACAACGATATTAGGGGTCCACATGTTTTCGAAAAGTATTTAAATAGCCAAGCTTTGAATATTGAATTTTTTTTTAACCTGAAGCTCAATGATGTAGCCCAACTTCAGCTTTATTCGTCTATTTGTTGTCCCTGATGATTCCACACCATTTTGTAGATTGTGTGCATTTGTCTGTTTTGCAGTAAGTTTTGAATCCAGTTCCAACAATAATTTAAATTCTTATAGTGTCTTTAACGTCTAGAGTTGTAAACCGATAGCAACATTGTAAAATGTTTTTGTTATTATTATTTATATTTGTAACTGTTTGTGGTGAGATAATAATAAATATATAATGTTTCTCCCTGAACCAAAAGTATTATTTCCTTTAAAAAGATTCTCACCCCTTTTTGTATTTTTTAGGAAAGAAAAGCCTATCTTTCCATTAAGCAGGAAGATTCTTGTAAGCGGCGTCCATTTTAAATAGCTTAGGAACCTTCTTGTGTTGTTTTGTTCAGGAAATCCATGTAAGTACCCTTTTTGATTCACTTTTCGTAGTTACCCCATTCCAGTCCCCTTTTCATTTACTTTCTCACGACCCAGCTCTCCAAACAAATCAAGTATAGCCGTTCGCAAACGTTTCAGGTTGTTTTGCTTACCATATCTCGAGCTCAACAATTTGTGTTCCCAATTTATGACCCCCTTTAAGTAATACCCTATGTGGTAGGCAATATAACCGCTACAATACATATGATCTAATTGACAAATTTACTCCTATGGAAGGGTTTTTTTTTGGAAATCGTCTATTCTACGTCAGTCATACAACCGTCAATTGGCTTATTCGACATCTTCTATTAGCTACATACCGTATATACCTATATATAGAGTTTCTGCTTGGCTCCTGGTATACTCAGTGCTATTATATAAAGACAACATCAAATCTCATATTCTAATAACAACAGTAAGTTCTTTGACAGCTGCATTTCTGTGCTAATGTTCACCTGAACTAATTTCATAAGATCATTGACACTTATTTGGTAGATAAACAGAGATCCTATGTAATTGGTATCTATTCCCTGGTCGTTCCCTTATTTTCATTTTTAACAGAATTAAATCAAATCACTCATTAGTTCCTATTTTGAGTTATCTATATTTACTTTTGTCTACAAACACAGTCTATATATTTCTAATGTACTTTTTGTTACCCTACTTTTGGTATGTTTTTTATCACTCGGTAGGTAAATATAATAATAGCTAACACATAAGAGAACACAGTTATGTAAAGTTGGGCAGTTGAAATATCTGGATCCGTCCTGTAGCCATCTTTGGATCGAAGACCTTAATTTTATCCGAAGACCTAAATCTTCATAGTAATATTCCATAAAGTAATGCAGAACTAGAACGTCTCTAATCAGACCTTTTGGGTTAGGACAAAGAAACGAAAGAGGTGACAGACTAGAAATATTCGCAGAAGATAACAAGCTAGTGGTTCTAAACACATTTTATAAACTACCACCGAGGAGATTGTATACATGGAAGGCACCAGCAGATAAACCCCATAACGTAATTAGAAACCAGATAGATTATATATTGGTAAATAGAAGATTCAGAAACAGTTTTAAATCTGTCAAAACATATCCAGGAGCGGACATTGAATCTGACCACATACCTTTAGTGGGAGTCATGGATGTGAGACTGAAGACAATAAAGAAAAAGTCTAGACCTAACTACGACATGACAGCCCTGCAACATCCGGAAGTTAAAAAGCAAGTGGGGGAATATATTAACAATCAAGTTAAGCAACTAAAAGAAGAAAATAACATCCAACGAGAAATCAATCAATTCGAAGAAATAATTAAGAAAACTAAACAAGATCTGCTAAAACCAAACAAAGAAACAAAGAAGAAATCTTGGATGACTCCAGAAATCCTTCACTTAATGGAACGCAGAAGGTTAATTAAAGGAAATAAAGATGAATACAAAAAAATGCAGGCTTACATCAGAAGAAAAATAAGAGAAGCTAAAGAAAAAGAAGCTGTAGAGAAATGTAAAGAAATAGAAAGACTACAAGCCAAGCATGACAATTTTAATGTACACAAAAAGGTAAAAGAAATAACGGGTACTTTTAAAAAGAGAACACAAATGACACTCATAGACACCAATGGAAAATTAATCATTGACACCCAAGAGATGAAGGACAAATGGAGAATATATTTGGAGACACTTTTTCAAGATCAAAGAACGGATTATAGGCATCCATTTTCAGAGAGGATGACGGGCCCGGACATACTTAAATCCGAGGTAGAAGAAGCAATAAAACGGATGAAAAGCAGAAAAGCTGTAGGGCCTGATAATATCGAAGCTGAATTTTTAAAACTCTTGGAGGATGAAGGAATAAATTGGATCACGGCTGTCTTCAATAAAATATACAATACAGGAATCATCCCTGATAAATGGCTAGAATCAGAATTCATAGCGATACCTAAAAAACAGGGGGCTAAAAGTGCGAAGTATATCGAACAATCAGCCTAATGAGCCACATGTTGAAACTGTTTCTTAGAGTCATCCATGGAAGAATTTATAAGAAGTGCGAGGAACAAATATCAGACAGACAGTTCGGCTTCATTAACGCAGTGGGTACCAGAGAGGCACTTTTCGGAGTACAGGTACTGATTCAAAGATGCAGGGACGTTAACTGCGACGTATACGCGTGCTTGATCGCCTATGAAAAGGCATTTGACAGAGTTCAACATCAAAAGATGATAAACATTTTAAAAGAAGCAGACCTGGATGACAAAGACCTCAGAATAATTTTAGAACTATACTGGAATCAGACCGCATACATGAAAATTAACGGAGAAGAAACAGATCACATAAAAATACTACGCGGAGTTAGACAGGGATGTATTCTATCGCCGTTGATATTTAATATGTACTCAGAAAAAATTTTTAACGAGGCTCTTTACGGAATAGACGAAGGCATCCTTCTAAATGGTGAAAGAGTAAACAATGTTAGATATGCCGACGACACCATGGTGATAGCAGATAGTTTAGAGGGACTTCAGAGGCTAATGGACAGAATAAACGAGTACAGTCAACAGTACGGACTAAACATTAATACCCACAAAACCAAACAAATGATTGTCAGCAAGGAGAATATAAATGGGGCTCATCTATACATTAATGGCACGCAGATAGAGCGAGTAAAACAGTATTGCTACCTGGGAACTATTATAAACGAACAGTGGAGCAATGTACAGGAAATAAAGTGCCGCATAGGAAAGGCAAGAACGGTCTTTAACAAAATGAGCGCCATCTTCAAAAGTCACAACATATCCCTGGATACAAAAATGAGACATTTGAGATGCTATGTTTTCTCTGTGTTGTTGTACGGGGCGGAGGCATGGACGCTTACAGACACCACTATTAAAAAACTTGAAGCATTTGAGATGTGGCTTTATAGAAGAATGCTGAGAATATCATGGACAGCAAGGATCACGAACAACGAAGTTCTAGAAAAAATGAAGAAGGAACCAGAGATTGTGTTTACGATCAAATGCATAAAATTGCAATATCTGGGACACGTTATGAGAAATCAGCACCGTTACTCCCTGCTGCAGTCTATATTGCAAGGTAAAGTCAAAGGTAAGCGAGGACCCGGTAGAAGGAGAATATCATGGCTGCGGAATTTAAGAACATGGTTTAAGAAAACCTTAACGGAGCTGTTTCGAGCCGCAGCGAGCAAGGTCATGATTGCCAATATGATTTCCAACATCCGAAACGGATAGGAACCAGAAGAAGAAGAATGCAGAACTAGCTGTAACAAATATGTTTGTTGGACAAGAATCATAAGGCTAACACTTATTTCATAAAGCTTAGACATATTTCTATTATAAACTTAAGCATTTCATCTAAAAAAGTTAACACCCCTTATCTATTTTAATTCTTCATTTTGTTGCATTATTTTATATTCTCGTAGCTTAAGGACACCCCGTAGCTATAATCTCTTCCTACACATTCTACAACTTAAGCAGAATATGTCTTATAAATAAGACTGTTATTTTATATTGTTTACTAAACAACATCTTGAAACGTACTAGGTATCTAACATTGATGTCATAAAAACTAATCGTCGCGCCATAAAAGATAATTTCTAAATCTTACGTTTTTATATTTCGTATAACCCAATTTTTCCTGCGTCTTAAACCGAAGGCGTCCTAGTAATGAACTTCCATATTTAAAAGTGTTTCCAGAAGTTTTTCGTTTCAAATGAGTTTCAAGGAAAAAACAGATAAAACCTGGAATGAGATTACGTATCGTCGGCCGATATGCCACTCCTTTTAAACCCACAAGTGTTTTTATCGTCGTTTTTTATCGGTACGCTTCGTTATTGGAAGCGACCTGGAGGGAAAATATAGCGGTTACTGGAGTTAAGAGATGGGTTACAGTGTAATTTGTTTTTTCTGCTCTTATGGCGGTCTTTTTAGCCAGTTCGCATGTTGTATTTTGGTCAGTAGTCTGGCAAAAATGTTCTCAAAATAATCATATAATTTTTATACGTATTTAATAGAGACTGGAAGCAAAATATCAATGGTCATTGACAGTAGTACGAGTATATTATTACGGAACGAGTATAATGATGGCCATTGTGATGATTTTTGGGGATATGACATGAGCCGCATAGCGGCGAATCATTTTCACATTTTGTACAGCTTTATGGCATGATTTGCTTTGTTTTTTTATTAACATTAAAATTAAATTTCATTTTATTTTTACTGTATAATAAATAGGTATAATTAGTTAACATCATGTTTTATTTGTCCTAGCCAAACTCATTTTCAGATTTACATTTAGGATAAGATCAGTGCCGGATTAAGGGGGGCTATGGGACTATGAGCCCCCGGCGGTAAATTTTGAGAGGCAGTACGTCGCTCCCATCACGCTTTAATTCTATATGTGGATATTTTAAATTTATGGGGTTGATTTTCTTAAATAGCTTGGTAATAAAAATTCTTCGTCTCGTCACCGATAAGATCCGTGCCCGCGGTAGCAGGTCGCACGAAAATACGTTTCATGTTTTCGGGAAATCGGCCAGCGCCACTGCGCCTGGCGCAGCGTGTCCGGCTCCAACACGCCATGTCGTCAGTCGTCAATCGTGTTAGCGCATTTTTCGAGACTAGTCTCAAATTTTACTTATTTATTAGTGAAGTGTTTTCGAACCGTTTCTAAAAAATTAGCGGAAAGGAAGGAGGTGTATTTTTGAAACGACAAAAGTTAGAAAAACAACAAAAATTAAATTCAGTATTAAAAAAACCCCCAAGATTCAGCTTTTTTTACCAAATCAAGGCAAGATAGTATACCTACCAATGAGCACTTCTTTTTAAGACGATCCAATTGCAAAAGTTTCAGATGTTTTATCAGGTAGGTTTATTTGAAAATTTTAGTTACTTTTTTAATAAAATTGTTGTTTTTGATAAATAAGATACTGAATCACAGCCTTTTAAAGCATATTTTTCAATATGTTCTTTTAAAAGAGAATCATATTCCGCCAACAACTCTAGTAATCCAGTGTAGTTGCAATTGCTAGTAGAACCAAATTTTTCGTCGGTTCCTCTAAAAGGTAGTACCCTACTAGCTAAGAATTTTATGACACTAACGACTCTTTGTAATATGTTTCGCCAATATACTCATGTTCAATCTGTTGCCACAGAGAATCATCGATCTTTCTCATACTCAATGAATTTCTTGAAATAAAATTTTTAAGATGTTTTAAATGAACGATTGACCTTTTATGAATGACACATTTTTTTAGCCTTTTCTCAGTCATCAAATCCAGTTAAAATGGAAAAGGAGCAATTTTCGCTTAAAAATAGTCGACAACATAAGTAAAATAAAGAGCCTGTGCTTTTGGAACAAACTAACCAGTCACGTCAAATTTTTTCACCATTCTTTAAAACTGTATACAATAGTGATTTAGTGCAGTACCTGCTTTGTTTTTCTATTTTCTTTTTTGAAGATTTGGTCTAAATAATAAGATCCTGTGTTTTAAATTCTTTCAGTACTTCATCTACACAATTTCTTGGCAAGAATTTTGGATCTTGTAAATCAACTCGATTAACACCACTTTCGACTAGAGTTTGAAGTTCAGGAGAACTCTTTTCAGGATGTAACTCGATATCAAAAAGTGGATCTGAATTTGCTGTGGACGAATCATCTCGACGTGATGAAGATCCTGCTGCAAATTTTATTTTATTAAAAAAGTAACTAAAACTTTCAAATAAACCTACCTGATAAAACATCTGAAACTTTTGCAATTGGATCGTCTTGAAAAGAAGTGCTCATTGGTAGGTATACTATCTTGCCTTGATTTGGTAAAAAAAGCTGAATCTTGGCGGTTTTTTTAATACTGAATTTAATTTTTGTTGTTTTTCTAACTTTTGTCGTTCCGAAAATACACCTCCTTCCTTTCCGCTCATTTTTTAGAAACGGTTCGAAAACACTTCACTAATAAATAAGTAAAATTTGAGACTAGTCTCGAAAAATGCGCTAACACGATTGACGACTGACGACATGGCGTGTTGGAGCCGGACACGCTGCGCCAGGCGCAGTGGCGCTGGCCGATTTCCCGAAAACATGAAACGTATTTTCGTGCGACCTGCTACCGCGGGCACGGATCTTATCGGTGACGAGACGAAGAATTTTTATTACCAAGCTATTTAAGAAAATCAACCCCATAAATTTAAAATATCCACATATAGAATTAAAGCGTGATGGGAGCGACGTACTGCTTCTCAAAATTTACCGCCGGGGGCTCATAGTCCCATAGCCCCCCTTAATCCGGCACTGATCTTATCCTAAATGTAAATCTGAAAATGAGTTTGGCTAGGACAAATAAAACATGATGTTAACTAATTATACCTATTTATTATACAGTAAAAATAAAATGAAATTTAATTTTAATGTTAATAAAAAAACAAAGCAAATCATGCCATAAAGCTGTACAAAATGTGAAAATGATTCGCCGCTATGCGGCTCATGTCATATCCCCCAAAATCATCACAATGACCATCATTATACTCGTTCCGTAATAATATACTCGTACTACTGTCAATGACCATTGATATTTTGCTTCCAGTCTCTATTAAATACGTATAAAAATTATATGATTATTTTGAGAACATTTTTGCCAGACTACTGACCAAAATACAACATGCGAACTGGCTAAAAAGACCGCCATAAGAGCAGAAAAAACAAATTACACTGTAACCCATCTCTTATAAGTTGTTTACGCGAATACTAGTTAAGAGAATAAAAAGAAAATTAGAAACTTATCAACCAAGGGAACAGGCAGGATTCCGAAAAAGTTACGGAACAAATGAGCATCCACAAAGTATAAAAACCCTAATAGAAAGAGCAGTGGAATACAATAAACCTCTAGTTCTAATATTTATCGATTTTCACAAAGCCTTTGACACAGTTGAGCTAAGCAAAATATTACAGGAGCTTAAAGAATGCAGGCTAGATTATAGATTTACTAAATTATTATACAAAATATATCTGCAGGCAACAACCACTATCAGATTACATACTAACAGTAATCGCATAAAAATAGAACGGGGGGTTAGACAAGGAGACCCAATGTTACCTAAACTTGTTAATACGGTGCTAGAACATGCTTTTAAGAATTTGGATTGGATGACAAAGGAAACAAAAATAGATGGAGAATATCTAAACAACTTACGTTTCGCCGATGATATACTTATAATAGCTAAAGATCTAGGTATGGCAAGAAAGATGATTCAGGAACTCGTTGTGGCTACAGAAAATGTAGGTTTAAATATAAATATCTCAAAAACAAAAATCATGACCAATTTGGTACCCAACCAGAACATCAGTATTGGTGGGAAAGAAATAGAACTCGTAGATAGATATAAATACCTGGGACATGAAATTATGATTGGCAGGGATAACCAGACTCATGAACTGAAGAAAAGAATCGGCCTTGGGTGGGCAGCATTTGGAAAACTGAGAGAAACTTTTAAAAGTGAGCTGCCCACATGCCTAAAGAGAAAGGTATTTGATCAGTGCGTCCTCCCAGTCTTGACGTACGGAGCAGAAACACTTACCTTAACAAAAGCAGCAGCTACCAAACTGAGAGTTACGCAGAGAAGAATGAAGCGGTCCATGTTAGGAATACCTCTGCGGGACAGAATAACCAATGAAGACATCAGGAGAAGAACCGGAGTGACTGACATCATCGAGAAGATAGCCAGACTAAAATGGAGATGGGCAGGACACATAGCCAGAATGACAGATGGGCGATGGACAAAGAGGTTATTGGAATGGAGACCAAGGGAAGACAAGAGAAGCGTCGGTCGACCACCTACAAGATGGACTGACGATTTAAGAAGACTCAATAAAAACTGGATAAGAGCGACGCAAGATAGACGGGGTTAGAAACATGAGGAAGAGGCCTATGTTCAGCAGTGGACTCTTGAGGCTGGATGATGAAAACATTATATAATGTCACTATTAGGCCAAGTTAAGAATAAAAATCCAACAACTCACAGTGCTACTTTTGTGATGAAGCTTTTGCATAAAAATAATATAATTGCAACTTTTCCAAACGTATAAATAGCACCAAGAATCTTCTTATCGTTGCTTGTAACTAACGTAACTGGTGAAAGATCATTTTCCACTCTAAAACGAGTCAAAAATTATTTGAGAAATACGATGACCGAAAAACATTAAATTCGTTCGCTGTTTTAAATATTAATAATGATCTGCTTACAAAATTAGATTTTAATAAAATCATCGACCTGTTTGCAAAAAGGAAGTCCAGGAAAATTTGTTTTTAAAAAATTATATTAATTTACTTTATAAGTTGTGAGTTTGTGTCTTTGTGGCTTTTCTGTATATTTGTAATAAATTGACTAATAATATTAAAATAGTTTTAATGAATTGCTAACCTAAGACGCATCTATACCTACTGGAGGGTGGCGGTATAGTATGACTAAGCCCCCGGCAGTCCTTGAACTAAATTCGGCACTGGATAAGACATTCATACACCTAATAGGCTAGAGCTAGTCCAAGCTCAAAACAATTGACTGAAATGAACTACTCAACCCATTACTACAATTTTTACATCGGATTTTGATCAAATGTTTAAATTACCTTTTATTTATTGACTTAAAATCTATTAAAACTATTTTTAATTTATTAATTTTAAAATTAAAAATACACAAAAACATAAATTTTTATAATTTTTTATTATTATTAAAATACAACAAAAATTTAAGAGTTGCTGATATCTGGAGATTCATCTGTATATATATATATATATATATATATACATATATATATATATATACATATATATATATATATATATATATATATATATATATATATATATATATATATATATATATATATGTATAGTATATAGTTTTAGCAAGCTCCCTTCTTTATTATAAACATTAACACTGCACTTTTTTTTTGAACGCACTTAAATTCACACATGTTGCTATACGTCTCCCCGTTTGATGCACAGACTACATCGTAAGTATCAGGACAAACACAAAATTTTTCATTTGTATGGAGTTGATCCGCATTTGTTGTAAACAAAATGAATAAAGACAAAACTGCAGCAGTATGAATTATTAGCTTAAACATTGCTCACTACTTGGATATAAGTACACTTTTGAAATTAGTACTCAGAATGGGATTGTGTTCTGTTTTTTTAATTAATAAAATTAGATTTTCGTAAATACAGAGTCAACAATATCAAATGAACAAGTTATTATTAAATAAAATCCTGTTGGTCTTTCTATTTATATAGTCAAATCAAAACTAATTTTTATTGAATTAACCAAAATTATTGAAATTTAATAATAAAATAAAAAAATGAAATTTAAGACAATAAAATAGAACAATGCATGCTTAGAACACACGTAGATTACTTAAAATGACGTAACTAGCAAACTAATACCGTGAAATGTTTTACTTTATTTTAGTTTAATATTAAAAAGGTGGTTAAAAAACTAATATCAGCGATAGCAAAGCTTTTGCTGAAGGGTAAATTTCTTCGAATAGCTAAAAAGGATAGAAACCGATTTTGTAAAATCGTGTTTCGTTCATCGTCACCATGATAGGTGGCACCTCTTGTAGCTTGGACGACTTGTGCGATACAAGCAGTGACACTCTTCGACCGTCTCTACATGAGTTTGTATACTTGTTTTTCAGTCAAGGCGAAGAGCAGATGCGAGGCTGTTTTTAGTTAAACCGTCGAGGAGCTGTCTTTATAGGCTAGTCGCAGAGGCTATAATAGCTTTGCGTTTGCAAATATTAACTGGTTCACCTTCACCTCAGTGTGTCGTCAGGGATGACACTGTAAGGCTTTGACATTTGACAAAAGAGAGAAACTTCAAGAGGATCCCTCCCTGTGAACAAAGAGAGAGAAAAACCACGTAGGTTCCTGAGATGGCACCCAGTAAACCGTTCTGGCAGCGGTCAGACACGGCGGCAAAAAACAGAGTCTACCAAGTAGAATTGTTCTATATCTCATGAACCTTTTGTTCACTGCCTTACGGCATCATGAGTGATACTCCCCTCCAGAAAGTTTTGTCACGCAGGTGACATTGAAGATCTGCGCATTGGGTCATGGAATTCCAGAGGAATATTCAAAAAGATCAACCTTCTGGATGAAATAATAAACAAATTAGAGCTAGATATCGTAGTCCTTCAAGAAACCAAATTAGTAAAACGGAAGAAAACAAAATTTCCTGGCTACGATATCTATAGAGCGGATCATAGAACAATATCAGGAGGAACAGCTATATTAGTCAAAAAGGGACTCGAACACGAGCATATCCCAACACCAGACGGACTGGTGCTACGCACCTCGAGATTGCAATCCTCCACAACGTGGATCAACAATATGAGATACACTCTGTAAATGAAGGCGATTCGACACACAATCTAATCGTCTTGACCCTGGGCGCAATAGAAATGAACTATTTGCAGCCCCACAACAGAAAGAAGATAACGACAACATCGGTAATATCCCAACAATCAACAATATTACAGAACTAGAAGAGAGCGTAATAAAACTAGAAAAAATAATATTTAGGGATTTACACAAGATTTAGGGATATAAGTATAGAACTTTAAAACCTAATCAAAGAGAAAACCAGGAAAAGAAGAAGAGCATATCGCACAAGAACAATGAAAGACAAAACAATTGCAAACGAGCTAGATAGGGAAGTGAAAAGACAACTACAAAATCACAGAAATAAAAGCTGCGACACCTATATCCAAGAGTTAAATCCCAATAAATCCGCCTTCTGGAAATTTTTAAAATTCCTTCAAAAGGACAAGAAACTTATACCTCCCCTACATGGGGTAAACGGGATTGTTCATACAATTGTAAACGAAGACCTAGATTTCGAAGAAGAGGTAGAAAGAACAACTAGAAGACTAAAAAGAAAAAAAGGACAGAATAGGAATAACACACACATCTCCTGAAGAAATAAAAAAACTAATAAAAATGACAAATGCCAAAAAAGCCCCAGAACCTGATAACGTCACAAATGCAGCCAACAACGTACCAACAAAAGCTATTGTTTACGTCACCAACATTTTAAACAATATGCTCAAACTAAGATATTTCCCAGACAGATGGAAAGACGCATATTTACTACAGACAAACTACAGACCTATCAGCCTATTATCATCGATAAGCAAGATAGCGGAAAGAGTCTTATTAAAAATACCCAACGAAGAATCTCAAGTACTAAGCATCATACCAGAAGTTCAATTCGGGTTCAGAAGCGAACATTCCTGTGAACTACAGGTACTAAGACTGACAGAATTCATGACCAGAGAATTCAACGAGAAAATGTGTACAGCCACAGCATTTCTGGACGTCGGCAAAGCACTCGACAGAGTCTGGCATCAAGCAGCAAAGCACTCGACAGAGTCTGGCATCAAGCATCATTTATAAAATGAATGACATGTAATAGAGCGAGACGATGACATGCCTCGTTGCGTCATACCTGGCCAACAGAAGGTTCAAAGTTCGAATAGGGGCAACCCTTTCCGAGGTCGGGACAATGTGCATGTACAAGCGGGTATGCCTCAGGGAGCGGTGCTGTCGCCTTACCTGTACACCATTTATACGGCCGATACGCCAACAGAACCAGGTTCTCTGTTGAGTATTTACGCTGAAGATATAGCAATAGCTGTAAGCTGGAGAAACCCGGATCATGCAGCTAATCATCTGCAAAGAGCACTGAAAAGTGTTCACAGTGTTCGTAGTGTTCGCAGTAGTCACAGAAGAAGTGTACCAAATCGAGATATCACAATTGGAAACACCCCAGTAGAATGGACCAATCAGGCTAAATACCTAGGGGTGTTACTCGACAGAAAACTAACGTTAACTGAACATATCAATCAGAAAACATACAAAGACAAAGCGTTGAAAAGTCAGCTCTCAACACTTATCGGAAGAAGAAGTAAACAGATTTAAAACTAAAATTAGGGTTGCGAATAGCATCTTCCTGCCAGTCTTAACATATGCATCCGCTGCGTGGGGACACACCTGTAAAACGAACAGGAAAAAGATACAGACCACCCAAAATCAAATAGTCAGAGACGCACTTAAGATACCAAAGTACGTACCTTTGAGATATATATACAGAGACTAGGACAAACAAGAATCCTACGCACGCTCAACGATATAGCATATGGAATATTAAATGGACTAAGAAACCACCCAAGCAGAATGTTAAGAGAGCTGACTAACTACAATGAAAGCATCAGGACGGTACACATAAGACCAAAACAATAGATAGCTGGATATAGGGAGAGCCCAAATGAGTAAATGAAGAACGAGATGGTTGCAAAGAAGACGAAAAGGAAAATGCAGTCAATCAGAAAACACGCCAAAAAACTCTGGCGAGAGGGTACGTTTCTCTTTTAGGTTTTTAGGTTACTCTAGCGAGAGGGTACGCATAGGTTAAGAACAATATACAACGGGGTGTGTGAGGACCGTATACACCTGGGAATGCACACTCCAACACACGCACACTATAGGATATGGGAAAAAAGGGAAAACATTGTTGCCCAGGCATGTTATAGTCCTAAAGCACCAAGGAAGACCAAAAAAATAGCGTTTTCTGATAAATTACTTGGTTCTAATTACTTTTAAAATTTTTATTAACGTATCAACGTAAAACTAAATTCTAAACTTAAATATAGAAGGCCTGTCAAGCCTATATATACTTTTGGTGTTTATATTGCAAAAAGTTATTGGTGGTAAGGTTTCTAATCTCATACACCAGCTGTTGAATCCCGTTGATAGCAGAACGATTTTTTTTTATCATTCATTTTCGTCTCATTGTCGTCTGTTTCTTGATATCCCTTTTACTTCATTACGTAAATTTATTTTAGTTCCGTTTGTCTTGTAGAGGAAGTTATAAACCTTTTTTTTTGTTTTAAAATTTAACAGAAAATCACACTAAATCCCCTTTGAAAACCCGTTCACGGAACTTGAAACAAAATAGCTATAAAAATTCGTGATTCACAATTACATCATCGGTTCTTATGTAAGTGAAATATTGGGAAAAAATTGTAAAATTAACCATTTAGTAAAATTCCTTAAAGACTATTATAATCGTATACTAACCAAAATTTTATATTTATAAATAAATTATCTCATGTATATACAGTTCGTTCGCTGTATCTTTGCACGTGTATGAAATTATTTAAGAACTATTTTTAAATTTTGTCTCATTTCTACTCACAGAATATAGAATGTTGAAATTAATCCGCTTGTCCAAAAATAATACATCAAACAAAGACAGTAATATAACAACATTCTGTAATCAATTCTCATCATTGAACTTGCTTATTGTCAACTTCACAGCGTTGTGGTGTTTACAAAAATTAGATTCATATTGTTTAATTTTCCATTACATTTTCGTGCTTTGAGTTTATAAATTTTCTCAAAAAGAGTTGTTATAACGACTAACTGTTCACTAGTGTTGGATTCCTTGATTTAACTATAAATTTTGCAGTTAAATTTTCTTACCTTAATTTGACGTATCATTTTTGAATCTGGCTAAAATTCTGTCTAACGGATCGATATAAAACATTATTTGTTGTCATAAATATCAAACAAATATCAAACAAAATATTTTTTTAAGGTTTTTATTTTTAGAATATGCCTGGAAATACATTAAATTCTCAATCTCATCAACTCGTGCTGAATTTGTATGAATATTTTGAGTTGGAGAAAAGTAACGGAGGACCCTTATTGGTACCTTTGGCTTGTGTTCAAGAGGTATTTTAATGAATTATATGTTGTTTAATAATTCATCTATCATAAAATTGTTTTTAATTTAAGAGGGTAGCTGCTGCCTTGAAAATATCACGGCGTCAGTATGTACAATTAAAAAACGAAAAGAAAGCAATCCTGTCCTTTCAAGTCTAGGCACAAGTAGACGTCGTTGTAAAAGCAAGACAACTGATCTGCCTGAAGGAACTAGAATGGCAATACGAAACACTGTGTACAATATGTACCTACAAAGTAAGTATAAGTTGATATTGTACAAAATAAAAACGATCTGTTTTATATCCCAGCCAATAGATGTTTCACATCAAAATTAAAACTTCTAAAATAAAGTTTTACTATTATTACTAGTTTTAATTTTTTTTTTAGAAAAGAATATTTGTCTACAAAGTTTGAAATGTGAATTAGAAGATGTTACTATCGGAAAAACATAATTGAGTATTGTACTGAGAGATATAGGATTTAAATATAAAAAGGATGACAATCGAAGATCATTATTCGAACGAACCAATATTGCTGCTTTAAGAGAAAAATTCTTTCGTAAGTACTTTGAAAACCTGGAAAGTGTGCATCGAAGAGAACTTGTTTTTTTTTTTATAAAACATGGATCTATTCAAAAGGAAATAAAACAACTTCCTGGCAAGACACTAGTAGCGAAAGTGTATGTAAACCAGAAGGTTTTGATGGTAAACGTTTCATAATTGTTCACGCTAGTTCTTCTAAAGGATTTTTCTCTGAACAAGTTCTAAATAAGGACACAAGCAATTCCCAATTTAGAAAAACCAGCGTTGATTGTAATGGATAATGCTCCATATCATAGTGTTCTTTTGGAAAAGCAACCTACCACTGCTTCAAAGAAAGATGAAATTGTTACCTGGCTGACAAAAAATAATATCCAATTTGACCCAAAATTTACAAAACCTAAATTAATACAAGTTGAAAAATGAATAAGGATGTACAAGGTTGAAAATTAGGATGTTTCGAAAGAAAAATACTAAGGCGCATCTATGGAGCGGTAAATGAAAATGGTGTCTGGAGAAGACGATACAACTTCGAACTCTATAGGATATACCAGGAACCAGATATCGTAAAACACATAAAGATAGGACGTCTAAGGTGGGTAGGCCATGTTATGCGGATGGAGCAAACCGACCCAGCTAGAAAAACGCTCCTTGATAGACCTATTGGTCAAAGAAGAAGAGGAAGACCCAGAACAAGATTCCTAGATAACATCGATGAAGACATGAGAAATATGGAAATACGTGCTTGGCGGAGGAAGGCGATGGATAGGGACGACTGGAGAAAAATTCTTGGGGAGGCTAGGACCCACACAGGGTTGTAAAGCCAAAATGATGATGATGATGAAAAATGAATAAAAAGGAAAATGTGTATGTTATTGATGAGTTACTAAGAGAGCATGGTCATGAAGTGTTGAGACTACCTCCTTATCATTGCGAATTCAACGCTATTGGATTAATTTGGGCAAATTGCAAGTCATATTACAATAAGCATATTAGTAGGGACGGCTATTCTGATAGTGCTGTTATAAATATGTGGAAAGAGGCGCTTAATCAATGTAATGGAGACATTTGGGAAAAATGTGTAAGACATACTCATGAAAGTATTCAAAAGTGGTGTGTCCGAGAGCAAAATGTAGTTGATGTTGATATTCAACCCATCATAATAAATCCTGGAGATAGCTTGGATTTTGAAAATAAAGGAAATATATAATTTTGATATTTTGTCTTTTTTTTCAATTTAATTTAATAATTTAGCCATTTAGTCATATTTGTGGAAATAGGTTGTAACAAAATAATCGATCAATTCTCTGGACTAAAACAATGAAACCTTTTACACCTAAGGAAAGTCGTATTATTTTAGCCTAACAGATTGAGCACTAATTTGTAACACCCTTTAAGTTTTCTACAAATTAATGTATTTTCGAAATTTTTCTTTTTCCATTGTTTTGTTTTGTAAAGTTTAATTAATTTTTTTTGTGTTAGTAACTTAGTCCAAAAAGCATACACAAGAGTTTTTTATTGTTTAGGGCATTTTCTTACGCTTAAGCTTAAAAATTGAATGTCATAATGTATACGATGTAAATGTTTAATATTGTATTTTGAATGAAAACTTTTTTTTATCCAGTAACTCGCTTCGGCTGTTGGATGTTTTGGTGTATAAATAAATAAATAAATATGAGAATTTAAGGTGTTTGATCTTAGGTCCATCTTTCTCTACTAAAGTATTTCCAATAGAGCATCTCTTCCAATAATCATAATAACGTTGAATATGTAGAAAACTAAAAATTACGTTCAAAACAGATCTATAATGAGTTTTTAAGGTCCCGTACAATAAATAAACAAAAACAATCACTATAAATACGTTTAACGAAATATTAAACATTTCCTAATTATTTCATGAATCTAGAAAAAACTTACGTTTGATTTAAACGCTTTGATTTAATTCGTACAACTATGATGTGCAAAGATACAGCGAACTCAGTTGTAGGTACTTTCGCTAATAACCTCAGATGTTCCTGTGACTATGATTGTAAAATAAAAAAAAACCGGTGTGGCAGACTGCCAGTAGAAGTTATACTTCTATACACGCGTTCGTCGTTACACATTTTTATGGGAAGTCAATCTGCACAATCTTTTGCTGTATATAAACAACATTTGACTTGTAATAGGAGGATTTCATCAAAATATAATAATATTTTAATGAAAATGTATATTTTTATTTTCATATATGTATAAAAGGAGTTGAATGCAAAAAAAAATTTTACACATACTCTGCAGTAAAATTCATTGTTTATTTTGTTATTAATATAAAAATACAATACAATACACTGCAACATAATTGAATATAATAATACAATACAAATTAAAATGCAATAGTCATAAGTATTTAAAAATGACAATATACATGACATACTTACGCATATGTTTAATATACGCATATAACTTCAAAAACTGAGAAATGAGCTAAACTCCATTAAAAATCGTTATTTTTATATAGATAAACAAAAGTATAATTTTTAGGGTTATAGTTATAGTTTAGAGTTAGAGTATTTTTTATATACACCATTGCCTTACCGTGACATGTTAGCACATTGCCGTGACCAGAATTCGAACCTGGGTTACCACGACCACAACGTGGGATCCGAACAACTATCCACTAGACGATCACTGCTAATTAGGCGATGTGTATTACGATTATGGTTCGAATATTTTAAAACTTTAATCTAAGATTCCATAAAAAAAAATTTAGGTCAGTTGTTTACAAAAGAAACAATGTACTTAATATTAATTTAATATAGGTACCATTTTATATAAATAAGTACGCTAATAATTAAAAATAAAGTAATCAATCAGTGGAAATAATAACAAATAAATGTTTCCGATTCTAAAAAAGCTAAGATATTAAATAAATAATATTCATCAGTATTTAAAAATGACAATAGGTATACATAACTTGCTTACCCATAAGTTTAGTTTACTGTGATAATAATATTAATACAAATTTAATTAAAATGAAATATTCATAGTAGTAATTTAGTATTTAAAAATGACAATATACGTAACTTACTTACACATATGTTTAATTTACCATGATAACAATATTAATTAAAAAAATATTGTTTGGTGATACAACTGTCAATTTATCTGACATTGATAAATACAATATTTAATTGTTGTTTGTTGTATAAATAAGTACACCTTTGAACTTTCTTAAGATATTTACAAGTTTTAATTTATAATTTAACATGCCTAACGAGGCTTGTTACTCCCGTGAAAATTTCCAAAATCGAACGCGAGTCTAGAAATATTACTTCAAAAACCAACAACTCGGATTATGTTGTAAATTTTCATTTTATTTTAAAATTTAGCATTTTTGCGTATATTACATAAATTTAATAAAATTAACGTGGGGTTTTTAAATATTTCAAAAATAAAAATATCAAATTTATACTGGGATTCAAACTCACATACACCACCGTATGAAGCAAATACGTAAAATATTTGCCAATTAGACATGACACAAACGTATTTCACAATTGACAGTTCTCGGTCCTACAGTGATTTATTGAGATTACTATTTAATAAATAATACAAAACATATCACAAAAATAATAAAATTAATAAAGATTATATATATATATATATATATATATATATATATATATATATATATATATATATATATATATATTATATACAGGGTGAGTCATGAGGAACTTTACATACTTCTACCATATGTAGAGTCCTCAGGGAGCATATCATGTGGCCACTAAAAAATGTGTCAACTCCTCTTCTTTATTAATTAACAGGGTGATTTGTGTAATTGACCATTTATTTCATTTTACTGTAGTGTTTATACGGCTCATTTGATTTTTTTAATTTTTGCATGACACAGTACACTACTATCAAGCATTCGACTGGTATTAGCTAAACTAAAAAATTCCAGGACTGGCTTTGGAAAAATAATTTAGGGATTCGTATTAAATATTACACCCTGTATATATATTTTTTTTTAAAATGCAATAAGTGATTTTCAAACTACATAAATAGCCAATGAAAACGACATATGCGACAATGTTGTCGAACTTTTATTAAATTTTTAGTGAACGATCAAATCTTACCAAAAATAGAACAACCATAATGAAGTATCAAATTATAAGGTAATTAATTTAAACAAATGTTATAAATTTCAAACATTTTAATTGAAATGATAAACTGAGTCACTGCACAACAAAAAACAGTAACTACTAACAATAACGAAGAACAATTTAAAAAAAAAAACTAAAAATATGTACATAGTTATGATAAACCCATAAATTAGAACTGGAAAAGATACAATAATGGTAACAAAATAAAAATAATTCAAAATAGATTTTCGAAATGGAACCCTGCAGCCTGTACACATTTTTGTAGCCGAATTGTTAATTGACGTATTGAATTACGGATACTCTGGGGATCGTTTCTAATAGTATTACAACAATGTATAATTCTATCAATTAATTGTTGTCGGTTATTAATATTCACTGCGTAAACTAGTTGCTTCAATCGTCCCCAAATATAGTAATCAACGGGATTGAAATCAGGGGATCTTGAAGGCCACGAAATAGGACCTGCACGTCCTATCCACCTGTTGCGATAAACATTATTGAGATGTCTCACTGCCAGTAAAAAGTGTGGGGGTGCCCCATCATGCTGAAAATACATCCCTCGGATGGCAACATTCGCGTTGGCAAGCAAATTCGGCAAAATATTTTGTAGAAAGTTCAAATAGACCTGCCCTGTTAAAGGACCATCAAAAAAGTGAGGACCTACTAATTGGTTATTTATGACACCAATCCACACGTTAACCGAAAACCTTAACTGAGAACGACGTTCTCGAATAGCATGGGGATTTTCTTCTGCCCACACATGTGAATTTCGTGAATTATTTATCCCTGTCTCTGGTAAATTGGGCTTTATCTGTAAATAGTGTCCTGTATAGCGTTGGTCGATTATTGTTAAGTTATCTACAAAATTCCAACCTATCGATCTCATCTCCAGCATGTAGTCGCTGAACCATTTGAATGTGATATGGGTATAGATAATTTTTTTGTAAGACTCTACTTACTTTTGATTGAGTAACATTGAGTTCTCGACTTACTTGTCTAGTGCTTATTGTAGGGTTCATAGTAACGGCGTCCATAATGTTATCTTCCTGCACTTCTTCTACATGTCGCTCTGTTGTTCCACTAGGAAAAGTGCCATTTTCTCGCAAATAATTAAAAACTGACCCAAATGTTGGATGACTGGGAGTTCGACGATTAGGAAATCTCCTGCGATATTCTCTACTAGCAGCCCTACCATTCCCATTACAGAATCCATAAACAAATATTATGTCTGCGTATTCTGTGGTCGAAAACTGATGTGGCATTTTAAACGAAAGTAACAAAAGCTCTACCAAAACTAACACAATGTACTTAACGTAGATATGACAAAAGAAATATGTATTCTTGTACACATAAATAACAATTGATAATGACAATAATGAGAATGGGTATAAAATATCAAGAAACGTCAAACGGTCAACGCCAACCCTTATTTTAAACTTTTTTAGATTTATTTTTATTTAGTACAGTTGATGCAATGTATTATTATTTGACATAAAATTTTAATCATTTACAATCAACAAAACCTAACACATACAAGAGGTTTGACTTTTTAATTAATTTAATTTATTATTTATCGAAAATAATGCCCCAATACGATCTATGAGTAAAAATTTAAAATTGAAAAACAATTGATTCTATCGTAGAGATAATACAAAGTGACAGTAAAGATGTTAATTTTCTACGTATAAGATTATGTTGTAGGTCTATGTTTGGTAAGATTTGATCGTTCACTAAAAATTTAATAAAAGTGCGACAACATTGTCGCATATGTCGTTTTTATTGGCTATTTATGTAGTTTAAAAATCACTTATTGCATTTTAAAAAAAATTTATACAGGGTGTAATATTTAATACGAATCCCTAAATTAATTTTTCCAAAGGCAGTCCTGGAATTTTTTTAGTTTAGCTAATACCAGTCGAATGCTTGATAGTAGTGTACTGTATCATGCAAAAATTAAAAAAATCAAATGAGCCGTATAAACACTACAGTAAAATGAAATAAATGGTCAATTACACAAATCACCCTGTTAATTAATAAAGAAGAGGAGTTGACATTTTTTAGTGGCCACATGATATGCTCCCTGAGGGACTCTACATATGGTAGAAGTATGTAAAGTTCCTCATGACTCACCCTGTATATATATTATATATATTATATATATTATATTTATATATATATATATATATATATATATATATATATATATATATATATATATATATATATATATTATTAAATATATATCCAAAGTACCTTTTTATTCTCGAGAGAGGAAGAGAGAGAAAATATATCTTCTGTCCCTCTCTTACTCATTATCTTACATAATTATGTAATGATTTCACCGATTCACCCCCGTACAAATTTCCCACGTGGAGCGCGTGTATAGAAGTATAACTTAAAAAAATAGCTCTCTATAGTATAAGTAACATTTTAAATAGAATATTCTTAATTTTTGAAAAGAAGCTTATTTATTAAAACTAATTAGCGACATAATGTCCATTCCAAAAAATAAAAAAAAAACAAAAATAGAACTCGTTATTTATTAAACACTTTTAAAAATTATAACATTTTAGTGTTGCTGATATATGAGATTCGTTTATGGTTTTAGCAAGCTGAATATTTTATTATAGTAAGAAATTTATCCTCTGTATCTCGTGCGCAATTAAATTCACATTCGTTGGCATAGGTCTTCCCGTTTGACGCACAGACTGGAGAAAACTCATCGGGACATATACAAGAGCCACCAAATTTATACTTCTCTTCAGCCATAGTTGCCGAAAACAAGAACAAACACAAAAGTACGGTGGTAATAATTACCTTAAACATTGCTTACTTCTTACGGATTACTACACTTTTAAAATAAATACTTGAGGAGTCTTTTTAAATAACGAGACAAAATATTTGTGTATTTTCTTTTATTTGTAAAATTTTAATTAATTTCTAATAAATATGTCAAATATGTAGTAAATTTGTTAAAATATTAATTGAAAAAATGTACATTTAACAAATGTGTAGGAAGCTTAATTAAAAACAAAATAAATAACAAAGTGACACGGTCGAAAGAAATAAATTTTAATTTATTTGAGCTCAATATTTAATCGATCAAATAAATTATAGATATTTCTGAAAATTGTTTTTTCTCAAAAAGTAATTAATAAGCCTGTGGCAAGTCAGTTTGACGACATATCGATGGCGTCACGACAAAAAGGCATAAGCGCCAAAATTTATAAATTTATGTTTTGGTATCAAAATAAAATACATTTTACGTCCTATCGACTATTAAAATGACGCAGCTGTAAAAAATTCCAACTCGACTAAAACAAGCTTTGAATTTTCTAACCGCCAAACGAGTTTCTTAAAAAATGAGACACCGAAATCAGTAAGCGACAAGATCCGTAGTGGAAGGTGGTGCTTACGTCTTGGGTCTGAAAACGTGGTTATATCAATAAGGTAAACAATAATTTGAAATATTATTAATATTTAATGTTTTGTTAAGCGTTTAGTTAGATTATTTATCTTGAGAAATCATAATATACCATAAGAATGTACAATTTTACCGACTGTCGGTTAGGCCTTTTCAGAAAATTTTTTTTCGTTTATCTAACCGCCATTTGGCCATTTAAAATACACTATGACTTAGATTTGCCATAGAAAAGTTACTACTTAACCGACTTAAATAAGGTTTGAACCTAAATAAAATATATATTGACTTTGTTGTATAGTTTTCTTTTTTTTTAAAGTTATATTTTGGTAGTAATATTATTTTAAAAAACTAACATTTGAATGGCGCTTACTTCTTTTTTTTAATGGTTTTTAGAATGGTTTCTCAGGGGCACAAAATAATGAATCTTGCATTGCAATCCATTTGGGAAGATCAGAAAAGCAATGTGCAGGAATCCAGCGGCAATAATAAAAACCATGGTTCATTTTCACTGAAAATGAGGTCCTCAATGAAGCGCTAAAGCATGATATTCTTTTAGAGCCTGTACTAAAAGACCATGAACAAGAACTCCAAATGCCTAGTTCTGTTCTAGATGATGATGCCATTGTGGATTTCAGTTTTCCTTAAGTCTAAATTTGAATATTGACAGCCGTTTATTTTCGAATATTGATGAAACTGCCGAAGAAGAGACTGATTTATTAACCTGTGATAAAAAGCTTGTACCTTACTCAGATAGTGATGATACTGATGATAGTAGTAATAATGCCGAAATGGCATTTAGTTCATTAGTTGATGATAAGATAGGTTGTAATGATTTTATACAACAAAATGGTTCTTTAAACTCCGAATCAGATTCATCATCCTTGACAGTATTTTTTAAAAATGAGACTGAAATTGACAACATTAGTTCTAGCTCATCAACTGGTTCAATTTTCTGTTTTATCGGTTCTTCGTTTCTATTAGTTTGTTTTGTTATTGATAAATGTTATTTTCTGTTATCAAATTTTGATTTGCATTTTATTTCTATTAGTTTTATAATACAACTTACTTAGTTATCAATGTAGAAAAAATTGTACGTTTTAATAGTTTTTGTTGTTTTTTACTTAATATAACATGATAATTATATTAACTTTTATTTTTGTATTTTTTTACACCAATATAACTCTAAGAAGTTGTGTATTGTTTAACACTCTTGTGTATTGTTTAATTTGTATTATTTTTACTTAATTATTATGCTTTAAAATGAAAAGATTTATTCTCCATTTTTGTTATAATTCCGTAAAATTAAAAGGCGTACAAGTTCCTAAGCGACATTTTTTGATCAAAATACTTTTTTCGAAATATGGTAACCGCCTTTCAAAAAGGCTTAAACACCACAGAACCGAACATTAAAGGCGTAAGCACCAAAATGTTAAATATCTCATGTTTATAATAATTGTTTTATAAATAACATATGGTAAGTCAGAATGCCTCAGTTCGATAATAATAAAATGCCAAAAAAATGTAAAAAAAGAAATATTAAGCGATATTAAACGTTTTTTGTGTCTCCTGAAAAAAACTGTCAATGGCGCTTATGCCTTTCTGTCGTGACACCGTCGATATATTGGTTTATAAATATCAGTGTAAAACAGCATCCTAAGAATTTCAATTCATAAATATGGGTATTTGCTTATAAAATTCACGTGAAGTAAGTCAACTTTTAAATTAAATTCTATAAAGCGTCAATCAGCAGATATCTATAAGTTAAAACAATTTCTATTCGTATTTTTTAACTAATTTCCACATTTGAAATCGAAACGTCAAAGAAAATATTAAATTTGATTTTAGTTGGATTTAAAGTAATACCGCGTAATTTAAAACTAATTTTATTTGGCTAGTTTTTTTTTAATTGTAGTTTTCAATAAAAACAAACTGGCATAGAGCTTAAAAAATTATTTCTTTCCTCTATGGGGGATGAAATAGACTCGGGGATACTTTTAAGTGACTTTAACAATATTATTAGGTCATCAGAAGTATGTAATGAAGCCCGAAGAAAAGGTTGTACCAAATAGAGGATTTAACATAAATTCACATAACTATATTCTTGAAAATATTTTTGGTTATATTGAAACGATAAATAACATCGATCTTGGTCGCTTACTTTCAATTTAAATAGGTCATATTTTGTACAAGAAACTAGAAATTTCTAATATCCTTTAAGTAAGAGGAATTGGTAGGAACCGAAATAAGGTGGCAGTAGCTTTTATACATAATGCAAAAGAATCTTATAAATAATAGTAAACTAAACAAAAAAAGGCCAAGGTAGGACAAGAGGAGATGTACAGACCAACCATAGGACCTTACAGCATACACAAGTAATGTAATGATAATGGGACGAGACTTGTAAATCTCTCAGCATCTCTGAACATGACGATCAGTAGTACATACATGAATCAGATATACTAGACTGCAGAAATTCTAGAGGTGCAAATATTGACTCCGATCACTATCTCATAGCTGGACGTATCAGAGTACGTATATCAAACGCCAGGAACGATAAAACTAAACCAAAAATAATCAAGTATAATGTTGATAAATTAAAGTGTACTGAAGTCGAAAGAAACTTCCAAATATGCTTAGATCGTAAAATATCAGAACATCCCAGAAGTGAAGTATATCCCACTAAACTTAACACAAATTGGGAGTTTATGAAAACCACGCTCAAAGAGACCGCAGAGGAAGTGCTTGGTGAAGTACCCAAGGGACAGCGAAACAACTGGTTTGATGAGGAATGCCAACGAGTAACTAAAGAGAAAAACGACGCGTATCTGAAAATGATCAACAGAAGGACTAGGAGCAATGTTGAAGAATATCGAATAAAGAGACGAGAGGAAAAACAAAAACACAAACAGAAAAAGCGGCAACAAATCAATAAAGAGTTCGAAGAAATGGAAAACCTTAATAGAGAACACGAATACAGAAAATTTTACAAACAGGTTAACACGAAAAGAAAAGTTTTCAAGCCACAAGCGAACCAAGTCAAGGTCCTTAACGGAATTATTTTAAACAAGAGAGTGGAAGTACTAGAAAGATGGCAGGAACATTTTAGTAAGCTACTTAATGAAGAAAGTAGAGCTGAAGGTAGATATGATATAGAAATAGAACAGGAGGATACTGAACTACCAACTTTGGAAGAAATAAACAAAGCAATTCAGTCTCTAGCCAGAAACAAATCACCCGGAGCAGACAACCTACCCGCAGAAATATTTAAATGTGGCGGTCAAACATTTGTAACCCTCCTTCACAAACTACTAATACAGGTATGGCAAGAACGCGCGTTACGAGAAGATTGGAATACTGTAATTATATGCCCCATACACAAAAAAGGAAACGTTCTTGAATGTTCCAACTTTAGAGGGATTTCCCTTCTTAATACAGCATATAAAATTGTGTCCTGATACTTAAGGAACGACTGGCACGGTATACTGACAATATAATAGGATACTACCAAAGAGGCTTCTTGAAAAATAAATCTACCATTGATCACATATCATCCATCAGACAAATATTAGAAAAAACGACGGAGTACGACATAGACTGCCATTACATCTTCGTAGACTTCAAGGCAGCGTACGATACTATTGACAGGTCCCAATTATATTCGGCGATGATCGAATTAGGAATACCAAAAGGATTGGTAGAATTAATTAAAATGACAATGATGAAAGTCGAATGTAAAGTGCGCGTACAAGGGGATGTTTCAAAACCATTTAAAACCAACAGAGGACTGCGCCAGGGAGATGCGCTATCATGCACGCTGTTCAACCTAGCGTTAGAAAAAGTTATGAGAGATTCGGGAATAAACTTAAAAGGTACGATATATACGCGTAGTATACAAATAATGGCATCATCATCATCATAAGTGGCTCGACAATCCGTTGTGGATCTTGGCCTGCTCACAAAGAAGTCGCCACTCCTGTCGATTCCTGGCAACTTTCCTCCATCTTCTAACCCCTAGAATCTGTAGGTCTTCTTCCACATCATCAATCCATCTCATTCGTGGTCGTCCTCTGCTTCTTGTGCCCTCTGGTTTTGAAAATGTTAATCTCTTCGTGTATTCGTGATCTGACATCCTAGCAATGTGTGCAGCCCATCTAAGTCTCTGCACAAATAATGGCATACGCTGATGATATTGTCATAATTGGAAGAACCCAAAATGAAGCAGTGGAGGCTTTCACACGTATCAAAAATGCCTCAGAAAACATCGGACTTCTGATTAACATCCAGAAAACTAAATATATGCCGGCCATATCAAGAATTCAGCAAACTAACTTAGAGGTGCAACACGAAACGATAGAAATGGTAGAAGAATTCTGCTACTTAGGATCACTGGTAGACTACAAAAATAACAAATCCAACGAGATAAAAAAAAGAATATCCGTAGCTAACCGCTGTTATTTTGGCCTGGGCTCTCAACTAAGAGCGAGAAGTATGTCAATAGCAACAAAGTGCAAACTTTATAAAACAGTAATATGCCCAGTGCTCACATACGGATCGGAAACATGGGCAATGACGACCCGAGATGAAGAGTTGCTGCGAGTCTTTGAAAGAAAAGTATTGAGGACCATATATGGCGGAGTAAACGAACAGGGTCTGTGGAGAAGGCGATATAACTTTGAACTCTATAGACTTTTTGGTGATGCAGATATTGTGAAGACCATCAAAATAAACCGTCTAAGGTGGGTGGGCCACGTTATGCGGATGGATGAGAGTGATCCCAGTAAAATAACTATGCTAAACAGGCCGATCAGAAGAAGAAGAAGGGGGCAACCTAAACTCAGATATCTGGACGATGTACAGGAAGATCTAAGGGAGATTGGAGTGAGGGGCTGGAGAAGACAGACACTCGATAGGGAATTGTGGAAGAATGTTTTGAAGCAGGCCAAGGCTCACGAAGGGCTGTAGCGCCAACTGATGATGAAACAAAAAAAATTTAAAAGCCTTTATTCCGGGTCATTTATTAGAGAGCAAGGGTTTAATTCGGAATATTGATACTTAATTTAATACTGTATATTTGGACAAGCCATTCACGTTCCGACTTTTAGTACGACTAGTGGTCCAACTTCTGCAGTTGGATCTGAAATCGGACCGTGAGTGGGCTGGTTGGATTAGTTGGACAACTAGTGGTACGAGTCGGAACATCTAGTGGGACAATTTAAAGGTCCGACTTCCGACTGGCGATGAAGTCGGAACGTGAATGGTGAAGTTGGAAGTCGGATCACAGGTCGGATCGAAAATTTCCTCGGTCAATTGACCTTCGGCACCTGTTACGTATGAGATTTCTATGAATTACTTTACGCAAAGATCCCTAGTTCGCGCAAAAATTTAATAGAAAATAAACTTTTAATTGGACGAAAATTACCATTATTAAAATACGCGATTCTTAATCATCATCTACTTTTTGTTAGGGCAAATAATTTTCCTCTCTGTAGATCTATTTCGGACAGTCCCACACAGGTACAATTTCCAACACTTCGGATTGGCTACAGAAGAATTATCAACAAACAATGTAACAACAGAAAATTTAATCATAGTTATAGCAAAGATCTCTAGTTCGCAAATAGATAATAGAAAATAACTTTCAATTGCCCGAAAAATTATTTCTATTAAAAATATACGACATACACACAACAAAATAAATCTCAGCTCCAGTTTAAAATAAGTTTTTATTTCTTTCTAAAATAGAATATTTCTAGACAAATCCTTAAAAACTATAATTTTTTCCTACATCTTAAAAAGTCTACACAAATCCTTAAAAACTATAATTTTTTCCGAAACGAGAAACGAAACCTAATTTTAAACATACATATCGACCGATTTTTAACTCATTATAGCGCCAACTTTCGTATCTACTTCACGCCTTTCGTAATGAACAGTGAAGGAATTTCCAAATTTATCGATGTTTACAGAGATAATTTCTGTTTGTGGGATAACAGTAGTGCTTTATACGCTAACCGAAATGCGCGAAAAACAGCCCAACAACAGCTGCCAATGTAGCTTCTGTGCGTAAAAAAATGTACTTTCTACGTTCCATCTTCTTCAGAGAATATAAAAAAGTTCAAGTGAGTGAAAGTGGAACTGGTACAGGAGCAGACAAAGTGTACGTGCCTAATTGGGTGCAAGAAAACAAAACATTTTTCTTCTTTTTTTCAGATAATAAGGATAACAAGCACAATATATCATTACCATTGCCATTGCTGCCATTTTCCTTCTCCTAATTATATTTTGCGTAGTGTTTAATCGATACATTTTATGATTAAGCGATGTATACCGTCGTGAAAACAAACTAGAACTGAAGTTGGACCGCTAGTTGGATAGAAATTCGGAGCGTGAGTGGAGACCAATATCCAACTAGTAGTACTACTAAGTGGGACCGCAAGTTGGAACGTGAATGCCCAGCATTACAGGTAAATATTAAAAATCCTTCAGTATCTTAAATATTAAACGAATGTATAAATAAAATGGTACAATTGAGTATGTTGCAAAACGAACTGTTATTGTGGCTTTTAAAGGTAATATACTGCCTTAGTTTGTTATTATAAATCGAGTTTTTTGTCAAGTCCAGTTTTTTGTCAAGGTAAGCCAACCCAGCATTTATTCTTTTTTAATTATTCTATAATAATTTTTGTCAGAAATTTATGTAATAATGATGACATTTTATTGATTTTTTAGTTAAAACCGAAGATTCAAAATAATGTGAAGTAGTAAAGACGTTGGATTAAAGAAGAGAAGAGTTACAGAACAGCTGAGAAGTTTTCAAGACAAATGAACTATAAACTATTTTTTCGTGTAATTTAAAACAAAGTCTAATACAATAATAATTTTTATCTTAGAAGATAACAACATTTCGATAAGATCAAGTGTATTACAAAGAAAACTTCGTCAAGATATTTACTAGAGTTTACATGCTATGTAAACGCTAGTTATTCAGTGGCCGTGATACTAGAAAAAAAATTGAAGGCATATTCTGATGGTAAAATAGTTAAGGAATGTTTAAAAAGGATCGTTAAAATTCTGTGCCTAGAAAACAAAACGGATTTCCCAAAAATAAGCCTCGTCAAATTATTACTAGGTGTGTCGACGACATTGAAAAACATGTTGATAAAAATTTAAAATATTGAGCTTCCAAGGTCATATTTTATATTCTAGCATTTGATGAAAACACCGCCCAAGTGGCGATTTTCATTAGGGGTTTTGATGACCATTTCAACATAACAGAAGAATTAGCGGTATTGTATCAACTTAAGACACTACCTGCTCACGAGATTTCTTAGAAACTGTTACATCGACATTGAATTGTTTTTCGTTACAACTCGACAATCTATCGGTCTTAAGAGCAGATGGTATTTCAATAAAGGTTAAGTTACCGTCAGTTTTAAGAGTCTCCCAAGTCTTTGGAGTTACAGTATAATGACGTTACATTTTATGTAGAAGTAAGATGGCTGAGCCATGCTAAAATGTTAAAACGACTGTTTGAAGGAAGAAATACAATCAATCTTTTCAATTAAATCTAAAATTATTTAAGAATTTAAAGACAAGGAGTGAGTTAGCGATTTTTCAATTCCGGACGATATAGTAAGCCATCTTAAGATTTGGTCGATACTCATCTACAAGGGAAAGATCCACTAATTAATAATATGTATGATTTTAATACTTCATTACCATTGAAACTTTGGGAAAAATAATTAGGAACAAAAATCTTCACTTACTTTTTTATATTCTTGTGGTCCTACGTGCTCAGTGTTGGGCAAAAATGGACTGAGCTAGATAAATGAGAATGGCGACCATCTAGTGGAGTTCTGTGCATTGTCAGAACAACATCTTACAATTACAAAGGCAAAGCAATGCCAAAGCCCAGATGGACAAACAAGTAATAAAATAGACTACATCCTAATAAGATTAAGATGGAAGTCGTCGGCCATCAACTGTAAAACAGATCCTGGCGCAGACTGTGGAAGCGATCGTCAACTCCTGGTATTGAACGTTTGACTTCGTTTTAACGTCCCCAAAAGAAGACCCCCAAAGAAAGCCATGTCTCTAAATCCATCAAGAATCAATTAATTCTAACAAAACCTACAAGAAGCTCTTTCTTTAGACTAAGTAGATAGTGACCATGAGAGCACTTGGATCTTAAAGATAAGGTAATTGAGGCTGTTGAGTCTTTGTATAGTAGATATCCGATAATACGTAGACTATGATTCAATTCAGAAAAGAACATAAAACTAGATACAGAACAAACGATGAATATGGAGTGTTATCGAAAGAAATCAAAAAACAGTGCGCAAAGGCAAAGCTGATTATATCTCTCAAATATGCAGAGAGATAGGGGAACATGGTTATATAAAAATAACGAGGTACCAGCAGAAAATCAATGGCCCTCTGACTATCCTAGAAAACCTACTATCTCACTCGCTGAAGTCAAAGATGCAATTAAATCGCTAAAGAGAAATAAATCCCCAAGCATTTATTTAATATAAGGTGAAATACTACACTTACTAGGTAACAAAGGATTGCATATCATTCATTCTATCTATGTCGCTGTTTGGATTTCAGGAAAATGGCCATTTGATTGGTGTACCTCAATTTATATCCCGCTACACCGCAAACTACCGCACACTGTCACTAATAACACATGCTTGTAAAATCTTGTTGCATATCATCAAACACAGATAAAATAAAAACCTATCTACATTACCAAAACTGAGATAACTCATTGAAAAATCTAGAGAATTTCAAGTACCAAGTAAGCTGGATAAATCTGATGTCCATTTCAATAAAAATGGTCACACCAACCTAGTGTCACAACCTAGTCACACTTATTAAAAATCTGTATTAAACTAATATAGCAACAGTAAGACTAGATCAGAAGTTTTCAAACCAATTCAAGACCGAGAGAGGTGTTAGACGAGGATGCGTGTTGTTACCTGACTTATTCAGCATTTATGGTGAACATGTCATGAGAATGGCTTTAGATAGATGGGCCGGTGGATTAACAGTGGCTGGTAAGAAAATCTCCAATTTAAAATTTGCTGATGGCACTACTTATCTGTAACATGTTACAGGAATACCAGATAGTGGACAGTTTTGTCTATCTCCGGTCTAGTATAACTAATGATGGTAACTGTAAAGCAGAAGTTCGGAGACGTATTGGTATGGCAAAAAATGCGATGAGTCGCCTAACTAAAGTTTGGAGAGACAGATAAATCTCTTAAAATATCAAGATGAAACTGGAAAATGCCCTTGTATTCTCAATATTTCTACACGAAGTAGAGACTTGGACTCTTCGCGGACTCGAACCTCAAAAAAATTAATGTCATTGAGATGTGGTGCTAGAGAAGAATGCTGTGCATAATTTGAACAGCTCATAGGACAAACTTTTCTATTCTAAATTAACTCGAGATTAAAAAGGACTGTCTACAATATGTCTGTAACGTATTCTTTAATGTGTCGGTCACGTGATTCGCAGAGGTGACGATAGTTTGGAGAGATTATTTGTTTCTTGAAACGTTCCGTGGGGAAGATCAAGAGGACAATTAATCACTGAATGGTCTGACCAAATTAAAAATTCAGCTAGTAACTTATTCTGTGAAGTTCTCAGAGTAGCTGAAAATAGAGACTAACGGAGAAAAATTGTTAGAAATATTTTAAGTAATCACGATCCTCAGTAATAAGGAAACGACAGTAGAAACATGCCCAGTTGAAGGATAAATTTAATTAGGTTGGTTTGGAAAAGTTTTGTAAAGCTTATTTGGATAAGAAGAAATATCCTGCATTTCACAAACATGGTTCGTTGATGATTTCGCTATTTGGAAACAGCTATAGGTGTAAACAGCTTAAATCTCGAATGAAAACACTAATCACTGATGGACATGTGAAAAACTGATTGGGGTAGCTACAAAATCAATCAATATCAACATTAATGTACTTAGTTCTGAGAAATAAATTCGGACGTTTCACTAAAATTTTGTTTATGTTGTATTATTATTATTATTTTTTGTATGTAACTCTAAACTAATAAATATGTTTAATTCTTATTTTTGTTATATCTTCTTTAAAAAACAATTTTTTCTTGTTTGTTTTGAAGAGTAAAAAAAAATTGTGCGGTCCTCTAGCAAATCTCATCCCTAAAATTTGGCCCGGCTGCTAAAAATCTTGGCCGCCCATGAGCAATACCAAACGAGGAGATAAAAGAGCAAATGTAGCTTTCAAAAACCTGCTATTTGTATTTAAACTAGTTGTAGGAAGTATTAACAAGCGAAATATTTATTATAGATTATAAAAAACTGTACAAATTTATACTACTGACTTTCTTTATTGGCTACAGTTTGAATCTTTACTTAACCCTCCATCACTGGCACCGTTAGAAAAAATCATAACATTTTTAAATATTTTGCCATAATTTTCGAAATATTCCTTCTTCTGGTTTCTGCAACCAGGAATACTTCTATGGAGACTCGTATAAGACTATGTTAAATAATGGTGGGAGTACCTATTACCTTATAGCCGACAGCAGTTGTTAGTTCAAATCTAACATGCGAGCGATCGCGTTCGTCAGAGCGTTAAAATAAATCTAACTACGCGAGTGTTGGCGTGTGTTGATTTTTAGAGAGATCACTTAAGAAAAGTTATATTATCATGTTATACCATATATATATGTATATGGTATGGTATATCTCATACCATATTATGTTATATTATCATAAAAGGTGAGATTTTTAGTGAAATACCTACAGATTGTTGAATATCCGTTATTATAAGCGGTATTTTGGTTTATTGCAGGTAAATATGGACAAGAAAATGGAAAACTAGTTACTAAAATGATATAAAGAGATCGACAGCGATGTGGAATCACTAGATTCTGAT